>NC_133325.1:167878220-168194470 GCF_042186555.1 Aquarana catesbeiana | reverse complement strand
AGGCCCTTGGGTCTGGTATGGACCTTGAGGGGAACCCCCTACGCCGAAAAAACGGCGTGGGGGGTCCCCCCCAATCCATACCAGACCCTTATCCGAGCACGCAGCCCGGCCGGACAGGAATGGGAGTTTGGACGAGCGAGCGCCCCCCTCCTGAACCGTACCAGGCCGCATGCCCTCAACATGGGGGGTTGGTGCCTTGGGGGAGGGGGCTCGTTGCGGGCCCCCCCCCCCAAAGCACCTTGTCCCCATGTTGATGAGGACAAGGGCCTCTTCCCGACAACCCTGGCCGTTGGTTGTCGGGGTCTGCGGGCGGAGGGCTTATCAGAATCCGGGAGCCCCCTTTAATAAGAGGGGGCCCCCAGATCCCGGCCCCCCACCCTATGTGAATGAGTATGGGGTACATCGTACCCCTACCCATTCACCTAGGGAAAAAGTGTCAATTTAAAAAAAAACACTACATAGATTTTTAAAGTATTTTATTAGACAGCTCCGGGGGTCTTCTTCCGACTTCGGGGGTCTCTCCGGTTCTTCTCCACGCTCTCCGGATCTTCCTCAGGGCTCCTCCGCTCTCTTCTGCCGCTCTTTTGCTAAAGCGGAGGAGCCCGGTCTTCCGTCTTCTGCCCTCTCCTCTTCTTCTGATGTTGACACGACGCTCTCTCCGGCTAGAATGCTCTCTGTGCGCTCCGCTCTGACTTATATAGGCGGTGACCCCGCCCCCTTATGCCGTCACAGTCCCTGGGCATGCTGGGACTATGACTGCATAAGAGGGCGTGGTCATTGGGTGATGACCACGCCCCCTAAAACGTCACAGTCCCAGCATGTCCAGGGACTGTGACGGCATAAGGGGGCGTGGTCACCACCTATATAAGTCAGAGCGGAGCGCTCAGAGTGCATTCCAGCCCCAGAGAGCGTCGTGTCAACATCAGGAGAAGAGGGCAGAAGATTGAAGACCGGGCTCCTTCGCTATAGCAAAAGAGCGGCAAAAGAGCAGAAAATAGAGGAGGAGCCCGGCAGAAGATCCGAAGAGCGCGTAGAAGAACCGGAGAGATCCCTGAAGTCGGAAGAAGACCCCCGGAGCTGTCTAATAAAATACTTTAAAAATCTATGTAGTGTTTTTTTTTTAAATTGACACTTTTTCCCTAGGTGAATGGGTAGGGGTACGATGTACCCCATACTCATTCACATAGGGTGGGGGGCCGGGATCTGGGGGCCCCCTTATTAAAGGGGGCTCCCGGATTCTGATAAGCCCTCCGCCCGCAGACCCCGACAACCAACGGCCAGGGTTGTCGGGAAGAGGCCCTTGTCCTCATCAACATGGGGACAAGGTGCTTTGGGGGGGGGGGGGGGGCCCGCAGCGCGCCCCCCTTCCCCAAGGCACCGACCCCCCCATGTTGAGGGCATGCGGCCTGGTACGGTTCAGGTTGGGGGGTGGGCGCTGGCTCATCCCCCACCCCCATTCCTGTCCGGCCGGGCTGCGTGCTCGGATAAGGGTCTGGTATGGATTGGGGGACCCCCCACGCCGCCTTTTCGGCGTAGGGGGTTCCCCTCAAGGTCCATACCGGACCCAAGGGCCTGGTATGCCCTTGGAGGGGGAACCCATGCCGGATTTTTATTTAAAATTTGGCGCGGAGTTCCCCCTCAAGATCATCTGAGCACAAGTCGCATGCCGAAGTCGGATCATGCGAGACGGCGATCCGACTTTGATCCGACTTCAATGATAGTCAATAGGATGAAGTCGGATCAAAGTCGGATCAAAGTAGTACAGGGAGTACGCTCTGAAGTCGGAGCGACTTCAGTAGTGTCTATTAAGACGCTCCCATTCATTTAAATGTGAATCTCTTTCTGGGGCGACTTGAAGGCGTACAAGTCGGATCCCAAGTCGTCCCAGTGTGAACCGACCCTAAGAGCTAATTTACTAGGGTGACCCACACTGGATAAATGAAGTTCACCGCTAGGGCTTGTTCACATGTCTCAATACCATGTGCTATGCGGCATTTAATCAGTATTTTTAAAGCCTTATAACTGCCTGTAAGCCCTTAGTCACACTTTCAGCTTTGAAATCGCGCCACTTCAATGGACTTTCAAAACCGCACATCAGTGTGATTTGCACTGCCAATTTCTTTGCGGCATTAAACAGAAGTCCATGCAAGTTGCAATAAAATCAGTAAAAAGTAATACAGGAACATTTTCCATAATCGCTGCGACATGAACGATTCTATTGCTGGCAGTGGGGTGCGACTTATTATTTGTTTTAGAACTGTCAAATCACAAGTCGCACTGGTGTGAATGAGGGCTCAACGCCTGCCATTAACATTGCAATGGTACCACCCAGTGTTGTTTACACAGCAGTGGTTGAATTGTGTTAAAAATTAGGCAGCATGTCATTTTTATGAGGCATCAATGCTTTTCAAACGCTTCCATTGATTTCAATGGCAATGCTTTGAGTGGTGTTAGTGAAGCATTTAGAAAGTGTTAGCTGGGCGCTGGGGAAGAGACAATGGAGGCACTGGTATCCCAGAATGCACTGGGAAATGGAGAGCTAGGACAGAGCAAGCACTATATGGAAACTGCCTATAAACAAAAGCTATATTAGACCTCCTGTACATTGAGGTCCACGCTAGGAGATGAGTACATTAGGAGTACTTATGGGCATAAGGGTGCATGAAGGGGTGAACAGAGTACTGTATAGGATTCCACTGGAAGGAGTAAAATATTCATAAGCACAGTTGATATTGGGACTTCTTTTTTTATTTTATGGATCGAACTGTGTGCAGTTTGAGGGGGCAGTCACTATTGATAAAAATTTTTAACGTAATTAATTGTAAAAGATAATGTTGCGCTGAGTAAATTCATACCCAACATGTCATGCTTTAAAATTGTGCCTGCTCTTGGAATGGAGGCAAACTTTTACCCTTAATCTCCATAGGCGACGTTTAAAAAAATTCTACAGGTTGCATGTTTTGAGTTACAGAGAAGGTCTAGCGCTAGAATTATTGCTCTCGCTCTAATGATCATAGTGATACCTCACCTGTGTGGTTTGAACACCGTTTTCATATGCGGGTGCTGCTCACCTATGTGTTTGCTTCTGCACGCAAGCTTGGTGGGATGGGCGCGTTTAAAAATATTAATTTTTTTTCTTATTTTACCTTTTTATTTTTTATTTTTACACTGTTCTTTTTTTTAAAAAAAGTCACTTTTATTCCTATTACAAGGAATGTAAACATCCCTTGTAATAGAAAAAAAGCATGACAGGACCTCTTAAATATGAGATCTGGGGTCAAAAAGACCTCAGATCTCATGTTTACACATAAACGCAATAAAAAAATAATTAAAAAAAAAAACATTGCTTTAAGAGCTATGGGTGGAAGTGACGTTTTGATGTCATTTCTGCCCTGCAATGGTATGGAGATGAGTGGGGGGCATCTTACCCCTCACTCGTCTCCATACCAAGCCAGGGAGAGGACCCGATCGCCACCGACGACTCCGGTAAGTGGCGGAGGCTACCGGAGAGCGGCGGGAGGGGGCGCCGCTCTCCCGCCGCCGATAAGTGATCTCGCGGCAAATCCGTTGCAGAGACCACTTTTATCTGAAACTGGACCACTCACTGAAGAAGAGGATACTGGGGGTTATGGTAGCTAGCTGCTGCCATAACGATATACGGCGGCACTTTGAAGAGGTATATCGGCTTGAGCCGGTCCGGAAAGGGTTAAAGTGGTATTGGTGCAACCCTACTACAAACTGATTGACTTCCTTCTGATATCGCTGTTTTACGAACGTGACAGCTTATTATTCTAAATAGGAAACCTTCATTTTGTTTGCACATATTAAAGATTCTAACTACCAGCAAGAATAAGTCCTTACATTTAAAGAGATCCTGTCATTTCAGATCCATCATAGCAGCACCTGTTAGCGGGCAGCCACTCACCTGCTGCTGCCACGTCCCTCACCTTGTTGTGTCAGTGCCGCATCACCAGCCGTCCCATTAAAGTGGTTGTATACCTTTCTTTTTTAACTTTTACCTACAGGTAAGCCTATAATAAGGCTTACCTGTAGGTAAAAAAAATATCTCCTAAACCTGTACGGTTTAGGAGATATTCCCCTCGCAATGAGCCGCTGACTGCAGCAGCGCATGCGCACAGGGGATTCTCGGCTGACAGCCCGGCAAACTCTGGAGCTTGCCGGACAGAAGTCTCCCGTGCGCATGCGCGGGAATAATGACATCGTGGCTCCGGCCACTCACAGCGCCGGAGCCGAGATACCAGGAAGACACGACGAGGGGAAATGTCAGCTCCCTCCGCGTGGACAGGATGAGATGCCGGCGCCTCGTTCTAAGGTAAGTATCTTATAATGAGCTAGTATGCGGTGCATACTAGCTCATTATGCCTTTTCCCTTGCAGGTGTAGGAAAAAAAAAAACCCCAGCGGGTATACAACCGCTTTAAAGTGAATGGTACTATTGAAGAAATGGATTCCGGATAGCCACACTCCAATAAAACCTTTTATTGTAATGAATAGTCAACGTTCATGTAACAGAAGCAGGACAAACTTCTGACGCGTTCCACAACATTGTTGCCTAGTCATAGCTTATGACTAAGCAACAGTGATGTGAAATGTGTCAGTGTTTGTCTTGCTTCTGGTGTTTGTCTTGCTTCTGGTGTTTGTCTTGCTTCTGGTGTTTGTCTTGCTTCTGGTGTTTGTCTTGCTTCTGGTGTCACATGAATGTTGACTATTCATTACAATAAAGGCTTTTATCGGAGTGCTGCTGTCCAGAATCTATTTCTATTATATATTGCTCGTGCTGAGCCTGCACCTGGCTTCCACTTTGAGGGGGTGTTTTCTTTAGTACACTGCCTGGAGAGGTTCACCCTTTTGTTTTCTTGTCCTAAAGTGAATGGGACTGTCGGTGAGTTAACAGCGGGTCAGAGGAGGAGCCGCTGCGGGACACAGATGACAGTTGCTCTTTAAAAATGATTTAAATTGAGCCTTTTTACTAGTGATTTAAATCAAATCCACCCTGCTAAATAATATACACAGATTTGGGTTACCTTTACCAAAAAAAGAACAATTATTAATTTGCAAAATTTTATAACAAATGAAAAAATTGCATTTTTTTTTTTTTTTAACAATTTTCTTTTTCTTTTTTTATTGTGCAAAAAAAGTAAAAAAAACCCAGTGGTGATTAAATGCCACCAAAGGAAAGCTCTATTTGTGTGGAAAAAGACAAAAATTTCATATGTTGCATGACTAATTATTATTCAAAGTGTGAGAGCGCTGAAAATTGGCCTGGTTAGGAAGGGGGTATAAGTGCCCTGTAGACAAGTGGCTAATTCACATTCCACTGGGGCTCTGGCAGCATCATGGATAGAAGAGAGAGCAGGAACATCTTGGGAAGAAATTTCGGGAGCTGTAGTCTGGCCTTCTAATCATGCTTTCATCAAGCATTCTCATATGCAACAACTTTTCAACAAGGGTTTTGCTTTTGAAAGAAAAGTTGTACAAGCAGTTAGTACCCTAAGGTATGAGTATTCTTATTTACACTCTCATGTAGCTGTCATGAAAGGTGCTTTAGAACAGGAGTCGGAAACCTGTAGATCACGGTCTGGGCTTGCTGACCCGCCATTCCAGAGCATCAGATAGAGTGCAGTGCAGAGGGACTAATTGTAAAGTTGGAGCTGTAGTAGGGAGCAAGAACCACATAAGCTAATGCCTCCTCTGTAGTGCCGTCTCCTGTCCCACGTGGAGTGATACCAACTGCACTCCACCTCTTATCCCGGCTAGCTGTCTTCAAAGTGGTGCCAGCAGCAGGAAAGAAGAAATCTTCAGGTCAGTGTGAAGAAATACATTGGATATAATAGTATAGGGCTGCTTTCACACTGAACCACGACTCAACCTCTGGGATTTACCACTTTCCAACCTTAAGTGTGAACAAGCCTTAAGTGTACCTCTGCTGGAATGCAACTAAGGGCTCATTCACAAGTGCAGCAGGCACTGCTGCTTTTTTGAAAAGCGAACCGAATGTATTTTACAGGTAGTGAGGAGGCGATATGTTGCCTCCTCACCACCTGATCTAAACCCATGATTGCCACGCAATGTATGCAATTGCGACGCGGTTTTACAGCAATTAGACGTTTAAATCAGGTGTGAGGAGGTGACACTGCCCAGTTATCTTTGACTTCTCCCATATTATGGTAGATCTCCATCTCTTTAAAGTGGATGTAAACCCGAATTTTTTTTTTTTTAATCATACTGTAGATTTTAAGATTTCCTATTATTTGAGCCCAGTCTTGCCACACAGAGTTAATCCATCTCTGAGCAATCCTCTTTTATTGTTCAGTGAGAAAAACTTTGCCAAATCCTCCCCCTTGCTGTGAGTGACAGCCTAAAACACAGGCATTATTTTTAAAATTCCCTCCCCCACTCCTTTCTTCAGCAGCTCTGCAAGGATTGGCTGTTCCACACCTCAGCATGATTTGGCATGCTGAAGTCATGTGGTTACTTTCCTGTCTTTTCACTGGATGTTAGAGATCATAGCAGAAGTTCAGCAGAAGTTCACTGTTAGAAATAAACAGGAGAAAATGCATATTGACAAGGGGAGTGTAGAGGTGGGCGGGGAGTCTACTGACATCATGACTCCACCCACCGAGCTCCAGACAACAGACCCACCCACAGAACATGCAGTTTTTCGGGTCTAATAACAGACAGACAGAGGGGAGACATTTGACAGGTAAAGATACATGCAGGAGGCATATATATTCTTATAGATAATCCCTATGGCGGTAGTTTAGAAAGGATGACATTGGGTTTACATCCACTTTAAGGTTGCCTACCCCTGCTTTAGAAAAATCTGTTAGACCTACTGGTAACAGTGTTTCCAGGAGTCTTCCAAGACAGGGTTTTCTTTTTCCCACCCTAATTCGGGGTACACAGTATAAGAAAATCCGATTTTATTTTTTTATTTATTTATTTTTTTACGAAAATTCTCCTACGACAAAGGCTTTTCTTTTGTTTCTTGTTTCTGATAATGCACAGTCTTTCATTTCTGATTTTTTTTTTTTTTTGTCTTGTAGAAAAATTGAACAAAAACGGTTCACATTTTAAAAGAAAATTGTTCGTTCTGTTTCCATAGGAGAAAAATGTTGGAGTTTGTCCCTTCGAGAATTTTTGTATGAAAATTTGTAATCGGCTGTCGAAAGTTGTGTACACACTACGAAAATTGTACGAAAGTTCTTTGCACGAAAATTTTCTTATAGTGTGTACGAGCCTTAAGACCTTTCTGGGGGGTTTTTTTTCTCCTTATCTTTTAATATGATGTGATTGTTGGGGTACTGATAAATTATATTTTTCCCCTCATGCACTTTGGCAGTTCTTTCTTCATTTGCATTTTTGGTGGTGAGCCGGGGTGCAGCGGTCAGCAACTCATTAATTGCCTGAGTGTTTTTGCACATACTGGTAATTCTAATGGTGGTGTTTTGAAAAACACAGCTCAAGTACTTGGTTTATGAACAAGCACTTTAAGCGAAACTAAATCCTTTGCAGCCAAGGAAGCTGACACTTTAAAGCTGTATTAAACCCCCCAAAAAAACATTATTATATTACAGTATAATGGCTTGCTTTCTTTTAACCTTACCTGGAGATCTAGCCAGTAAATCTGTTTTTGAACAGAACAAGATGTCTTGCAAATGGAGCAGTTAGAGGGCTGAGACTAAACATTTACCCCTGACAGGGGTGCATGGAATGATCAGCTTTTATTTATGTAAAACCTATATCTCAAAAGGAACCAAACTGTTTCTGTAACTAGTTAAAAAGTATTAGGTGGAATTCGGCTTCAATTCGTTGGTGTATCTAAATTTGCTAGAACATCTAACACTAGCCTCCTCCCAATGCTGCTGTTCAAAGGTATATCTGTAGCACCTTTATCCAGAGTGTAATAACCTAATACAGAAAGTAGATTACTGGCAGGGTGAATTGAAGTCGATTTAAATCACTAGTTAGAAAGGCTTGCTTTAAATCATAATTTTTAAAGAGAGAATGTAATCTCTGTCCCGCAGCGGCTCCTCCTCTGACCCGCTGTTGACTCGGTCCTACTCTAATGGGACGGCTGGTGATGCGGCAGTGACACAACAAGGTGAGGGATGTGGCAGGTGAGTGGTTGCTCGCTAACCGGCATTGCCATGATGGGTCTGAAATGACAGGTGCTCTTTAAATGTAAGGTCTCATTCTTGCTGGTAGTTTGAATCTTTAATATTTGCAAACAAAACAAAGGTTTCCTATTTAGAATAAGCAGCTGTCAGGTTAGTAAAACAGCAATGTCAGAACTGATTTTAGGTTAAGTGCCGGTTCACACAGGGGCAACCTGTCATGTGACTTAGCCACCTGAGAAGTCGCCCTCCATGCATTGCAATGGAACCGTTCTAATAGGAGCAATTCAAGTCACTCCAACTTAGAAAAAGGTTCCTGTACTACTTTGGGGCGACTTTAGAGTGGCTTGCACTGACTTCTATACAGAAGTCGTTTTGCAAGCCGCGCTGTGTGGGGTGGCTTCAGAATCGGACGACTTTGAAGCCGCCCCTGTGTATACCGGTACTAATAGGTTAATCACGCATAGTTAAACTACTCAAATGATTTTATTTAAAACAATATTATGTTACAAATTATTGTCTTTGCTTAAACATCGTTTAGTAACTGACATGCATAAACAAAATGTTTGAAAAAACAAAAGAACTAACTGAATATATCAGCTGGGTCCACGTAAAAAAACTTCAAACAAGGTCCTTTCATAACACGTTTTCTCATGATGTTTTTACATTCGGGCCACCAGGCCTTGCATCTTTGTTGCCTTGCTTGCATTTTGCACGCATACGTGCTTTACCTTTAGGTAGAGGAACTTCAGTAAAATATTCCCAAACTGGGTCTCTTTTACGACCTGCTGCCATTTTTCCTCCTCAAGGGAGGAATACAATACTTCAAGCTATGTGTGGAAAGATCACAAGGTTTATAAGCTGCTTAGGTTTCACTTTCATTTTTACTGCTTGCCCTTCTTCCTCACACTTGGAGCCTGGTACAGATGCATTTCTCTTCAAACAATCATACAGTTTGTAGTGTACATAGATTTGCAAAACAGTGGTATAAAAGAATATTCCTGAACCTTGTCTTATCTCATGGTTACTGTGAAATTGTGTGAATGCATCAATGCAGTGCATGTTATCTCAGCTTGCATTCATTGAATGAGTTTACCAAAAATGTAAATATTGCAGAATATACAGCCTCATGCTACATAACTAAGCTCCATTTCATGCTGAATAAACTAAATTATTACTGTTTCTTAAATAGAAAACCATCTTTAGATAGATTTTTTTTTTAAACTCCAAAAGCATTTTCTTAAAATAAAAAAGTGATTTAAAAATAAAAATCAGATTTAAATAAAAGCAACACCTAATGACTGGTAAGCTTAAATATATTTAATTTTTTGGGGGTGGATTTAAAGCAGAGCTAAAAGGAGGAATTCTCACCTTTCCTCAAATGGTCCTTGTCCCTCCCTGGCATATTTTTCTGTGTACCAGCTTTTGGCCATCTTTATTGGCTGACGCAGGATGTCCTTACTTCTGTGTATGTGCAGGAGCTAGCCATTCCAGCACACAGGGATCGGGGCAACCGCTGTAAGTGCAGCTCAGTTTAGATGTTGGGGATTGCTGTGAGCAGGTAAGGTGTGTTTTATTGCAGAAGAAACATTACGTGTCTCTTCTGCAATTAAGTCTGCCTGTTCACAGTAAGGCCTCATCCACACTGGGTGTTTTTACAGCTTCTGTTTTAGGTGTCAGACATTTTTCTCAACTGCCTCTAAACTCCCCTTCATGTTATCCTATGTGTTCATGCGCGCACATAGGCTTTTAGCAGCGTTTTGTGAAAGGTGAGTTTAGTGTAGTGCCAGAAAAAAAACCTCCCTGCCAGTATGTTCTGGAGCAGCAGCGTTGTGGCAGAAAAAACGCTGACCGCTCTTAAACTCTGCTAAATGCCAGTGCCCAGCGGTTTTCTATTTTTTTTTTTCCCCCCTTAAACTGAGGGCGCTGGTGTCCTTAACAACCAGTGAATAGCTGGTTGTTAAAGCAGAGTTCCACCCAAAAGTGGAACTTCCGCTCATTTGTCTCCTCTCCCCCTCTGGTGCCACAATTGGCACCTTTCGCGGGGGAGGGGTGACAGGATACCTGTTTTTGACAGGTATCCTGTTCCCACTTCTGGGAGTCCAGGCCTCGGCCCGTGAGATCACCATGGGGCTCCTTCCTCTCCCTGTCGCCGAGCCAGTAGGAGAGAGGAGTGGGGCCTCGCGCATGCGCAGTAGGGTTCCCAGTTAAGCCGTAAGGCTACACTGCTGGGTACCCTTACCCGCAATGACGGCGGCAGCTGATGGAAACATTAGCTGTGGTGCCAACATCGCTGGACTCCAGGGCAGGTAAGTGTCTTATTAAAAGCCAGCAGCTGCAGTATGTGTAGCTGCTGGCTTTTAAATTTTTTTTTTTTTTTTCGGCGGAACACCGCTTTTAAGGAGTGGCTGCTGTGTCCTTAACAACGGATCCAGCAATAAAAAAAAAATTGTGGTTAAAAAAACCATGTTGAAGGCATGTGGCCTCGTATGGTTTAGGAAGGGGGGGAACCATGCTGTTTTGCAATAATTTTTTTTTTTTTTTTACATTCAGTTGTCCATGGGAAACCCCGCCTAAATGTAATTTTTACACACTGGCTTATTGTCTGCCCTTGCCCTGTCCAGCTTTAGGAGATCCCTGAAAACTCATTTATTCAGGGAAGCCTATCCCACACCCACATAACTGTCCCTGAGCCACCCCCATCAAATCATTCTTTGCAGCTATTACCTTTTGTACCACCACCCCCTCCCTTTAGAATGTAATCTCTACGAGCAGGGCCCTCCTGTACCTTTTGTATTGAACTGTACTGTAATTGTGTTGTCCCCCCTATAAATTGTAAAGCGCTGCGTAAACTGTTGGAGCTATATAAATCTCGTATAATAATACTTTTGCTTATGTCGTTTTCTTTGCCCTAATAGCCATCCCTCTGCAGTGTCCATCCAGCAGAAATAATCTTGCTGTTTTCCAAAGTAGTGAGTGATTCATAACTCTGAACTAGTGGTGCGTATCTGGTCTTTTCAGGGGCAGTTCTGATCCCTTTGTGTGGGTTTTTTTTTTTTTTTTTTTTTTCCTAGAATTTACAAATGTTTTAATAAGTCTCTCTCTATATTTAGAAAATGACTAGTATATGCACACCTACATACAGTGGGTATAGAAAAGAATCATTAGAATCACCCCCTTTTTAAAATCGCATTTCTTTATTGTACATCAGGGGGGACAGAGCCACAGTAATAACTGTATGGGTTATATGGCACCTTCAGGTGACGGACACTGGCACACCCTAAACAGGAAGTTCAATTCCCCGTATAACCCCTCCCCTTACCGGGAGTACCTCAGTTTTTTCGCCAGTGTCTTAAGTGTTGGTCACAAGTAAAGATGTGCTGGGCTCCGCTGGAATGTTCCTTACTGGGGCAAGCCATGCAACCGGATCCATTCAAAGTGTCTTTTCCAGGCCGAATTGAATGCCACCCAGGCCTCGTGTCCAAAGAAACAAGGTTTTACCTGTAACGCTTTTCTTTTTAGAGAGCTGGACCCCGGGATCCAGTGTTTTTTTTTTTTTTTTTTTTTTCAGCCATATTCCTGGTGGGGTGCTTTTTTACAGGCCCAGGGCTGTGGATCCCTCGATAAAAAGGGGGCCTCTGTCCCTGTAGGTTTTCTAACGGAGCCCACCGTGAGAGGTGAAGATTAGGTCTGTTACCACAGAACCCTGTAGCTGGATAAGGTAAGGGAGATTCCTAAAGATTTTTTTCTAATTCTTGTGGGCTTTCTCCTTTTAACCACTTGAGCCCCGGACCATTATGCTGCCTAAGGACCAGAGGTCTTTTTCCAATTTGGCACTGCGTCGCTTTAACTGCTAATTGCGCGGTCATGCAATGCTGTACCCAAACGAAATTTGCGTCCTTTTCTTCCCACAAATAGAGCTTTCTTTTGATGGTATTTGATCACCTCTGCGGTTTTTATTTTTTGCGCTATAAACGGAAAAAGACCGAAAATTTTGAAAAAAAATGATATTTTCTACTTTTTGTTATAAAAAAAATCCAATAAACTAAATTTTAGTCATAAATGTATTCGGCCACATGTCTTTGGTAAAAAAAATGTCAATAAGCGTATATTTATTGGTTTACGCAAAAATTATAGCGTCTACAAACTAGGGTACATTTTCTGTAATTTACACAGCTTTTAGTTTATGACTGCCTATGTCATTTCTTGAGGTGCTAAAATGGCAGGGCAGTACAAAACCCCCCCCAAGTGACCCCATTTTGGAAAGTAGACACCCCAAGGAAATTGCTGAGAGGCATGTTGAACCCATTGAATATTTTTTTTGTCCCAAGTGATTGAATAATGACAAAAAAAAAAAAAAAATATTTACAAAAAGTTATCACTAAATGATATATTGCTCACACAGGCCATTGGTCTATGTGGAATTGCACCCCAAAATACATTCAGCTGCTTCTCCTGAGTATGGGGATACCACATGTGTGGGACTTTTTGGGAGCCTAGCCGCGTACGGGGCCCCGAAAACCAATCACCGCCTTCAGGATTTCTAAGGGTGTAAATTTTTGATTTTGCTCCTCACTACCTATCACAGTTTCGGAGGCCATGGAATGCCCAGGTGGCACAAAACCCCCCAAAATGACCCCATTTTGGAAAGTAGACACCCCAAGCTATTTGCTGAGAGGCATATTGAGTCCATGGAATATTTTATATTTTGACACAAGTTGTGGGAAAGTGACACTTTTTTTTTTCTTTTTTCAATTTTCAAAACTTTGTGACAAAAAGTGAGGTCTGCAAAATACTCACTATACCTCTCAGCAAATAGCTTGGGGTGTCTACTTTCCAAAATGGGGTCATTTGGGGGGGTTTTGTGCCACCTGGGCTTTCCATGGCCTCCGAAACTGTGATAGGCAGTGAAGAGTGAAATCAAAAATTTACGCCCTTAGAAAGCCTGAAGGCGGTGCTTGGTTTTCGGGGTCCCGTACGCGGCTAGGCTCCCAAAAAGTCTCACATGTGGTATCCCCGTACTCAGGAGAAGCAGCAGAATGTATTTTGGGGTGTAATTTCACATATTTCCATGGCATGTTTGAGCAATATATCATTTAGTGACAACTTTGTGCAAAAAAAAAAAAAAATGTGTCTCTTTCCCGCAACTTGTGTCGCAATATAAAATATTCCATGGACTCGACATGCCTCTCAGCAAATAGCTTGGGGTGTCTACTTTCCAAAATGGGGTCATTTGGGGGGTTTTGAACTGTCCTGGCATTTTATGCACAACATTTAGAAGCTTATGTCACACATCACCCACTCTTCTAACCACTTGAAGACAAAGCCCTTTCTGACACTTATTGTTTACATGAAAAAGTTATTTTTTTTTTGCAAAAAAATTACTTTGAACCCCCAAACATTATATATTTTTTTAAAGCAAATGCCCTACAGATTAAAATGGTGGGTGTTTCATTTTTTTTTTTTCACACAGTATTTGCGCAGCGATTTTTCAAACGCATTTTTTGGGGAAAAAAACACACTTTTTTAAATTTTAATGCACTAAAACACACTATATTGCCCAAATGTTTGATGAAATAAAAAAGGTGATCTTAGGCCGAGTACATGGATACCAAACATGACATGCTTTAAAATTGCGCACAAACGTGCAGTGGCAACAAAATAAATACATTTTTAAAAGCCTTTAAAAGCCTTTACAGGTTACCACTTTAGATCTACAGAGGAGGTCTACTGCTAAAATTACTGCCCTCGATCTGACCTTCGCGGTGATACCTCACATGCATGGTGCAATTGCTGTTTACGTTTGACGACAGACCGCCGATTGCCTTAGCGCGAGAGCAGGGGGCGACAGGGGTGCTTTTTTTTTTTTTTTTTTTCTTTATTATTTTTCTGCTTTTTTTATCTTATTTTTAAACTGTTACACTTTTTTTTGTAACTAACTTTTATAACTGTAACCGGTTCCAGGTTCGGGTCTCACAAAATACGATGGCATCTTGGGAGACCCTGTGAAAGTGTGTCTAGTCTGTGGAATGCTGTACCCTACGCTAATACTCAACTAGTGCATGGTAGCGTTCAAAACATTCACCAATGCAAAGACCAGGATTGCCAGGACAGGAGGGACAATAATAGCGGGTGTCACGCCTATATCCGCGCTTGCTGCAGACACAACATCTTTTTTGGGGGGGTTCGTTGGGTAGGGGTACTCGGGAGGACATAAAGAAAATGCCTCTCATGCAGCCGACTGCATTTGGTTGGGGATGTGAATGGGGGAAGTACGGGTGCTGCAAAAGCGGTGGGTTCCCAATTAGGATTGGCGAATGCAGCAGGAAGGGCATTATGGGCACGACGGGCCTGTGTTTGTCTTTTTGGTGGCAGCGGGACACTACTTGTGCTTGCCACCTCACCAGCTTGAACTGCACTTATGGGACTCGCCACGTCACCAAGTGTTGCTGCAGCGCTGGTTTGACTACGACCGGGGTGTACTAGGCCACTGGTGCTTGCCAGTTCACCAAAACGCTACCAAAAAAACTGTTAGCGATCGCAGGGATCAGGCCTGACTCTGCGAACGCTGCAGTTATGCGTTTAGTGTTTTGTAAGTGACAGTGATCGATTGATACTGCACTTTGGTGGGCTAGGCTGGGCCGGGCGGAGGGGCAAAACGCAGGTGCTAGCAGGTATCTGGGCTGATCCCGCTAACACTGCGTTTTTGGGAACCCTAAACTGCTGGGGACGCTAGTATAGATCTGAACGGATCAGATATTGATCCGTTCAGATACTATACCACTAAGAGAGGCGTATGCTGCGTGCGTGGGTGTTAGCGGTACTGGCGCTAACCTGACGCTGCCTGGGGCTGGTGCTTGCCAGTTCACCAACACGCTACCAAAAAAACTGTTAGCGATCGCAGGGATCAGGCCTGACTCTGCGAACGCTGCAGTTATGCGTTTAGTGTTTTGTAAGTGACAGCGATCGATCGATACTGCACTTGGGTGGGCCGGGCGGAGGGGCAAAACGCAGGTGCTAGCAGGTATCTGGGCTGATCCCGCTAACACTGCGTTTTTGGGAACCCTAAACTGCTGGGGACGCTAGTATAGATCTGATCGGATCAGATATTGATGCGTTCAGATACTATACCACTAAGGGAGGCGCATGCTGCGTGCGTGGGTGTTAGCGGTCCTGGCGCTAATCTGACGCTGCCTGGGGCGACGCATATCACCGCCGGGCGATCAGGGGGCTAAACCTTTATTCGGTAATAAATGGCGGGTGCCCTGACACTATAAAAAATAAACGAACTAACCAGCGTCAACCGTAACGTTTATACGGTGATCAGTGGTGAAAGGGTTAACTAGGGGGCAATCAAGGGGTTAAAACATTTATTAGATAGTATATGGGGGTCCCTGACGCTATAAAACGCTGACGGCGAACCTAAATATTTAGGTCCCTAACTAGCGTCACCAGCGACACTAATACAGCGATCAGAAAAATGATCGCTTAGCGACACTGGTGACAGGGGGTGATCAAGGGGTTAAAACTTTATTAGGGGGGGTTAGGGGGGTACCCTAGACCTAAAGGGGGGTAATACTAACTGTCCCAACACTGTAACTGTCACAAACTGACACTATGCAGTAATCAGAAAAAAAAAAAAAAAACCTGCTGGTGTCAGTTTGTGACAGGGGGGGGGGGTGATTGGGGGGGGGTCGGGGGGCGATCGGGGAGGGATCGGGGTGTTTTGTATGCCTGGCATGTTCTACTGTGTGTGTGCGCGTGTGTTGTGCACTCACATTGATGTCTTCTCCCCTCGGCGCTGGAACGGAAACTACCGAGCCGAGGAGAGATGACATCATTTCCTTTGCTGCTGTTTAGCATACAGCAGCAAAGGAATGTTCCCATTGGCCGGCGGCGATCGCGAGGGGGGGGGGGCCACGAACGGATGGCCTCCCCCTCATCTCGGATCGCCAGGGAACAGAACGGGACCGCCTGTCCCCACCCGCGAAAGGCAAATCACGTACATGTACGTGATTTTGCCTGCCCGTGCCGCTTTGCCGACGTAAATCGGCGTTAGACGGTCCTTAAGTGGTTAAAGTAAATGTTGCTATGCCTATAGTCACCACCTGGGGCTGTCAAGAGCACGTACCTGTTCATGCTGATCAGTCCCACCTCTGTGTTTCAAGCTGCACACTTCCTCCAGGCCCAGGCTCCAGGTAAAGTCGTAGGGAAGGGGGGTTTTCTTCTCCCAGGAATGTCCCCCCACCTAGATAGCTTCCTCCAGGCAGAGGGAGTATGGCGCTAGATGGCGGTGTACCGCGCCGCTCCCGCCACCATGACGGTTTCCTTCGGCGGCTCTCCCTTCCCCCAGTCCTCCCCCATGCGGTCCGGTCTGGATCGGAGCCCGCTCGCGCGGGAAACAATCTAATTTAAAATTGGAGGTGGGTGGTCGGGGAAAGGGGGCGGGGTTTAGTGGCGTTGGCACGAATTGAGCATCCTCAACGTGGGCTGCATAGTTATAAAATGCACCTTTTTCAGGTGCATAGAGCTAGGAGGAGCGGACAAGTGGCATGTGATTGGGTGACACAGGCATTCCCAGGCACATTTATTTTAAAGCATCAGGCTGAGCTTAATAGCAGCGGCAGTTGCTGGACTATTACTCAGCAGTGGGTGCATTTTTTTGTGCTACCTCTGCGTTTGTGCTCAGCACTATATCCAGAGGAGGTGGTTCAAATGCCACAAAGAGCAAGGGCAACAAGGGGTCGCCCTTAAGTCCTAGGAACCCTCCCTCTGCAACACCATCCCGATCTAAGGAGGCTGGTCAGAGTGAGCCATTAGGGTCATCAGGGGCTGCAATTGCTTCCGACACTGGAAACATCAGCTGCGTTGCCGACATCGCTGGACTCCAGGACGGGTAAGTGTCCGATTATTAAAAGTTTTTAATTTTTGCAGCGGTGGGCGGGACCTCCGCTTTAAGAAAAAAAAAAAAAAACACACCTGCCTTTAAGGCTCCTTTTAATTGCTTTGATCTAAAAGAACCAAATTATACTTTGTTCATAGTTATGTTGATAAACATGGCTTTTTTTTTTCTGACAGCTAAATGAGCAGAGAATGACTCTGCACTTGTTAAATGAATGAATCGTGGAAATGCTGGGTTAAGTTCATGAGGGGGCTTGAATTGAGATTGCGATTATTCAATAAAAAAATTGTGCAGCTCTACTGTCAACAGAAGGCTTTTTATCTTAATGCATAGAATGCATTAAAAGAGAAGTATGGGTTTTTTGTTTTTTTTTTAAGATTCATACTTTACCTAGGTGGATGCAGCATCAGACCGATGCTGCAGCTGTCCCTGGGGTGTCTGCACTGAGAACTGAGCCACGAACATCGCCGATGGCTCAGTTCTCACTCCTCCCTGAGAGGAGAGCTGCTGACTGTCAGTCAGCATCTCTCCTGCTCTGTTCCACTCTCTGAGACTGGTGTTAGTCAGGGCAGCTGGCGGATCGAGACTTATTAAAGTGTAAAAGAATTTCCGCGCTCACAGACTGGAAGCAGGTTTGCAGCCTCCCCTTACACACCCCCAAAGGGGTGAGCTATAATATTGAGAGCTTATAGATAGGGGCGAGTGGCGCTACCTGTATAGAATACCTGGATGTGTATAAATATATTGAGTGGGTGTGTGCCCAGTAGGGTTAATAACCCGTGCTACTGTATGCAAAACCAGTGCCTCCTAATCCTAGGATATAAATGGTTACCCTTCCACCCAAATGTGAATTAATCCAGTAAATTATATACTAAATAAATCAAACAATCAATAAACATTCCCTCTAGTGCGTGAAGAATAGATATCTATGAATTACTAAATGCAAATTATCCTTTTATAATGAAACCTGTGCATTAATAACATTGATCTGAAAATGCATCTTGACACCCAATAGTTCATGCAACTCCCCGTGCTCTCACCCGTATGACTGAGCAGGTGGAGAGTGTAATCAAAGTTCAATACTACCACATTTAGAAAGTGCAATATTAGTGAAATATTGAGAAATTTTTTTTTTTTTTTTGAAAAAATGAAACCTATAAAAATTATCAGGAATAAAAATTATCGTATATGAAAAAGTCCCAAATTACAGAGTTCCAACATAGATATAATTGCATAGAATTGCATGAAGTTCCACCATGAATAGGATTCCTGTGGATAGTGACTTTTGTGATGACATCAATTTTAAATCCAGTGACTTGCGGTGCTCCCCCTCAAGGATCCCCACTCGCCGGCTCCCTACACCCCTGCAGGGGTAATAGGCATGTATTGTCTGGCCGTGGATGACATCTGGGATTCCAGTAGAGTTGTCCCCGGGGGTTCCCCTCCAGATATGGTATCTCCTTAAGTGATCCTGGTTATCCAAAAATATCTTGTATTTCTGTAAATCCCAGGCTCAATAAATAAGAACAACAGAATGGCTCAGTATGCAGACTGCAGTCACTGGAGCTCCACTCTGCACAGAATTCATGTACAGTAAACATGTGCCCTCCACTTCCTGTAGTATTGTCTATTGGTTTTGAAAAATGGAAGAGAGGAAAAATCAGAAGCACCACATCCCAGAAAGTACATTTGTAATGAGAGGGGACATTGGGGCCAGGTACAGGCCCCGGGACTTTTAACGGTGCTGAGGTAAATGAGGTAGAAAAAGTAGAATAAAAAGATCTTTTATTTAACAATCTTAAAAAAAACAGACAAAGAAAAAAACACTTTTACAAAGCAAATAGGATAATTGATACAAAAGTTGATACCACTTTCTCAACATGTTTCGCTTTCTTAAGCTTCTTCAGGAGACATAATGTGGCATTAGATCAACTATAAGGTAGCAATAAGAATTTTATGTCTGCTAAAATATAATGTATATCCATTAAGTCAAAAAAGGACAATTGTTGAAAAGAATCATTAGAGAGAGTTTTTACAATATATAGACCCAAAGGTGGAATGTATCGTAAAACGAAGAAATAATATAGATAAAAAATAATGTATATGAAAAAAAAAAAAAAAACCACACACAATACATATGTGTACACATTTGATTCAGCATACATCACGTCATAACTTGTACATTGATCTTACCCGTAAATCGGGGGAAAAAAAGAATCTAAGTTTTACAAAGGAAATCTGTGCAAGCGGAAAATTCTCCCTCCAGTCCGCACCTCACTGATTAGCATGCAGAGAGGGATAAAAAAGATTGCAACGGTGGATGAAATTCTCTGGAAACGAGAAAAAAGGGGTGTCATAGGATCTGATGCATAAGTCAAAAGCATAAATAAGCTAACATTAGGCGAAGTAAAAGGAATAGCAGTGTTGCAATAAAGTACCTTCAATATAGTAAGTAGAATCAATTCATAAATAAAGGATCAACATCCAAAAGATGATGAAAAGTCTGATTGCTGAATATGCAGATAGGTGGTTCTTTTTATGCAGCAGGATAGCAGCTGAACAAGGGGCAGGATGCAGGGTTCGAGCACCCACAAAAAATATAGTGGGTGGTCAGACCTAGAAGGTCATCTGCAGCCTAGCACAAAGAACCTATGGGTAAAATAACAAAAAATGGACTAAGTTCAAATACGTGATTAGGAGTAAAATAGATAAGGCTAGATATAAGGAAATCAAAGAACCAATCAGAGGAGCTTACTTGTGGGTGTAGAAGCCGATTGTAACACCAGCCAAAGGTATCCAGGGACGTCTGCCTGCCCAGCGTGTCTAGAGGGAATGACAGAGAGTAGCGGGAAAGCCCGCTTTTTAAACCTCTCCAGCGTGACGGCGTCTGACTCGCCGCCACGCTGCGGACCGAGAAGAGGCAACCGCGCATGCGCGTGCCTCCCGGCCTCAGTGCGGAAGCAGCTTAAGCGGCGTCAGAGGTCTTTGATTGACCCGCGGCCATCTTTGAAAGTCCCATGCCCAGGATAGGCACTACGGAAGCCCTAAGGCTAAGGGGAAATTAATAGATAAAATAAATAGACTATTCTCACGCATGAATAGCCGGGAGAGGCGACACTGCATTGGTTGTCAATGAAGGGGCAAACATACAGCCAAAACATTGATTAGGAGCTGAACCGATGAGTGCCCCGGGTGTCCATACATGCTAAAAAAGGAGTGGGAGGTGACGGGCTGGGAGGAGAGAGAAAAAACCCCAATAATGCACAAATTAAATACTGTGTCAATAATAAAAGTCTCAATGGAAAATCGCATTTAGAGTGTAGAGTATAACCTCAAAATTCAAAATCCATAAACCATTAATTCTAACAGATGGAATTGGAAACACGATATAAATTGTGTGGGAAAAAAAAAAAAAAAAAAAAGGAATGTATTACATACTGACAGACAAAATTTAAAGAAAGGGTTTGTAACTCAGAACGTCATTCAGCCCAGGATGTTTCAAAGCGTTTAGACTAAAAATCCATTTAGTCTCACGTTGTAATAAAGTCCTATCGTAATCTCCACCCCTTTCAGTTGGGGGGGTCGTACTCCAGGGCGAAAAAGTGCATTTTGCTGTCATCAAACTGGTGACATAACCCCATATGTCGACTGATGGGAGTTTCCATCTTTTTTTTATTTACTAAGGAAACATGGTCTCTAATTCTGTGGAAAAAGGGACGTTTGGTCTTCCCCACATAAAATGCATTACACTCGCATATCATAATATAGACTATACCGATGGATTGGCATGTGGCTAAAAAGTTTGGATTATAAAGCCGTCCATTTGGAAGAACGATATTGCGAGATGAATAAATGTACCTACAGAAGTCACACTTGTGACAGGGTATTGTTGCCTTGTTTTTAGTAGCAGTTACAGACAGGGGAGCATAGTGGCTGTGAACAATGTGATCCCTAATTGACCGAGATCGTCTGTAGGTGATCTCAGGGTGATCCTTGAGATGTTTGGACACCCTGGGGTCACCCATCAGCAAATACCAATGCTTCTGTAGCAAATCACGCATTTCTGATGTTGACCGGAAAAGGTTGTGATTACTCTTAAGCCTGGATCTGGTTTAGCATTGGTGCGGCCATGAATGAGTTGGCTGCAATCACTCTTTTTGGCTCTGAGGTAAGCTCTTTTAAGGCATTTATTACTATAGCCTCGTGCCTTGAGACGTGCTCTTAGTGCTCTAGCCTCGGATTCGAAGTGAACGTTTTCACTGCAATTTCTCCTTAGTCTTAAGTACTGTCCGTACGGGACATTATTAATGAGTGACAATGGATGTGAGCTGGTGGCGTGCAGGAGCGAAATTCGCATTATCGGCATTGAACCGAGGCTTACAGGTGGAGGAGGATGCTGGTGGTCGCCCGCTTCTTAACCGCGTAACTCGACCAATTCCTTTTACCGTATGCATTTAATTGTTTCCTTCTGTGAATTGAGTTTAACGTCTGTTCATGCAGTATTTACTGAGCATTTTTAGGATTTTGTGGTAAATGCCGCAAAAGGGTATAGTGAATTTACAGTTTCAGGATTGCTTGCAGTATTTAGGGAAAATGTGTCTGGACACCTACATGCCGCATGCCATCTGGTTATGTGAATGGAGCCCAGTCTTTTTTAAACCGCAAGCGACAGTCTGAAAGGAGATCCATGTATGTCTTTCTGCTGTGTGTGAGTCGCCTTCAAGGCTGAGGTACCTCCATACACACTGTCTTACTGCGATATAGCGGAAACCAACAAAAAAAGTGCGCTTTTTCTGTGGAGGAGCAGAAAGGTGCAGCCACCGCTTGCTCACAGATGTCCACATTGCTCAATTAATGCCAAAAGAGTAAACATTTCAGCCAATGGCTGCAGGTAAAGTGTTGGAGCGACTTCCTGTCTCTACCATAAATTTATTGTGGAGTGATGTTGGCATCAGGTGATGTGGGTGCCATTCCTGTTGGCTGTGTGATTCTCATAGATAAGATGGAATGTGCGAGGGATTGGGGGTGTGGCTGGGTTGAGAGGGGTAACTGTACTTACGAAGAGGAAGGCTCTGGCAGCAACCTCTTTCCTAAAGAGCTGCTAAGATGGACAGATAACCTGGTGACCTAGCTGTCACATGGACACGCCTAAAGAGGCAATGACAGGCTAGGGTTAGAGGCGAGAGCCCTTAGACTGTTGCTTTGTATGCCGGTAGCACCATGTAAGTCCCTGAAAACCTTCCCTTAAAACACCCTATTTATTTATTCATGCATTTTTATTTAGATAGGCAGCACTTTTCATTTTGCAAGGACCGTGTTCTCCCTGTAACAGGTAACATCCGATGAGATATTAAGTGGTATTTTGTTACTCGGTGGTGTTTCATTTTGCTTATACTTATTTCAAAGCCTCATTTTTTTTTTTTCCTTTGGCTGTTTATATGCCAAAAAGAGGGTGGAGATCTTGATTATTACAGAATGCAAATGTACATATAGGTTGAGAATTGGATTATCTGGGCCTTAATGGAAAAACTTAGTTTTTGCTATGTGGACATTTGCTTTTGATATAAGTTATAGCAGGGGTTGGCAACCCATCTATTGCATGCAGGTGACTGGTGGATCACGTCCCTTCCTTTCCGATTCCCTGACAGGATGTGGCATTTACTGGAACTGAACCTCTTTATGATTCCCCCTGTGGCAGCTGTAATGCAGAGCTCCTTCCTGTTCCTTCTGTGCAACTGAGGCTGCAGAAATGCAGATTAAGATGTGTCCTCTACCCCCTTTCTCTGTCTCAAAAGAGACAACAGAGGTCTGTTTAGACCCCTGATATTTCTCCAAAGCCCCCCCAACAAGTCTGCTAAAAAAAATTGTAATAAAAAAAATGTAAAAAATACAAAAAAACTATTGACATTGTCCACTGCCCTACTGACAAAGTCCTCTGCTTTACTGACTGACAGTGTGCACACACCGTCTGTTGCCCTACTGACAGTATGTACTGCTATGCTGACACTTACCACTTTTAAGATGGTGATTTTACAGTGACATTCGTTTTATTATATATTTCCTCACCTAAAAGTAACTTTTCATACTGAGGCGGTGTGCTTGCGGGATGTTCTGGAAAGTCCTGCAAGCAGCATCTTTGAGGCGGTTACACCTCTCCAAAAATGCTCAGCCCATTGAATTGAATGGGCAGTACTGCCAAAGCGCCACAACACGGGTGCTTTTAACTCTTCGGCCACAAAGCGCTGCTAAAACTAGCAGTGCTTTACCGCTAACGCGGAGCAGCTACAGTGTGAAAGTAGCCTTACAATATATTGAAGCCAGGCATTTCAGGAGGAGGTCGGCATATAAACAACCTATTTCCTACAGGACAGGTATGTATTCTACCTTCATTAAAATGTTGAAAACTCCTTCTGGCAGGATGACGGCCACACACTCCTGAAACCTGTCATAGTGGTCTGATGACGGGGTACTTGACAATTCTTGGATAATGAATTATAAATGTTGTGCAACTTACTTTTCAGTTGCTAAAAAATGCTCACTACTGGATAACTTTTTTGTAAGTACAAGAGAACATTGCGGAGAAGCCACTGTGCTGAGCATGACTGATAAGCAGAAACATTTTGTAAAGTAAAATACCCTTTTAAACTTTGAGGCATGACTTGACACTGCCACACTAAGGCCTGGTTCACACTGGTGCAACATGCGCTCCGACTTTGGGAGCACATGTCGCATGACATGTACAAATCGATGGTACCCTGTGAGAGCCGTCTTAACTGGTCTGACACAAGTCGGTCTGACTTTAGAAAAGGTTCCTGCTCTACTTTGGTTCGACTTTGGTCCTTTTTTAGCACATTCAGTATCATTGAAGTTGGATCAAAGTCAGATCCTCGTCCTAACCATTCGCCTTGTGACATCTGACATGGTGAGAACAGCAGCAGGAAAATGGAAATGGAATTTGTCACACTGGGATTGTGTTGATTGGTCAAAAGGACTATCCCAAAGTCAAAGCAAAATCGTATCCTGTTCACTCAAGTCGGATGGAAGTAGACCAGTGTCGCAGGGCAAAGTCGGAAGACAGTTGTATGATCGTGTGATACCAGTGTGAACCTCGGCCAGATCACTTTACAACAACCTATATTTATAAATATATGTGTTCTAAAATCTCTCTCCTCAACCCGCGTGATATATTTGAGAGGCTACCCTATATATGATGTTATAAAAATACATCAATATCCATTAGATAATTGGCTATTAGAAGGCGCCTGCGGCCTGCCCCCAAAAAATAGACTTTAGAACACCTTCCCATCCATTGGCGGATGGGACTTTTATTTAGAGATTTAAAGTAGATGTAAACCCTCACATATACCCAATGAAGTGAACAGCCTCAGATACAGAGAGATGAAACAAATTTCCCTACATAAATTTTACGTGTATATCTGCTGTCTTTAACTTTATATATTTTTTTAGAATGTTCAGATCCTGTTAGGAGATTTTCTCTTCCTGGTTAGCAGTGCACTGAAGTCTGGGCATACAGCCAAGACAGCTGATTGCAGGAAAGGCTCACAGCCCCTCTCCTAATAGAGACTTTCAGAACATCACCCAAATCGCCGAACCTGTACGTCAGTACTTTGACGCTAAATACCGTTGTTGTGGCAGCAGCTAGCTGCCATAACCCCAGTATTTTCAGGAACGGTGTGCGTTTCTCTATGATAAAAGTGGTCTCTGTGGCGGATTCGCAGCAAGATCGCTTTTATCGGTGGCGAGAGAGGGCCCCCCTCCGGTCGTCTACCGGAGCTGTCGGTAGCAGCGGAGACGATCACTTCCGCCCAATGCTCTTAAAAGGGAATTTTTTTTTTTATATTGCATTTTAGTGAAAATATGAGATCTGAAGTCTTTCTGACCCCAGTTCTCACATTTAACCCCCCTGGCGGTATTCCCGAGTCTGGCTCGGGGTGGATTTTACATACCAAAAGCGGTATCCCCGAGCCAGACTCGGGCTTGCATCGCAGGATCCAGGAAGAGTTTACTTACCTTGTCCCCTGGATCCTGCGATGTCTCCCCGCTGTGATCGGCGAGCCGCTGTGTCTCGCTCGATTCACAGTGCCGAGCTCCGTTCCCTGCGAGCGTTGCGACGCACGGGGACGGAGTTCGGCGGTAAATTCAAAAGTGAAACACATAGTATAGATACAGCATACTGTAATCTTACAGATTACAGTACTGTATCAAATAACTACACATCCCCTTTGTCCCTAGTGGTCTGCCCAGTGTCCTGCATGCAGTTTTATATATATAAAACTGTTCTTTCTGCCAGGAAACTGGAGATTGTCCATAGCAACCAAAACTGTCTCTTTACATCAAAAGTGGTTTTAGACCAGCTAGAAAAAAGCGATAATAAATTATAATCACTTGCAGAATTAAGCGATAGTGATTTGTGGGGAGATCCGTCATCAAACACTAAAAGTAATAAAAGCTAAAATTCTGCAACTGAGCAAATTTCAGTGTTTTTGATTTGATTACATTATTATATAATTTTTATTATTATTATATTATTATGTGTTTTAATTATTTATAGTTATTTATTATATTATAATTTTTTATTTCGTTTTTCAAACTTTATCATACCCGGGATGTCTACTAGACTCTTGTTTGGACAGATTTAAGTGAACTATTCCTGAGAATTACAGGCCTACAATATAAAACGCCAAATTTCTGTGCAAAATAATTGTACCGCTTTCAGCACCTAAAATCTGAAATAATCATACCGCCAGGGAGGTTAAGAGGTCATGTCATGCTTTTTTTTTTTCTATTACAAGAGATGTTTACATTCCTTGTAATAGGAATAAAAGTGACCCCATTTTTTAAAGGACAGTGTAAAAATAAAAGGTAAAATAAATAGGAAAAAAAAAATGTTAAAGTGCCCTGTCCCGCCGAGCTCGCGCGCAGAAGCAAACTTATACGTAAGTTGCTCCCACATATGGAAACAGTGTTCAAACCACACTTGAGGTATCGCCGCGATCTTTAGAGCAAGAGCAATAATTCTAGTGCTAAACCTCCTCTGTAACTCAAAACTGGTAACGTAAAAATTTTTAAACGTTGCCAATGGAGATTTTTAAGTGCCAAAGTTTGTCGCCATTCCACGCAATTTTGAAGCGTGACATGTTTGGTATCGATTTACTCGGCATAACATTATCTTTCACAATCTAGAAAGAAATTGGGGTAACTTTACTGTTTTTTTTTACTTTTTAACTAAAAAAAACAAAGTGTATTTTTTCCCCCAAAAATTGCACTTGTAAGACCACTGCGCAAATATGGCGTGACAAAGTATTGCAATGACCGCCATTTTATTCTCTAGGGCACAGGTGGCAAACACAACCATGCCTTGTCATGCGGTTGCCAGCCTCCACCTCCTGTTCTCACAGCTGCTTTCCGCTGTCACAAACAGGTCTCCGTAGCAGCCGGAGTAATCTCTTCCTCTGCTCTCCTCCTCAGTCTCCCCAGCGGCGCCGACTGTGTGTGTAGCTTAATCGCATGCGCTGTCGATCCTATGCAGCTTTTCATTGGCAGAGGTACCTGGCAGCTGTGTGTTCCAATCTACATGTTGTAAAGTAATTTAGTGTTGGAGCACCAAGCTTAATTATATATTTTTTTGCAAGTTGTTTAAATTGTGAAAAACACTTAGGCCCCTATCACGCTTGTGTGACTTGTCCTGCGACTTGGGACTGCAAAGTCACATGACAAGTCGTACCCCATGATTTCCAATGAGTACCTTTCATATCTGTGCAACTTCAAGTCGCAGCGACTTCAGAGTAGTCCCTGAATTAGTTTGGTCTGACTTTGATGTGACTTCAGGTCCATAGACCTAAAGATTACACAGGCATTGCTTTAAGTCGCGTCAAAGTCACACGACTTTCAGGTCGTACAAGTGTGAAAGGGGCCTTAAAGTAGCAGCTACACAATTTTTTTTCTTTTTTTTTTTTTTTTTTTTTTTTTTTTTTTTTTTTTTTTTTTTTTTTTTTTTTTTAAGGATTTGGTTTTGCAATAGAAGAACATATGTACATTTTTTGGGAGCTGGTGCCTACTAATAACTATCTAATGACTTGACACTGGTTGAAGGAGTGTTCATTCCTTTTCTTTTAATCCCTTTTTTTTTTTTTTTTTTTTTAGATCAATGAACTTAATCAAGTTCCAGTTCCAGTGATGCTCTTGCCAGATGACTTTAAAGCCAATTCAAAAATTAAAGTGACAAATCACCTTTTTAACAGGTAAGATTAAAGGGCTTCTACAGTGGATGTAGAAAAGACTCACCCCCCTTTAACCACTTTAGCCCCTTTAAGGATTTGCCCCCTTAATGACCAGGCCATTTTTTGCGATACGGCACTGCGTCACTTTAACTGGCACTTGCATGGTCGTGCAACACTGTACCCAAACATTTTTTCCCCCACAAATAGAGCTTTCTTTTGGTGGTATTTGATCACCTCTGCAGGTTTTATTTTTTGTGCTATAAACAAAAAAGACCAACAGTTTTGAAGAGGAAAAACATATATATATTTTTTTACTTTCTGCTATAATACCTATCCCAAAAATATAAAAAAGGAAATGTATTCATCAGTTTAGGTATGTGTGTCAGGTCCATAAATATTGGGACATCGACACAATTCTAATCTGTTTGGCTCTATACACCACCACAATGGATTTGAAATGAACAATATGTACTTTAACTGCAGACTTTCAGCTTTAATTTGAGGGTATTTACATCCAAATCAGGTGAACAGTGTAGGAATTACAACGGTTTGTATATGTGCCTCCCCACTTTTTAAGGGACCAAAAGTAATGGGACAATTGGCTGCTCAGCTGTTCCATGGCCAGATGTGTGTTATTCCCTCATTATCCCATTTACAAGGAGCAGATAAAAGGTCCAGAGTTCATTTCAAGTGTGCTATTTGCATTTGGAGTCTGTTGCTGTCAACTCTCAATATGAGATCCAAAGAGCTGTCACTATCAGTGAAGCAAGCCGTCATTAGGCTGAAAAAACAAAACAAACCCATCAGAGATAGCAAAAACATTAGGTGTGGCCAAATCAACTGTTTGGAACATTCTTAAAAAGAAAGAACGCACCAGTGAACTCGGCAACACCAGAAGACCAGGAAGAGCAGGAAAACAACTGTGGTGGATGACCGAAGAATTCTTTCCCTGGTGAAGAAAACACCCTTCACAACAGTTGGCCAGATCAAGAACACTCTCCAGGAGGTAGGTGTATGTGTGTCAAAGTCAACAATCAAGAGAAGACTTCACCAGAGTGAATACAGAGGGGTCATCACAAGGTGTAAACCATTGGTGAGCCTCAAACAGGAAGGCCAGATTAAAGTTTGCCAAACAACATCTAAAAAAGCCTTCACAGTTCTGGAACAACATCCTATGGATAGATGAGACCAAGATCACCTTGTACCAGAGTGATGAGAAGAGTATGGAGAAGGAAAGGAACTGCTCTTGATCCAAAGCATACCATCTCATCAGTGAAACATGGTGGTGGTAGTGTCATGGCGTGGGCATGTATGGCTGCCAGTGGAACTTGTTCTCTTGTATTTATTGATGTGACTACTGACAAAAGCAGCAGGATGAATTCTGAAGTGTTTTGGGCAATATTATATGTTCATATTCAGCAAAATACTTCAGAACTCATTGGACGGCGCTTCACAGTACAGATGGTCAATGACCGAAGCATACTGCAAAAGCAACCAAAGAGTTTTTTAAGGGAAAGAAGTGGAATGTTATGCAATGGCCAAGTCAATTACCTGACCTGAATCCGATTGAGCATGCATTTCTCTTGCTGAAGACAAAACTGAATGGAAAATGCCCCAAGAACAAGCAGGAACTGAAGACAGTTGCAGTAGAGGCCTGGCAGAGCATCACCAGGGATGAAACCCAGCGTCTGGTGATGTCTGTGCGTTCCAGACTTCAGGCTGTAATTGACTGCAAAGGATTTGCAACCAAGTATTAACCACTTGCCGCCCGCCATATAGCAGAATGACAGCGGCAAAGTGGTTTCAATAACCTGACTGTGTCATATGATGTCCTCAGGATATTAATCCGCTGCGCGCCCCCGGGGGCGCTCATCATGGCGATCGTTGTTGCGGTGTGTCAATCTGACACACCGCAACTCCGATCTAGGTAAAGAGTCTCTGACGGAGACTCTTTACCACGTGATCAGCCGTGTCCAATCACAGCTGATCACCATGTAAATAGGAAGAGCCGGTGATCGGCTTTTCCTCACTCGCGTCTGACAGATGCGAGTAGAGGAGAGCCGATCGGCTGTTCTCCTGACGGGGGGTCTGTGCTGATTGTTTATCAGCACAGCCCCCCCTCGGATCCCTCCCAGGACCACCATCATGCCGCCCAGGACCACCAGGATGGCCATCCACACTGGACCCCCAGGTATGCCCCCCCTAGACCCCCAGGGAAATGCCAATCAGTGCCCAGGCAGCTGCCAATCAATGCCCAGGCAGCTGCCAATCAGTGCCCACTCACAATGCCTGCCAGTGCCACCAGGGATGCCTCAGTACCTCATATCAGTGCCACGTATCAATGCCCAGCAGTGCCGCCTATCAGTGCCAGCCATAAGAACCCATCTTTGCAGCCTTTCAGTGCCCACCAGTGCCACCCATGAGTGCCCATCAGCGCTGCTTATCAGTGCCAATCGGTGCCGCATATCAGTGCCCGCTCATTGGTGCCGCCTTATCAGTTCCCATCAGTGAAAGAGAAAACTTATTTACAAAATTTTATAACAGAAACAAAAGCAAAACTTTCATTTTTTTCAAAATTTTCGGTCTTTTTTTATTTGTTTAGCAAAAAATAAAAAATGCAGAGGTGATCAAATACCACCAAAAGAAAGCTCTATTTGTGGGAACAAAATGATAAAAATTTAGTTTGGGTACAGTGATGGATGACCGCGCAATTGTCATTCAAACTGCGACAGCACTGAAAGCTGAAAATTGGTCTGGGCAGGAAGGTGTATAAGTGCCCTGTATTGAAGTGGTTAAGAAGTGAAAGTTTGATGGATGATTGTTAATCTGCCCCATTTACTTTTGGTCCCTTTAAAAAGTGTGAGGCACATATACAAACTGTTGTAATTCCTATACTGTTCACCTGATTTGGATGTAAATACCCTCAAATTAAAGATCACCCCCTTGTGTCAGTATTTTGTTGAACCACCTTTATAATTACAGCTTTTAGTCTGTTGGGATATGTCTCTACAAACTTTGCACATTTAGATTTTGCCACTCTGTGCAGAACTGCTGAAGTTCAGTTACATTTGATGGTGGTCGTTTGTGGACTGTAGTCTTTAAGTCATTCCACAGATTTTCAATGGGGTTTAAGTCGGGGCTTGGACTAGGCCATGCACAGACATTCACCTTTTTATGCTTCAACCACCATGGTCATTTTATACTGTGTGCGGACTAGGTCGAAGCCGCGGCCTCGCCTAAAAACTCCTGCCTGCATCTCCTCAGGACCGCGCTGACACCGCGTGGATGAAAAAAAAAAATCTAAAAAAATCGATTTGCTTAAATTTTGAATCGATTTGATCTCTCAACTCGATTCAAGATTTTGATCGATTTTTTTTTTTTTTTTTTACCCAGCCCTAGTACAGACCTATGCAGTTTGCTTTTGATCTGTTTCTGCAGTGCTTTTTGCTGTGCGTTTTCGATTTTTGCAAATGTGATTTTGCTGCGATTTGCGTGTTTATGCTTTTTTTTTTTTTTTTTTTGGCCAATTTGTTGTTGGGCAGATAAAAAATAAAACAACACACATTGCTGCAAAAACACACTACATGCTTTTTTCTGCAGCTTCTCCATTAAAGTATATTGAACCAAAAAAGCACCGTTTTGCGTTGAAAATGTCCTTGACAATTTCCAAATACGAAGCGGCTGAAAAAAAAAAGCATAGATGTGAATGTGTCCCATAGGAAACCATGATAAATTAATTGTAGTGTGTTTCTGCAAAAAGCACCAAAAAACACATACTGTATTTATTGGCGTATAACACTCACTTTTTCACCATGAAAATCGGGTGCAAATAGCATGTGCGTGTTATACGCCAATACTTAAATTTTAGCTGCCTCGGAGGGGACAGGGAGTGGGGCGGGACGAGCACCGTCAGATTACATGCAGTGAGAATCTCCTGTTTACTTGGCAGCCTCTGTAATAGGAAGTCCCGTCTCCTGGGCCGCCATTGGACCACTGTTCTGTCTATCATAGGATTCTCACTGCATGTAATCTGTCGGCACTCATCCCGCCCCCCTCCCTGTCCCCTCTTGCTGCAGATGGGCATCGATCAGGCTGCATTGAAGGCAATGGCGAGGCTGCTGCATTGAAGGCAATGGCGAGGCTGCTGCATTGAAGGCAATGGCGAGGCTGCTGCATTGAAGGCAATGGCGAGGCTGCTGCATTGAAGGCAATGGCGAGGCTGCTGCATTGAAGGCAATGGCGAGGCTGCTGCATTGAAGGCAATGGCGAGGCTGCAGATGGGCACTGACCCTTATTTTGCTTCAAAGTTCCTTATTTAAAATTTAAGTTTTTTTTCCTGAAATTTCCCTCTTAAAATGAATGTGCGTGTTATACGCCGATAAATACGGTAAGTGTGAACCAGGCCTAAGACGTTTAGTAAAATAATGGGGTTAAAAAAATGAACCCTTTATATAGTGCAAAAAGAGCAAATCACTACTGTAAGGGATTCATTATTTTACTGTGGAACAGTGAAAGTAGTAATTACAGTAGCGATTTTTTTTTTTTTTTTTGCTCTTTTTGTACTATAAAGGACTAATTTTAGTCTTTTTTTTTTTTTTTTTAACCTCATTGTTACTGGCCGATTAATCGATTATGAAAATAGTAATCGATTAGTTGTCGAATAATCGATTAGATGTTTTGGCCCTATATAGTATGTTCCTGTTTAAAACTACGACTGCCCCCAGTGTGTCTGTGATGGATCCGGTTACACCTAAATTAAAGGAGAAGTCCAGCCCGGACTCGTTTGCCTGGGCTTCTCCTAAGGGTCACAGAAGTCCAATTCGTTTTGCACTCCTGTGACCTGTTTTCAGCAGAGAGCTGTCAGAAGTCCGCTCTATGCTGACGTCACCAAGATCAGTCCAGGCACCGCGGCATTGCGGATCTAGACCCGGAAGTCTGGATCCGCCAGGTGCCTGGACTGAGGGCCGCTCCCCGCCCCTTCACAGCTCAGCGCTCCAGTCAGCATGGGGGAGGAGAGCTGCGGATTAACAGTCAGCAGCTCTCCTCTCGGGGAGCTGAGAGAACCGAGCCATCAGCGGCGTTCGATAGCTCGGTTCTCAGTGCAGAGACGTTGGGGGACAGATGCAGCATCAGACCGATGCTGCATTCACCTAGGTAAGTATGAATATGGGATAAAAGCCAAACCCATACTTCTTCTTTAACAAATCTTTGGTAGCCCTGATTGAGAATGTCCCAATCTTAAAGCCTGGTGGATGGAAGGTTTTAAGGCCCTCCTTAAATACGTCTTGCTCTTTTGACCCTAGTTGTGGCTCTTCCCCTTGGCCTTCCAATACAGGTCTTCAAAAAGTTTTCGGGACACAGCCCTCTTACTGCTGTGTTTTCAGGGAATCTACATGATCAGATGTTTGGATGTTCTCCTCTTGATGGAATTCTCTGCCAAGGCCCTGGCAGTTAATTTTACATGTGCTTTAGGGTGGCTTCTCAACCTAATTAAGTCTTCATTGGATCCAACCTGTCTAGGGCTAGTCTCAGATATGACCTAAGCCTTGGGTGGTCCTTAACCAGGAATGGCTGTTGACCAAACGAACCTATGTCTGACTCTATGGTCTAAAAAACAACCTGCATTCTGATTTGCATAAAAGATCTGGGCATCATGGTGGCCTCGCCTGAGAATGTGAGGTTTGCCAAGTTTCACTCCAGACCTTTGCAGCTCATTTTGGGACACACTGTCTGAGTTTTGGACATGGCCATGCACCTCTGTCCAATAATCAGGATGTCTCTGACCTGGTGGCTGAGCAGACATGAGCTGGGACTGGGGAGTTCATTTCTGCTGATGACCTCCATGGTTCTCAAGGCGGGTACCAGCTTGTCTGGCTGAGGCAGTGTCCTAGGGATGGAAGGGATCCAAGGGACATGGTTGTCAAAGTCGACCAGACTCCCCATGAATATTCTCGAACTAAGGGTCGTTGGCTTATCTCTGCTGTGTTGGCGTGCTGCGGCACTGGAGCGATGCGTGTGGCCAGCAGCCACAATTTCCGCCGGCCACCCACGATCCCTCCAGAGAGCCAGAACGGGGATCTGTCAATATAAACAGACAGATCCCTGTTCTGTCAGGGGAGGAGAGATGGATCTGCTGTCCCTAGTGATTAGGAACAGCAATCTCTCCTCCAGTCGGTACCATCCCCCACATTTAGAAACTCCTCCCAGGAAACGCATTTAACTGCTTGATCGCCCCCTAGTGTTAACCCCTTCCCTGCCAGTGACATTTACACAGTATTCAGTGCATTTTCATAGCACCGATCGCTGTATAAATGTCAATGGTCCCAAAAATGTGTCAAGTGTCTCACCTGTCCACCGCAATGTCGCAGTCCCGCTAAAACTCGCAGATTGGCACCAATACTAGTAATAAAAATGGCATAAATCTATCCTCCTATTTTGTAGACGCAATAACTTTTGCACAAACCAATCAATATACGCGTATTGCGATATTTTTGAAAAAAAAATGTAGAATACATATTGGCCTAAACTGATGAAGAAATTTTTTTTTTTTTTTTTTTGGATATTATAGTAAAAAAATATTGATATTTTTTTTTTTTTTCTGTTTATAGTGCAAAAAATAAAAAACGCAGAGGTGGTCAAATACCACTAAAAAAAAGCTCTATTTGTGGGGAAAAGACATCAATTTTGTTTGGGTACAATGTGGTACGACCACGCAATTGTCAGTTAAAGTGACGCAGTGCCATTTCACAAAAAATGGCCTGGTCATTAAGGGGGGAAATCCATCTGGTCCTTAAGTATCCAGGGAGGAGAGAGACTTGGAGGTAGAGGGCGTAAACAGGGCCAGCTCCCCTAAAGTCTCAGGGGATGAGGATAAGGGGAATTCAGATAGAAGATTGTCTAGATCCAAATTATTTTTGGAGGAGATGGATTTTTTGATTAAAACCATTCATACCACCCTTAGCAGTCAGGAGGATAAGGTTGACTTATCCCTGCATGATAAAATGTTTGAGGGCCTTAGGGAGGTTAAACGGAGGGTTTTTACAGTTCACAAGGTCCTTTCAGAGGCTGTTAAACGAGAATGGAAGGACCCAGAGAGGACTCAGTTTCTCTCGATCCCTTAAGCGAAGGTTTCCCTTTGACGAGTCGTGCGTGTGGAACAAAAGGCCCAAATTGGGTGCAGCCTTTTCCCAAATTTCTTGCAATACTGACCTAGCTTTTGAGGACATGGGCATCTTAAAAGATGCCATGGATAAACGAGCCGATGCCCTTCTAAAAAAAAAAAGCATGGGATTCGTGAATGGCCAATCTCAAACCAGCCATGGCTTCAACTGTGGTAGCCAGAAACTTGGAGCACTGGCTAGAACAGTTAAGGGAACATATTGAGGGAGGTACCTCCCGAGAGGATCTTTTGGACACCATTTCGGGTCTTCTAAAGGCAGTGGGGTATGTAGCAGATGCCTCTGCGGAGTTAATCAGACTGTCCTTCCGAACTTTGGCTTTAGTGAACTCTGCACGAAAGGCCCTCTGGTTAAAGACTTGGTCTGGAGACTCCGCTTCCAAAGTGAAGCTCTGTGGGCTCCCTTTTAATGGGAATCTGTTATTTTTCCCTGACTTAGAGGCTATATTGGATAGGATCGCAGATAAGAAAAAGGCTTTTCCAGCAAAGGAAAAGAAAGTGCCCTTAGTTAAAAAGAATTTTCGTCCTTTTCAGCAAACCCAAGCATCCAAAGAAGCAGACTATAAGAAGCCCTGGAATGCGCAAAGGGCATGAGGCAGGGCTGGAGTGCTGTTCAAGTGGCCTGAACAGCCAACTAAAAGCCAGTGACGGTGGTCCTGCTGTGGGAGGGAGACTCCTATCCTTCCTCCCTCAGTGGACAGCCGTGGCATCCAGTCCGTTTGTCCTCTATGTCCTCTCCCAAGGACACAGACTGGAATTTTTGGAAAATCCTCCATCACTTTTTTTATCGTACATCACGGGACACAGAGCCATAGTAGTTACTATGTGGGTTATAGGCCACCTTCAGCTGATGGACACTGGCACGCCCTAAATTAAAAAGTGCACTCCCTATATAACCCCTCCCACTGGTGGAAGTACCTTAGTTTTTTCACCAGTGTCTAAGGTGTTGGTCACGAGTAAAGGTGTGCTGAGCTCCACTGGAGCAATCATTGCTGGGGCTAGCTATGCTGACCGGATCCATTCAGAGTGTCTCTTCTGGCCAAATTGAATGGTACTCGGGCCTCGTATCCGAAGAAACAAGGTTTTGCCTGTGAATGCTTCTCTTTTTAGAGAGCTGGACCCCAGGATCTAGTACTTTTTAGTAGTAAGGCCATTAAGTTTTACTGGCGGGGTGCTGTTGCAGGTCCAGGATAGTGGGTTTCCTGAGGATCCCCAGCTCCTGCAGGTTTAACCACTTAACAACCGGCCCATAGCCGAATGACGGCTGCAGGGCGGTTGCTTAACTCTGGGAGGACGTACTATGACGTCCTCCCGGAATTCCCCACTCGCGCGCCCCCTGGGGCGCGCACCTGAGCACATCCGTGACCGCCGGGTCCAGAGGACCCGGCGCATCACGGATCCCGGTAAATGGCCGCTGATCACATGGCCGTCTGACGCCGGTTCCTCTCCTCCCCTCCTGTGTACCGATCGGTACACTGTGGAGGAGAGGGAGATGGATGGATGGCTGCAGCGCTGTGGGCTGGATGTGTAGTGCCCACAGCGCTGCACAGAGACATCCAGCCATCCATGCTCAGCCATCCCTTCTGCTGTGCAATACTCTGCAAAGCCCACATTACTCTGCAATACCCCCATAATACTCTGCAAAGCCCACATTACTCTGCAATACCCCCATAATACTCTGCAAAGCCCACATTACTCTGCAAAGCCCACATTACTCTGCAAAGCCCACATTACTCTGCAAAGCCCACATTACTCTGCAAAGCCCACATTACTCTGCAAAGCCCACATTACTCTGCAAAGCCCACATTACTCTGCAAAGCCCACATTACTCTGCAATACCCCTACAATACTCTGCAATACCCCCACAATACTCTGCAAAGCCCTGCCATACCCCGCCATACCCCGTTGTACTCGGCCTCTGTATGTGGCCAGGCTGTGGAAGTCTCACACATGTGGTATCGCCGTACTCAGGAGGAGCAGGAGAATCTATTTTGGGGTGTCATTTTTGCTATGTACATGCTATGTGTTAGAAATATTGTATAAATGGACAACTTTGTGTTAAAAAAAAAAAAAGCGTTTTAACCACTTCCCGCCCGCCGGCCGTCATACAACGTCCTTGACTTTGTGCGGGGATTTCTGAATGATGCCTGCAGCTACAGGCATCATTCAGATATCAGCTTTTTCAGCCGGCGATTCCCTACACCATAAGAACGATCATAGCGGCTGTTCCACTGCTTGATCGTTCTTACGGGAGGCGAGAGGGGATGGCCCCCCTCCCGCGCTTCTACCGACTCACAGCTACGATCGAAGCCAGGATCGTTTTTTATTTTTTTTTTTTTTAATTTCAGGCTTCCCAGCCTAGAGGTGAGATGTGGGGTCTTATTGACCCCATATCTCACTGTAAAGAGGACCTGTCATGCCATATTCCTATTACAAGGATGTTTACATTCCTTGTAATAGGAATAAAAGTGGTCAAAATTTTTTTTTTTTTTGGAAAAAAGCATTAAAGTAAAATGAACAATAAAAAAATAAATAAATTTTAAAGCATCCCTGTGTGCTCGCATGCAGAAGCGAACGCATACGTAAGTCCCGCCCACATATGAAAACGGTGTTCAAACCACACATGTGAGGTATTGCTGCGATCGGTAGAGCGAGAGCAATAATTTTGGCCCTAGACCACCTCTGTAACTCAAAACATGTAACCAGTAAAAAATTTTAAAGCGTCGCCTATGGGGATTTTTCAGTAGCAAAGTTTGGCGCCATTCCACAAGCGCATGCAATTTTGAAGGGTGACATGTTGGGTATCTATTTACTCGGCGTAACTTCATCTTTCACATTATGCAAAAACATTGGGCTAACTTTACTGTTTTGGTTTTTGTAAAGCACAAAACTGTTTTTTTTCCAAAAAAAATGCGTTAAAAAAATTGCTGCGCAAATACCATGCGAGATAAAAATTGGTCTGGTTAGGAAGGGGGTTTAAGTGCCCAGTTGTCAAGTGGTTAACGGAACCCACCGTGAAGGGTGAAGATTTGGGTCTCTTGGTTTACCACAGAAAACCCTGCGGAAGGAAAGGTAAGTGGAGTTTTCTAAGATTTTTTAAATTTTCTTATGAATGTCTCCTTTAAAGATCATTAAAGCGGAGTTCCACACAAAAATTGAACTTCCGCTTTTCGGAACCCTCCCCCCCTCTGGTGTCACATTTGGCACCTTTCAGGGGGGAGGGGGGTGCAGATACCTGTCTAAGACAGGTATTTGCACCCACTTCCGGCATAGACTCCCAAGGGAGTCTACGCCTCTTCCCGTCCCCACCGCGCTGTCTCCTGGGAAACACACAGCTCCCAGGAGACAGCGGGGACCACTTGGGACGCGCAGCGCAACTCGCGCATGCGCAGAAGGGAACCGGGAAGTGAAGCCGCAACGCTTCACTTCCTGATTCCCTCACCTAGGATGGCAGCGGCAGCTGCCGAGAACCGAGCGGGTTCTCGGCGTCGCCTGCCGATATCGCGGGACCCTGGGACAGGTAAGTGGCCATGTATTAAAAGTCAGCAGCTGCAGTATTTGTAGCAGCTGGCTTTTAATAATTTTTTTTTTTTTTTTTTTTTTGGCGGTGTGGGTGGACCCCCGGTTTAAAATGTTTAAAGATCAGTAAAATGTTGTCATGCCTTTGTGTCACCACCGGGGGCTTTATTGAGCACTCACCGCCTCATGCTGAGAAGACGCTGTGTCCGAGCTAAAATGCTTCTTCCTCCAGCCAGACAGCAGGACCTCCTGTAAGCTTGTGGGGGGGGGGTTCTCCCTGCTTATCACCCCCCTGTGCTGACAGTCTTCCCCTCTTGGGGGGAGGAGTGCTCAGAAGTTTTCTTTGGAAAAAAAAAAAAGTAGAGAGACTGGTGCGATCAGCGCGCCCCTCGGTAGCTTGCAAGTCCCCCATCCCAGAGTGGGACTAAGCGTAACAGGTCCCTGTCCATTGCTCAGGACCCTCATACTAAGGAACAAGTAGCGAGAGAAAGCGAATTTCTCTCTAGGACCAGGAAAAAGCTGATGTCTCCTCTTCCGAAGAACCTGATGCAAAGTACCAAGCTCGCAGGAAAGGTTGTTTACAGTCGCTCACTGAATTGGTCTGCTCCACATTTTTACTGCCAGTAACGCAGTCAGTCAATGAGCCCACTTCTGCTTTGGGTTCACTAAAAGCCCCCCCCCCAATCTGTTCATGTTTTTCTATCCATTCATAGCTAAGAAAGCTTATGTATTCTGAGTGAGAGCACCCAGATAGGTTTGTTTTTTTTTGTTTTTTTGTTTTTTTTTTCTTCTTTTTTCCTCTGAAAAAATTTTCAATACTTTATTCTATGGAGGAAGGGTTTTATGGGGAGTTCCAGCAATTAACGCTGCTATATCCTCTGTAAACAAAAACCTGACTTGTGTAGTAGACAATGCTCAAATGCTAAAGGGTCCAACAGATAAGATGTTGAAGTTCCTTTTTTTTAAAAAAAAAAAAAGAAAAACAAATCTATTTCGCTCGCAGGTTCAGTCATTCAAGCCTGCGCTGGCGTTCAGAGTATCTCAGTCCTTAAAGGACCAGTTTATAGAGGTACTCAGTTTTATATCTGATCAGCAGGCCCAGGGTTTGGCTGGCATATCAGAAGCGTTCTTTTTTACAGTTAACGCTATGAAAGATTCTATTCTCTGGGCCTCACGGCTCATGCAAAGGCTGGTACATGTGCATAGAATCCTATGGTAAAAGATGGTCAGCCGAAGCGCCATACAAAAAGCTCTTGGCCAGTTTCCCTTTTTATGGTGAACGGTTATTTGGAGACAATCTGGATAAGTATATCCAAAGAATTTCTAATGGGAAAAGTTCCCTTTTTTCTCGTTAAGAAGTTTAAGTATTTTTCTTTTATATGTGCTTCTTCTCCAGTGCCCAGGGGTGACGGCCTCCACCATCAGGATTCAAGAGGTAAACCTCAAGGTCAGTCCCAGGGTCAGAAGAGGACCTGGGGGAGGTAACCCACAAAACAAAATACTAAAGCCTTATGAAAGGGCGCCCCCGCTCGCTCGAGTGGGGGGGGGGGGGCTTCTACAGTTTTCAAGAGTCTGGCGGGAACAATGTCAGAGTTCCCGTCTCCTCATTTTTCTCAGATCAAAACGTTCCCAGAGATCCAGCTTTGGATCATCTCTTGTCTCAGAGTGATATTGGTAGTCCCCTTGGTAGAGCAAGGATTAGGGTTTTTTCAAACCTTTTTTACGGTTCCAAAACCGTACAGGGATGTCAGTCCAATTTTAGGTTTTAAAGATCTAGACCAGGTTTGAATATCCTTTTTTTTTTTTTCTACAATGGAGTCAATCTGATAAGTAGTCTCCATCCTACAAGGGGGAGAACTTCTGGCGTCAATCGCCGTAAAGGATGCTTTTTTTTTTTTCATGTGCAGCTTTTTCCCCGCTCACCAGAAATTTACGCTTCAAGGTAGAAAATCTTCATTCTCAGTTTGTAGCTCTGCCTTTCGGTCTAGCTACTCCACCTCGAGTGTTTACGAAGGTCCTGGCTCCTCCTTTAGCCAGGATAATCGCTCACGGTATAACAATACTAGCCTATTTAGATCTTCTCTTCATATATCAATTCGGTAGCCCGCTTAATCCAAACTTTGGTCACCACAGTTAGCTACCTGGAATACCTAGGTTGGATTCTCAACCTAGAGAAATCCTCCTTAAATCCATCAAGGAAATTGCAGTATTTGGGGCTGATCATTGATACAGCTCAAGAGGATGTTTTTTTCCCCAGGGAAGGATCAGTTCCATAAGGGAACTGATTAAGTTATTCAAGTCAAAGAAGAATCCTTCTGTTCGGCTTTGCACGAATTTCTTGGGAAAGATGGTGGCTTCTTTTGAGGATGTTCCTTATGCATGGTTTCATTTAAGACTGCTGAAAAACAGTATCCTCTCAATGGGGAACAAGAAGGCTTAAGCTCTGGGCTTCCTAATGTGTCTATCCCCCAATGTGCGTCAGAGCCCCAATTGGTTGATGTCCAAGAATCTTCAAAAAGAGGAATCCTTTCTACCAGTCTGGAAGGTAGTAACAGACGCCAGCCTTCTGGGCTGAGTAGCAGTCCTGGAAGAAGCATTTGTCCTAAGGAAATGGTCCAAATCAGTGATGACCTTGTCCAACAATATTCTAGAGATTCGGGCAGTATGCAATCCGATCCAATCCGACAGTGCCACAGCTGTGGCTTCTATCATTCGCCAAGGGGGCACGAGAAGTTGCGCGGCCCAGGAAGAGGTGAATCATATTCTATCTTGGCACAAAACATTCCTTGCCTATTAACAATTTTCCTTCCAGGAATAGGAATTGACAGGCAGACTACTTGAGTCGCCAACAATTGTTCCTGGGAGAATGGTCCTTTCACCCCGACATGTTTCTGTTGATATACCTGAAGATGGGGAGTTCCAGATGTGAAACTTTGCGTCAAGGACAAGGGATCCGATGGCATACAAAACAGATGCCTTGATTTTTTTTCTGTGGGATCAGTTTTCTTTTTTTCTGATCTATGCGTTCCCTCCTGTTCTGCTGCTTCCGTGCCTTCTTCACAGGATCAAGTAAGGAGGTGATTCTTGTGGCCCAGGATATTTTGGTTTGCCTAGATCGTAAAGATGGCGGTGGGGGACCCTTGGATCCTACCACTATGGCCAGACCTTCTCTCGCGAGGTCCGGTATTCCATCCTACCTTACAAAAGCTAAATTTAGCGATTTGGCCTCAGTAGTTCGACTTTGCTAAATCCTAGGAAGCCAGCCTCCAGAGTCAAGAATCTGGAAGGCATATGTTTCCTGGTGTAAATCCGGGGGTTGGCACCCCAGGAAATATGTCATGGGTAGGATCCTTGAATTCCTACAGATAGTACTCAAGGCCAGCTTCAATTCTAATCCTATCGATGGCCAGATGTCGGCCTTATCGGTCTTTCTTTTCATCAACCACTTGCTTCTCTCTCTGGTTCGTAACTTTATTTAGGGGGTAACGCAGATTAATCCTCCAGTTTGGTTATCCCTGAACCCTTGGGACTTAATTTTAGTCACGTTGGCTTATAAAAGCAGCCTTTTTTTGGAGCCAGTATGAGATATTCCCTTGGCCCTCTTGACAGGGGAAAAATAATTTTCTTGGTTGCCATATCTTCTGCAAGAAGAGTATCAGTGTTGGCTGCTCTTTCGTGTAAGGAGCCGTATTGGTTGTTTATAAGGATGAGGCTGCAATTGCAGCCTCATCCTGACTTTTTATCAAAGGTAGTATCGGGTTTTCATTTAAACCAGGATATTGTTCTGCCTTCATTTTTTTTTCCAGAACTTCGTTTCTGTGGAAGAAGGGTCACTACGTTTTCTTGATGTGGTGGGAGCGGTCAAGGTCTATTAAAAGTGACCGCTCAGATTCATAAACAAATGTTTTGTGTTGCCAGATGGTCCTAAAAGAGGACAGGCAGCATCGAAATCTACTATCTAAATGGATTTGTCAAGTGATTGTTCAAACTTATGGTTTTAAGAGGAAAGTTCCTCCTTTTCATATTGAAGCGCACTTCACCAGGACTGTTAGTGCTTCTTGGGCAGTGCATCATCAAGCCTCCATGGCTTAAATCTGCAAGGCCGCAACTTTGTCTTCAGTCCATACATTTACCAGATTCTATCAAGTAAATGTAAAAGGCATGAGGGCATTGCCTTTGGGCGCAGTGTACTGCAGGTTTCAGTATGAGTCCTCTAGTCTTAGTGCCCTACTTTGTTGTGTCTCTCTCCCTTCAGTTGGCATTGCTATTGGACATCCCACATAGTACCTACTATGGCTCTGTGTCCCATGATGTATGATAGGAAAATAGGATTTTTATAACCGCTTACCTGTAAAATCCTTTTCTTTAAAGTACATCATGGGACACAGAGCTCCCTCCCTTCTTGGTATACACATGTATTGCTTTGCTACAAAACTGAGGTACTCCCACCAGTGGGAGGGGTTATATAGGGAGTGCACTTTTTAATTTAGGGCGTGCCAGTGTCCATCACCTGAAGGTGCCTATAACCCACCTAGTAACTACTATGGATCTGTGTCCCGTGATGTACGTCAAAGAAAAGGATTTTACTGGTAAGCTGTTATAAAAATCCTATTTTTTGTAACCCAAATCCCCAGAGTTCAGGACAAGGACCTATCAATAATGTCCTTTTTACAAGACCTGAGGCAACAGGGAGTGATTATCCCAGTTCCTCAGGAGGAGGAAGGGCTAGGGTTTTATTCTCATGTTTTTTTGGTAAAGAAACCATCAGGAAAGTCTTGGGTAATCTTGAACCTAAAACTGCTAAATTGATCCATTCACTACAAAAAGTTTCATATAGATATTTATTCCTTAAGCTTCTCACAGTGGGCTGTTTCATGGCATTCCATCCATCTCAGGGATGCTTACCTTCACGTCCCAATAGTGGCTTTACAAAGGTTTTCCCAAAGCGTCTTTTAGGACACCACCTGTCCACCCATTGGACCACAGGAAACAACACCTTTTTAAAGGGAGGCAACAACCTATCACACATCAGTTTTTGTGTTTCCTCCGGCCCAGAGGGAACGTTTTTTGTGGGGGAGCCATGATCTCTTAGGGCGGTCCTGAGAGACGGGTTTCCCCACTTTTTACCTCCTTATTTCTAAGAACCCAGCCCTCCCGCTTTACCAGAGTCTCTACAGCGGTAAGGACGGGCTCCTCTTTTCCTCCTAGGTGCTCGGGGAGAGCCGCGTAGTCCAGTGACCCTGCTCCAGGCTTCCAGGAGCGGCGGCTGTATGTGCTCTGCCACCATTTTTTGCGGAGGCCAAGTAAAGTCTCGGCCGCGCCGACAGTAACGCTCCTATGAGCGGGTCACCGAGTCGGCGCCTGACGTCATTTCCAGGCTGGCATCTGTTTCCGGTGCAGCAGCACTATTGGAGTCCGGAAGTGGCATGTGAAGCCACAAGTGGAATGCTGCACACCCGATATGGAGGACATGGTGTCTGCAGCGGTGGGGACAGGCACCAGCAAGGCTCAGGTAGGGGGCAGTTAACTAAGTCTGCCTGTTTCCTTTTTCTGTGGTTCTGGTCTTTTTTTCTTTCCCCCTGGTGGCGGGGGCCTGTCTGGGCACTGGAGGCAGTGTTTCTTCCCCTCTTAGCGCACCTTATGGGGTGTTCCACAGGCAGAGGCTGGGTTTCACCAAGAGTCCCCTGTTTTTTTTTTTCCCTTTTTTGTATTTTCTCTCTCAGGCCAAAAGCTCTGACCCAGGAAAAAAAAGAAATGCCCCTCATGCAAGGCCAAGATGGGAGAAAATTGGAAAAAAGCCTTATGCAGTACTTGTATTACTTTAGTGAAAGAGGAATCTGTTTCATTGTGTGACTTGGTTGCCTCTGTAAAGAAGAAACTTTGTCACGATTCAATCATTCCGTGACTCATTAGTTAATCCGGCTGTGAGTCAGCCCTCCACATCAGAGTCCTCCCAGGGTTCACTTTCTGTCCCGGTGGTTGAAACTCTGTCTGAGGGTCTGTCCACCAGGGAAAAACAATCCCCCGCACCTTCCAATGACAGTTCGGAAGAGGAGGAGGGTGAAGGGGAGAAGTGGCCCCCTCCAAGTTTAAACTATGCCTGGAGGAAGTTAATGGTCTCCTTAGAGCCAGACATGTTGCTCTTGGCCTAAGCGAAGAGAAAAAGGAACTTGACCGTATGTACGCAGGTCTAAATGAGCCTAAGGGGCGAACATTTCCGGTGCATTCTGTCATCTCAGATTCCATAAAGAAGGAATGGCAAGATCCGGAGAAAGACATTTTTCTCAAGCGCCCACAAGAGTCTTTCAAAGAAGACCCCTCTGCGGTATCGAACAAGGTCCCTAAGCTCGACACTGCCTTCTCCCAGGTCTCTAGGTACACCGGCCTAGCCTTTGAAGACATGGGGATTTGATGGACAAGCGAATGGATCTTTTTGCTCAAGAGATCTTGGCAATCGATCATGAGCAGTTTAAAGTCAGCCATGGCTACGACATGTAGCTAGAAACCTAGAAAATTAGGTTAACCAGCTAAAAGCTCGTGTGTTATCAGATTCATCCAAACAGGAAATTTTTGGTTCTTTTACTCCCTTGTCCTCCACGGTAGCCTTTATGGCAGATGCTTCAGCTGAAGCAATTAGAATGTTGGCTAGATCAGCAGCCCTAACCAATTCGGCAAGAAGAGCATTGTGGCTGAAGACTTGGCCAGGTGATGTGGTGTTGAAAAGTAAGCGCCCTTTTAGGGTGACCTTCTTCTCTTTGGTCCTGATCTAGATACCATCCTGGACAGGACAGCCGATAGGAAGAAATCCTTTTCGGTAAAGAAGAGGAAACAACCCTCGAAGCTCCTTTTTCGACCTCAGAGCTCAGGAACAGGACAAGAAGTTCCAGGGGAGGAGGAAGAATTGGTCTGCACAAAAAGCTAAGTGCAAGGGAAGAATCCTTTTCCATTTTCCTGCGCAAACCTCATGTAATGTCATGTTCTGTTGAACCATAGGAGGTTAACAGTCTGTTGATATCTATATTATTTTAACTCTGGGTACTTCATGTTGGAAAGTGAGTGACATCCTGGAGTTTGAGGTGTTAGCTGGGCCTCCAAATTCTCCAGCTCCCAATCCAGTTGAGTATCTGGGAGATGTACTGAATAAAAACATCCAATCCACGGAGGCCCAATCTCAAAATTTACAGTACTAAAATGATCTGCTACTGATGGCCTTGTGCCAGATACCACCGCATACATTTAGAGGTCTAGTGACGTCAATGCCTCGACAGGTCTGGGCTATTTTGGTGGCAAAAGGAGCTCCTCCTCAATATTGGGGTGGGTGGTCAAAAAGTCATGGCTGATGTATACTGCATAGCTGATCCTCAAAAAGAAAGTTTGTCAGACCACCCAAATCAGTTTCACTAGTGACAAGCAAAGGACCTGCAATGTTTGCTTTCTAAAGCTGCACAAAAACATATCTACTACCAACAAATTGCAATAGCTTTTTTTTTTTGTAGAAATATTTAACAATTCTGGGTACCATTAGATGTAATTTAGGAAATGGACTGCAAATTACCTAGGCCTAAAAACTGGGTACTCGCTGAGTACAAACTGTGCTTTTATTCCCCTAATGCACCACTCTACCCAAAGTATGCACACTGCAGAAAGGCCATCTAGTAACTAGAGACCAAGCAAAGGGAACATTCTACCAATTATACAGTGCAATAGACAGGATATCAAAGATTTGGCAGCTAACCAACAATGAATCACATGAAAGTACTCAAGGACATCTTGTGTTTGCCTACAGCATTTATCAAGCACAAATTATGATCATCCAACAGCTCTGATACTGTCCTTAGCATCTGGATTCCACGCATGACTAACACAGGCAGCTTGGCATAGACACCGCAAATAAAGTGTGCTCAGAGATGAAGAACTAAAGTTGGGCTTTCAGCCTCTCTTCACTGTAGATTAAACCATCAGCTTTAGAGGTTTGTGTGTCATGTCACGCTACAACAATGCCATCTCTAAAATGAGTAAAGGACTTTTGAATTGACCACTACGTACATCTTGAAGGTTCCCAGGAGTACCTAAAATGTATTCAACTGCTTAACCACTTCAGCCCCGGAAGATTTTATCCCCTTTCTGACCAGAGCACTTTTTAAAATTTGCGCGGCATCGCTTTAACTGACAATTGCGCGGTCATGCAATGCTGTACCCAAACGAAATTTGCTTCCTTTTTTTCCCCACACATAGAGCTTTCTTTTTGTGGCATTTGATCACCTCTGTGGTTTTTATGTATTGCGCTATAAACAAAAAAATGGTGACCATTTTGAAAAAAAAAAAAATTTTTTTTTTACTTTTTGTTATAATATCCCCAATTTTTTTTTAACACATTTCTTCATTGGTTTAGGCCGTTATGTATTCTACATATATTTGGTAAAAAAAATCGCAATAAGCATATATTGATTGGTTTGCGCAAAAGTTATAGCATCTAAAAACTATGGGAAAGATTTATGGCATTTTTCAAATTATTTTTTTTTTTATTTTTTATTTTTTTTAACCTCCTTGGTGATATTTCCTGAGTGTGGTTTGGGGAGAGATTTCAGTACCATTAGCGGTAACCCCGAGCCACACTCGGGATTGCTTTGCTGGGTCCTGGAAGAGATTACTCACCTTGTCCCCGGGATACCGCAATGTAATCCCACTGTGTACAGCGGCCGGATCCTCCACCTGATCCTGTGTGTGTTCCGGCTTCCCTTCCCTGCGAGCGTTGCGTCGCAGGGGGGAGGACCCGGCGACAGGTTCAAAAAGTATACCACAACACACACCATACTTTGTAATCTTATTGGATTACATTACTGTATCTAATAAATTGACCTCAGTTTGCCCCCCAGTGCTTTATCCAGTGCCCTTGCCTGCAGTTTTATTGTACTTTCTGCCTGGAAACTGCAGAACGACCATGGCATCAAAAAAGCACGCCTCTACCTCAAAAGCAGTTTGGCGTGCTGGAAAACGGCTATAGTGATACAGAATCACTTGCAGAATTGAGTGATAGCGATTCCTGGAGAATTTCGTCATCAGACACAAAGTGATTTCTGCGACGATCCTGCGACTGATATCAGTGATGTTCGGACTCTGTGCTCTATTGACTGCGGTACAGATCACGTAGTGCCCCCAAGATTCCCATTTACTGGAGCACCTGGTATCAAAGTGGATGTTGAAGATGACAACCCCTTGGCATACCTCCCAACTATTTTTAACCGATGAGGTTATTGAAAAAATAGTTACGGAGACAAACGGTACCAGTAGCAAGAAGCTGCTACACCTTGGAGGTTTTCAATGAGCAGAAAGTGGGAACCAGTGACCAAAGAGGACATCTGGAAATTTTTGGGCCTAATAATTCTTCAGGGAGTGGGGGGGGAACCCCTGCAGGAGTGGTATTGGACAACCTAGCCACTCCATTCTTTGGCACGGTCATGTCGGAGTACAAATTTTCCCTGATAATGAAAAATAATGAAGCATTTTGATGAAACTACTCATCCAGCCCTCAAACTCAAGAAGATTTTGGAGGTATATCAGATGATTTTGAAAAATTTCCAACAGAGCTATGTGCCAGATAGAGACATCAGCATAGACGAAAGTATAATGGCCTACAAGGGAAGGCTCAGCTGGATACAATATATAGCGTCAAAGAGGGCACGATTTCGCGCAAAATCTTTCATTCTATGTGAATCGAGCACTGGTTATATTTGGAATTCTGTCCTATACACTGGTAAAGGAACCAAATTCAACCAAAAATACAGTCATCATGGAACGGCAACCTCTTCAGTTCTTTCATTGATTGAGCCATTGCTGAATCAGGGCTATTGTTTAACTACAGCCAATTTTTACACATCTCCTGAACTCTGAGTTCCTTCTACAGAACAAAACGGATGCCTATGGAACCGTTAGGGCTAACCGGCGTGACATGCCGCCAACCTTTGGCAATAAGAAGCTCAAGGCGGGAGAAATGGTTGCCTGGCAGAAAGGCAAAATGATGGCACTGCGATGGCGTGACAAAAAAGATGTGTGCCTAATGAGTACAATTGATAACACCTCCGCTGTCATGGAACACACAAAAGGTGGGAAAGACATCATGAAACCACAAGTGGTTATAGACTACAACACCACCATGGGAGGTGTTGACAGAGCCGACAAGGCAATGACATTTTATCCAGCTATGAGAAAACAACAAAAAATATAAGAAGATCTTCAGGCATCTAATTGAACAATGCCTATGGAATGCCTTCATTCTACAAAAAAAAAGTGACACAAGCCTGTGGTTCATGCTGACTTTGTTTGGAAAGTTGCAGAACGTATCTTTCTGGACCACCAAAAGCCAACGGCTGCAAACAGAGCTGAACGTCGTGCTGCTGGTGTTGTCAACCTAAAACGCCTGACTGGTCGTCACTTTATGGACCACATCCCACCAACTGAAAAAAAGGCAGCACCCACAAGAATGTGCGTGATGACACTGGAAGGAAAATCCAAAAAGAAACCAGGTTCTGTTGTCCTGATTGTGACGTTGGACTTTGTGCAGTCCCATGTTTCAAAATTTACCATACCCGGGATGTTTACTGAAGCAATATGACTAGTAATATTGCACCCTTGTTTGACCCAAAAAAAAGTCAGTGTTTTTGATTTGATTATATTATTGACTAAAATTTATTATATATTATTTATAGTTATTATATTATAATTTATGATTTTGTGTTTCAAACTTTATCATACCCGAGATGTCTACTAGACTCTGGTTTGGACAGATTTAAGTGAGTTATTCCTAAGAATTACAGGCCTACAATATAAAACGGCCAATTTCCATGCAAAATAATTGTACCGCTTTCAGCACCTAAAATCCAACATAATCATACCGCCAGGGAGGTTAACTAGTAATGGCGGTGATCTGCAATTTTTAGCGGTACTACTACAGACAGAATGGACTTTGTCACATTTTTGGGACCATTGGCATTTATACAGCGATCAGTGCTATAAATATGCAATGATTACTGTGTAAATGTCAGTGGCAGGGAAGGAGTTAACACTAGGGGGCGATCAAGGGGTTAAATATGTTCCCTCAGTGTGTTCTAACTGTGAGGGGATAGGACTGACTAGGAGAGGAGACATATCGTTGTTCCTACTTGGTAGGAACAAACATGTCCCTTCTGCCCTGACAGAACACACGATTGCGGGCTACGCGCATCGGTCCCTCGCTGTGCAGCAGGAGTGCCGGCGGTGCGCGCGTCCTCTGGCGGCTCTTAAAGGGAACCCCCTATGGGATTTCAGGCAGGGGTGCCATTCTGCCCCCATAAAAAGACGTGAGCCGGTCGGGAACCGGTTAAGGCAAATATCGAACTACACAAATTAAATGCATATAAGGGATCTGTTTTACCTGCAAAATTTTCATTTGTCTTTCAGTGCTAAGCCAGGAGATTGACACCACTTTCTCTATTAAAGTAGACCACCATCAAAAATATATTTTAACTTTAGATAGAAGAAAGGGTTAAATCCTATTGGTTAAATCTGCATCTCTGTAGAGGGATTTACTACAGATACTCCTCGTTTAACCACTTCAGCCCCAGAGGATTAATGACCAGAACACTTTTTACAATTTGGCACTGCGCTGCTTTAACTGGTAATTGCACGGTCATGCGATGCTGTACCCAAACAATTTGCGTTCTTTTTTTCCCCCCACAACTAGAGCTTTCTTTTGATGGTATTTGATTGCCTCTGCGATTTTTATTTTTTGCGATTATAAATGGGAAAAGACCGAAAATTTAGAAAAATTTATATTTTCTACTTTTTGTTATAAAAAAAAAAATTCAATAAACTCAATTTTAGTCATACATTTAGGCCAAAATGTATTCAGCCACATGTCTTTGGTAAAAAAAAATGTCAAGCGTATGTTTGGCTTGCGCAAAAGTTATAGCGTCTGAAAACTAGGGTACATTTTCTGGAAATTACAGCTTCTAGTTTGACTACCTACCTCATTTCTTGAGGTGCTAAAATGGCAGGGCAGTACACCCCCCCCCCCCCCCCCCCCCAGTGACCCCATTTTGGAAAGTAGACACCCCAAGGAAATTGCTGAGAGGCATGTTGAGCCCATTGAATATTTTTTTTTTTTTTGTCACAAGTGGTTGAAAAATGACAAAAAAAAAAATTACACAGCGTTGTCCCTAAATTATGTACTCACACATGCCATGGTTATATGTGGAATTACACCCCCCAAAATACATTCTGCTGCTTCCCCTGAGTATGGGGATACTTCATATATGAGACTAGTCGCGTACAGGACCCCGAAAAGCAAGCACCGCTTCCGGATTTCTAAAGATGTAAGGATGTAAATTTCCCCTTTCGTCTTTCAGGACAGCCACCATGAGAGATAGTCTCCTCCTCTTCCTCTTAGGAAACACTGCGCCAGCCCATAAATTCTCACTTCCCCCTGCCAGACCTCAGTATTAGTGTTTCCTCCGGTGGGGAGACACTGTGCAAGGAACCAGGCTTTTCAGTCAGGGGACTGTGGCTGTTATTTGTTTTTTTTTGAGCCTGTTAATGGGAGCAGGGGCTTCTTATGGGCATGGGGGGGACTTACCCCTCGATTCAGTGGCCACCACTTCCTTGCTGAGCGCAGCTTCAGGCTGTGGGGGTTCCCTATCGCGGTCACAGGGCTGCAGCAGGCTGGCGTCCGCCCTTCCTGTATACTTTACAGGCCGCTCTCTTTTTGGAACTAGGCGGGCCGGACGACGGGCGACGTCATTTCCGGCGGAAGGGCGGGGGCTTGCCTTTGAACTGCGGCTTCCGGTTCCGGGTCGCAGGGCTGATAGGGAAGCCAGGCACAGGCTGGAGACGAGTCTGGGACGCGCACAGGCAGCGTTGGACTCGGTAGTAGCAACCACCTGCAAGTCATGTCGGAAGCGGATGCTCAACCAACGGACACTACCTCCAGCCTTCCTAAGGTAAGAGTGCCTTGGGGAAAAGTACTCTTTACCTAGGATTGTCCCTCCATGTATGGTTCCTGTCATGGGGGGGCAGATACCCTGGGTGGTCAGGGGAGGGAGGCTCAGATCCCCATAGATGAAGGAGGGTCTAGTGCACTCCCAGGGTTGTATCCTTGTTTTTTAAAAAAAAAAAAAAAAAAAAAAAAAAAAAAAAGTGACAGAAATGTTTGTTTTTCCTTTCTTGTATTTCAGAAAGCTACAGAAAAATCTAAGTCTACCCATAGCTCTAAGAGGAGGTGTGCCTCTTGCAGGGACACATTAGGGGAGGCATGGACAAAGGTCTTGTGTAGGGAGTGCATAGACTCCCTTGTTAAGGAGAGGGACTCTGAACAGGAGTCAGGACTTGCAGCCTCAGTTAAAGAGCTCTCGTCCACCTTTTCTTCATTTAAAGCCTTATTTGAAAGGTTTCAACCTCCCATTAGTCCAGCTCCCCAGGATACAACCCCGCCTCAGGCGCAGGTCTCTGCTCCTGCCCAACCTGCAACTTCAGTTAGGGCAGAGGAAGCTCCAGGGCCTTCCGGAGTGGAACTAAGACAGCCAGATAGTTCCTCCTCCGATTCCCAGGATGGTTCAGAGGGGGAGGACCAGGACGGGGAGTCCAGGAGATCCTCCAGATATAAATTATCCCTAGAGGAGGTAGAGGACCTCTTAGGGGCTATTTATACAACCCTCGGTATTCAGGAGGACAGGAAACCCCTGACCCTTCATGACCAGATGTACAGAGGCTTGGGGGAACAAAAGAGAAAGGTTTTTCCAGTTCATGAAGTACTGGTTGAAACTATCAAAAAGGAGTGGCAGGATCCCGAAAGGAAATCCTTTTTTTCTAGATCCTTAAAGAGGAGATTTCCGTTTTCGGATGATCCTACATCTATCTGGAATAAAAATCCCAAGTTAGATGCTGCTTTCTCCCAGGTTTCCAGACACACTGACCTGGCTTTTGAGGACATGGGGGACGGCCAGATCAGCGGCTCTGGCCAATTCGGCCAGGAGAGCCCTCTGGCTAAAAACCTGGCCGGGCGATAGCGCCTCTAAAGTCAAATTGTGCGGCATACCGTTAACGGGAGACCTTCTCTTCGGCCCAGGCTTAGAGACTGTCTTAGACCGCACAGCAGACAGGAAGAAATCCTTCCCGGTTAAGCGGAAAACCCCTGCACCTACAAAGAAGGGGTTTCGTCCGCAAAAGCGTAAAGAGACTCCAAAGCCGGAAGGGCAAAGGAAGTTCTGGGGTCAGAAAGGCAAGGGCAGAGGAGGGGCGATTTTTCGCCCTCCTGAACAGCCCCGTAAAAGTCAATGACTCCCCAACCATGGTGGGGGGAAGATTGGGGGCCTTCCTCCCACAGTGGGAGGCAATATCCCCCAATCGCTTTATCCTAGGGATTATAAGAAGGGGGTACCATATCGATTTCACGAATCTTCCTCCTCGGAGATTTTTGGTCACGCACCTACCCAGGTGTACGGCAAAAGCCGAGGCTCTGTTGGAAGCATTAAGAGATCTGGTAGATCAGAATGTGGTTCTAAAAGTTCCAAAAGCCGAGGAGGGAGAGGGGTTTTATTCACACATCTTTGTAGTGAAGAAACCCACAGGGAAATTCAGACTGATTCTGAATCTAAAGCCCCTGAACAAGTCAGTGACATACAGGAGATTCCGTATGGAAACAATTTTCACGGTGAGAACACTGTTGCCCCGCAACTGCTTTATGGTATCCCTGGACCTAAAGGACGCGTATCTACACGTTCCCATAGCAGAAGCCTCACAGAGGTTTCTCCGGCTAGCGGTAGATCTAGGTGGAACATCGGTACATCTACAGTTTCAGGCGCTGCCTTTCGGGCTATCCTCCTCGCCCCGCATCTTCACCAAGGTCTTGGCGGAGGTGATGGCCTTTCTTCGGCTCCAGGGAATATCAGTGATAGCATACCTGGACGACCTGCTCCTGTTTGCAGCGTGTCCACTGCAGTTAGTCAGGGATCTAGAGCTTACAAGAAGAGTTCTTACAGGTCTAGGGTGGCTAATGAACTTGGAGAAATCCAGTTTGATTCCCTCCCAGCGCATTACCTACTTGGGCTACCAGTTGGACTCAACACTTCTGAGAGTGTTTCTTCCAAGAGAAAAAATACTAAAGCTGGACAGGGCAGTGGCTGGTCTCCAGTGCAGCAGTCGGGTCTCTATAAGAGTTCTGATGTCGGCCCTGGGTCTGTTGACCGCGACCCTCCCAGCAGTGCAATGGGCAGGTCTGCACTTTCGTCCCTTACAGTCCTTTGTCCTAAGGGTGTGGGATCACAGCCAGAGAAGTCTGGATGCCTTGGTTCAGGTCCCATCCCAAGTAAAGAGATCCCTCTGGTGGTGGAGGAGGGTCTCAAACTTGTCGCAGGGTCGTCTGTGGTTCATCCCAGTCTCTCAGGTGGTAACCACAGACGCAAGCGGCAGAGGTTGGGGGGCGCACCTGGGTTCCCTTGTAGCACAGGACACCTGGGAGGGAAACGAACTCAGAAGGTCGTCCAATTGGAAGGAGCTGAAGGCAATCGGGCTAGCACTCAGGTTCTTCAAAAAGGAGCTACAGGGCCACCATGTACAGGTGCAGTCGGACAACTCGTCCGCCGTAGCTTATGTGAACAAGCAGGGAGGCACAAAGAGCGGAGTACTGCTGGCATTGGCATCAGACATTCTGAGCTGGGCCGAGACTCACACTCTCTCACTCTCAGCAGTCTACCTGAGAGGAGAAAAGAATGTGATAGCAGACTTTCTCAGCCGAACCAGGCTGAGAGAGGGCGACTGGATCCTCAACCAGGAGGTTTTCAATCTCATCTCAGAGAAGTGGGGTCCTCCAGAGGTAGATCTGTTCGCGTCAAGAAACAACGCGAAAACCCCTTGTTTTTTCTCCCTAAACAGAGGGGAGGGAGCACGAGGGGTCGACGCATTGATCCAGGACTGGCATTTCAGAATCTGCTATGCCTTCCCGCCCCCAGCGTTATTACCAGCAGTTCTCAGGAAGTTTCAGATGGAAAACACGTCCCTGATTCTGGTAGCACCACATTGGCCAAAGAGGGCTTGGTTCTCAGTACTCAAGCAGCTAGCGGTCGAACCTCCCTTATTCCTGCCACCTCGAGAGGATCTCCTCTCACAGGGCCCAGTCCTCTGTCCACAGGTTCACCAATGGCAGTTAGCGGCCTGGCTACTGAGGAGGGTATGCTGAGAGCTAGGGGTTTTTCTGAGAAATTAATCTCCACCCTCCTCAATAGCAGGAAGAAGGAAACACGCCAGATATATAAAAAAATCTGGGTACGTTTCAATAAATGGTGTGCAGAAGGCTCCCTTGCGGTACATGGTCCCACAGCTGTGTTGGAATTCCTTCAGTGCGGGGCAGACAAGGGTTTATCCATAAGTACCCTTAAAGGTCAGGTGTCAGCACTTAGTACTTATTTAGAGAAACATCTGGCCACCAACCCCTGGGTGGTCAGATTCTTTAAGGCTCTGTCTAGACAAAGACCGGTTCAAGGTCCTCCCTTTCCCAAGTGGGACCTATCGTTAGTTTTGCAGGGCCTGACGGGAATCCCCTTTGAACCTTTAGAGGAATGTCTACTAAAGGATCTTACGCTAAAAACAGTTTTTTTGGTAGCAGTGACAACTGCCAGGAGAGTCAGCGAGATTGAGGCCTTATCTGTTAGATCTCCTTTTTGCGTTATTTTTCCAGATCGGATCGTCTTTAAGACCGATCCAGCATTTTTACCTAAGGTTGCTTCTGGTTTCCACAGAAGTCAGGAGGTAGTTTTACCCTCATTTTGTCCCAACCCCTCGGGGGAAAGGGAATTAAAATTTCATTCTTTGGATGTAAGGAGATGTATCCTTAGATACCTAGAGCTGACCAAGATGTTTAGAAAGTCAGACTCTTTATTTGTTTTGTTTTCTGGGGCCAGAAAAGGATGCAAAGCGTCTCGACGCACTATTGCCAGATGGCTCAGAGTAGCCATTGGCCAGGCCTATACATTGGCAGGGAAAGAAATCCCAATGGGTATAAGAGCACACTCTACTAGAGCTATGGCAGCTTCGCAGGCAGAAAGGGCTGGAGCAACGCCAGAGCAAATATGCAGGGCTGCAACATGGTCCAGCTACTCCACTTTTGTAAAGCACTACAGAGTGGACCTGGTGTCGGCTAGTGAGCAAGCCTTTGGGCGAAAGGTATTGCAAGCGGTAGTCCCACCCTAAACTGGTAAGTGCTCGTTTATCCTCTCATGGTGGCTGTCCTGAAAGACGAAAGGGGAAAATTAGAGTTACGTACCGGTAACGTCTTTTCCAGTAGTCTTTCAGGACAGCCCTAGTTACCCACCCGAAATTTTTGGGGGGGTCTTACAAAAGACCAGAACGCAGCATGATAATGATATGGAATAGTATGTTATTAATGTGTTCTTGTGTCTCCCCAGCTGACCGGAGGTAATCTCGGAATATACTAAGGTCTGGCAGGGGGAAGTGAGAATTTATGGGCTGGCGCAGTGTTTCCTAAGAGGAAGAGGAGGAGACTATCTCTCATGGTGGCTGTCCTGAAAGACTACTGGAAAAGACGTTACCGGTACGTAACTCTAATTTTTTGATTTCACTCCTCACTACCTATCAGTTTCTGAGGCCATAAAATGCCAAGATAGCACAACCCCCCCCCCCCCCCCAAATGACCCCCATTTTGGAAAGAAGACACTTCAAGCTATTTGGAGAGGCATGTTGAGTCCATGGAATATTTTATATTTTGCCACAAGTTTCGGGAAAATTAATATATATATATATTTTTTTTTATAAAAGTTGTCACTACATGATATATTGTTCAAACAAGGCATGGTAATATGTGGAATTACATCCCAAAATACATTTATGCTGCTTCTCCTGCGTATGGGGATACCAAATTTGTGGGAATTTTTGGCAGCCTAACCGTGTACAGGACCCCAAAAACCAATCGCCATTAAAGCTGACCACTGGCTGAAAAGAATAATACCAAGATACCTAAACCTGCAGGCATCATTCTGGTATAACCACTCGTCCAGCAACATACCAGTACGTTGCTGGTCCTTGTTGGGCATACATTGTGATGTTCTTTTTTTTCATGCAGCCTGTGAGCTGAACGAAAAAAAAGATTGATCGGTGGGTATGCCCACCATTAGAATACCGCCCTTCATCCACCCACTTCTAATGATGGGTATACAGCATACATGCACCATTTTTTTTTTTTCTTTAACTGTGGTGGTGAAATCACCTTCTACAGTGCTGGACGTATCGTGGGAGCAAACTCTGTTGCTGTCAAGATAAATCAGTGCTGCAGCTGAATGGCATACCTGCTAAGCAAATAATGGTTTACAATAAAACAAAGTAACATTACAGTATAACAGTAAGACCTTCAAAGCAAATACAATAAAACATAGTAAAAATAAAACCTTTTTTAACACAATCTGTGCCTAAAAAAAATATATACCGAAGCATGGGGATAATCTGCCCCTAATGTTCGGGGCAAATCGCCCCTCCACCCCTGCCCCCATGCTTCAGCATTTATGCTTTTTTTTTTTTTTTTTTTTTTTTTTTTTTAACTGTGATGGTGAAATCACTTTCTGCAGCACTGGAGTCGCTGATTTACGTATTGTGGGAGCAAACGCTGTTGCTCTCAAGATAAATAAATCAGTGCTGCAGCTGAATGGCGTACCTGAAAACAAAAAAATGGTTAACAATAAAACCTGAAAAGAAACATGGTAAAACATTGCATTGTAGGTAAAAAAAAAATTATATATATATATCTATCTATATATCTATCTATATAGATATAGATAGATAGAGAGATCTATATATAGATCTATAGATAGATATATCTATCTATCTATCTATCTATATATAGATATATATAGATATATATAGATATATCTATATATAGATCTCTATCTATATATTTTTTATATATATAATTTTATTTTTTACACCTTTGGAATGGTTCGGTCTCCCAAAATGCGATGGCATCTTTGGAGACCCTGTGAAAGTGTCCTAGTCTGTGTAATGCTGTACCCTATGCTAATACTCCACTAGTGTGTGGTAGCATTCAAAACATTCACCAATGCAAAAACCAGGATGGCCAGGACAGGAGGGACAATAATAGCGGGTGTCACCCCTTTATCAGCGCTTTCTACAGACATGACTTTTTTCGTTGGGGGGGCTCGTTGGGTAGGGGTACCAGGGAGGACATACTGAATATGCCTCTCATGCAGCTGGCTTGCTGCATTTTGATTGGGAAGTTGGGCCACAGCACTGTCTGGAAACAGAAGGGCTGTAATCTCTTCCTGGAATTTAAGGGAGGATCCAGTTCGTCCTGAAGCTTTGTATAGCACATAAGCATTCAGCAGAGTCAATTGAAATAAGTATACAGACACTTTTTTGTACCGGTGTCTGGCCTTACGGGCAACTAGGTACAGCGTCAACTGTTCATTGAGGTCCACCCCTCCCATATTAAGGTTATATTCGTGGACACAGAGGGGTTTCTCCACAACACCAGTTGCCGTAGGAATTTGGGCAGTCGTGTCTGCGTGAAAGGAGGACAGAACGAAAACATTCCGATTATCCCTTCCACTTCACAGTGAGCAAATTATTACACTTCAAGCAAGCTCTCTCCCCTAAGATGGGAATCTACAAGCCGCTGGTGTAAGCCCCGGCTATTAGATCGCACGGTGCCACATGCGCCAATTCCATGATCAAACTAGCGACTAAAGTGGCACACTAATGTAATACTTGTCCACATACAAGTGGTACCCATTTCCAAATAAGGGTGACACCAAGTACCACAAAATCTTACCAGCTATGTAATCTGGGCAGTTCTCCTGCTCTATGTGACTATCTCTTCCCTTGTAAACCATAAAACTATATGCATAGCCTGTGGCCCTGTCTTCTATGCATGTGGGATGCAGCACACCCATGGAGTCTACTCCCTGTCAGATCCTTTTTTCTGTCACAGAGCTTATACCTCTTGACCCCATATCTGGCATGCTTGCTGGGAAGATACTGTTTGAAAGACAAGCGGCCAGAAAACTTATTCAGGACTCATCAATGCAGACAACTTGATCGGGAAGTAAGCAAGGATGCAAACTGTTGGTTGAAGTGGTTTACGAGGGGCCGAATTTTGTAGAGCTGATCGTATCCAGGGTCACCCCGAGGACGACAGAGTTCATTGTCATTAAAGTGCATTAACCGCAAGATCTGCTCGTATCGTTCCCTGGCCATAGAGGCAGAGAACACAGGCATTAGGTGAATTGGGTCAGTGGACCAATATGACCGCAATTCACTCTTTTTAGTTATGCCCATGAGGAGGGATAGGTCCAGAAAGGTCTTAAATTTGGAAACCATAACAGGTTTCCATTCTCTGGCGGGGTCAAATGGGGATTAGCGGCGATTAATTGACCAGCATACAAATTGCTTTGGTCCACAATAGATCTTCCATGAAAAACAGCGAATAAAAATCAAATGATGTAAAATCAACTGTTTCCACTTGAATTGCAGGTTGGCCAGTGAATGGGGGAAGTACGAGTGCTGCAGAAGTGGTGGGCTCCCAATTAGGATTGGCAAATGCAGCAGGAAGGGCACTATGGGCTCTCGACGAGCATGGATGGGAGGGGTGGATGGCTGGAATGGGCACAGAGCAGCGCTGTGGGCAGTACACATCCAGCCCACAGCGCTGCAGCACTTGATCTCTCCCCTCGCACTGTACCAATAGATACGGGGAGGGGAGGGAGGAACTGGATATGACGCCGGTTTGTTTAGAAGTGATCGCTCTGTCATTTGACAGAGTGATCGCGAGGTAAATGGCCACTGTCAACGGCCATTTACCGGGATCCACCGGGATCGGTCACGGTTACTCCCGGGTGCGCGTCCATGGACCTCCCAGAATAAGCCGACCTCGCTGCAGCCGTCTTTCGGCTATGGCCCGGTCGGCATGTGGTTAATATGCTCTTAAAGCAAACCCATCTCTTCTCCATGTTCTTTGTTCCTAAGATTTTATCCCAATTTATGCCTTCTAGCAAGGTTCGTAGTTTAGGGACGTTGGCTCTTTTGAAATTCAGTGTCTTTGTATTTCCCTTATGTTTCCTATTTGTGTAAAAGTTGATTTTTTTTTTTTTTTTTTTTTGTCCAGGTTTTATAGCAGAAAGTAAAAATTGTGTGGCAAGTTAAGTGCATTACTTTTTTTTTACTTGAAGCAGAGTTCCACCCAAAAATGGAACTTCCCCTTTAAGGGAAGGGGACCCCCTGACATGCCACATTTGGCATGTTATTTTTTAGGGAGGGGGGGGCAAAAACCTATTCTATTTGTGGGGGGGGGACACACATACATTTTATTTGGATACAGTGTCGCACGACCGCGTAATTGTCAGTTAAAGTATACGCAGTGCTGTGTTGCAAAAAATGGCCTGGTCACGAAGGGGGGTAAATCTTCCGGAGGTCCGGTGGTTAAGGCAGACTTTTCTGCAACTGTTACCATTCATAGAATAACTAGCCGCTTTAATACCCCTTTCAGACGCGCATTCTGATCAGGTCCGCCTGTCGGGTTTTTTTTCTGGTGGACCTGATCAGAAGGTCCATTTTTCCCTATGGACAGGCAGGTGTAAATACACCTGTCTGTTTTACGCTCGGCTACCTCCAGGTCCGAACAGGCCTGTTCCAAACAAAAAAAAGCGGGAGAGGGCTGTGCCCTCTTCCATTTAGGCGGTACGGATCGGAGGTACCCAGGTGTAAACAGACAGTGAAGTCCGTTGCGATCAGTTCAGATTCCCTGCTGATCATAAAGGAATCCACCCTGTGTGAAGGGGGCGATCACTGTCCAGAACTCAAAAGTGCCAGGCTCTTTCACCCCCATCATCTCTATATGAGTTGGGTCCTGATATTCTTAAATAGACATTGACGTGAATGCAGAGTTCCTAGAAGCACTATTGGAGGAAGCTACGGAAGGTTTCTCATCCTCAGGCTTTTTTATTCCTGATGTTTTTGGCTTCATGCAGTATGCTTGCCTATGTTGATATGGTAACTTCTCCTTCATCTCACCATGCAAAAATGTGGTCTGTTCTGGTAGTAGACCCTACTGTTTCTATCTTAAACATCTTAGTGTACCTATAGAAGATGTTCCTTCGTTTTAAGGATTCTGCTGACAGAGGCTAGGTTCACATCTGTGCAGGTGGTGCTGTTGTGAGACCTGCACAAATACTGGCAGCCTCAACCACCCGCACAGAGAAATGTGGGACCCAAGGGCGGGTGTCACTAATCCTAATGGCACGCCCTGCATTGGAAATCACCCCTGTACTGGGAACCTCGATTCAAAAATAGTGCAGGGACTTCTTTGCTGCGGGGCACCGCAGCTCATTCTAATGAATGGACTGTCGTGCCCTCACAAACCACGGCCCGCACACGTGTGAACCTAGCCAAAAAGTTTTAGACACTCCAAGATGTGGGGAGTACAGAGCAAAAGCCCCCTAAACATTCAGCTGAGGGTTCAGTGTTGCTTTCCTATTTGGGAGTTAAAAATTTAAATTTGGCACCATTGAGAAACGTTTTTAACTACCTCTTTAAATTATTTGGTAACTGGTTGCGGGTCACAATTAAATGAAATGGCTTGGAATTTAGAATTTTTATTTTGAATAGCATAGTGAACATTTTCCTCCTGCAGGTCGGACAGAGAGGAGGAGTAGCAGGCTTTCAGCAGTTGCAGGAGAAAAATGGAGAGGATTGGTTCCTGTATATGCCTCCCCCACCGCCCCTCCTATCCAAGTATAAAACAGAATGTGACAAAAAGTAAAAAAATTGCAAGAAAATATTCGGCGCTGACTAAAAAAGGACATACATGAAATGAACTGCTAGCAGGCATTCAAGGTAAATTCAAATCAATCCCTCAAATAGACATATTGTAAAAGCAGTGCTGCGCAAATCATGAAAGTCCAAAACAATAGATGTTTAACAAAAGAGCCCTAAATGGTGTGTGAGCAAACAAAATCAATCAGGGTGTGGTAACACACAGAAGATTACAGATACGATGTCCGTGATCCCTCCACCATATGTACGGATGGCCTCTCACCTCTAAAATTCGACCCAAAACAGGTCACCTGGCAGTGTAAATACATGGTTCACAGTATCCAAATGGCAACTCCGGTGAAGGTCATCAAATCAACGATCAGTATGGAAATGTAGCATATATGTTACCTCTGCTTTGCGATTTATTGTGTTTTTTTTTTGTGGTTTTTTTGATATTTTTTATGACATTTTTTATACATTTATGGAATTTATGCATGTGATTCTGGATTATTAGGATGGCCGTGGATTGACGTTAATATTTTAAATATTTTAATTTTTTAATACTTTAAAAAAATTTGGTAATCATCAGCAAAGTGCCGGTTTATCACTAATGAAGGCGCATTTCACGTTTTATATTTTTCTTATTATTTTACATTGACGAGGACTGTTCCCTTTATGTAAAATTTTTCTAAAATCAGCGCTATCACTATGTATTTATATGCATATTAGGACTTTCTGTTGACATTTATGTTAGCTGCTCGTTGGGAACGATTGATACGCTGGTTGTGATTTGACCGCTGTGTCCCGTAATTCGATAGGTTAACTATATACATGTAAGGGAACATCTTACTTTGTTTTACACCAATAAAGTTTTACAGAGAGCATTAGATCGCTGTGTTCTCTTTCATATATGCTACATTTCCATACTGATCGTTGATTTGATGTCCTTCACTGGAGTTGCCATTTGGATATTGTGAACCCTGTATTTACACTGCCTAGTGACCTGTTTCGGGTCGAATTTTAGAGGTGAGAGGCCATCCGTACATGTGGTGGAGGGATCACGGACATCTTATCTGTCATCTTCTTTCTGTGTGTGTTACCGCACCCTGCAGTGATTTATTTTATTTACTCACACACCATTTGTGACTCTTTTATTAAACATCTTCTATTGTTTTGGACTTTCATGAATTGCGCAGCACTGCTTTTACAATACAACAAAAAGTAACACCACTCTGGACTATATCCGGATAGCAGATAATTGGTAACTTCAGCACACCCAAAATCCAGGTGCTCTGAGGCTCAAAATGTCCTCCTTACATCCAAACAGGCAAACTTGAAGATAACTGAAGAAAAGCCGGCACTCTGGATATTTCATCTGTGGTCTGTCTTGTATCATGACAAGTATAAAAAAGGACAAGCAGACGCATTTCGGCACAAGCCTTGTGCCGAAACGCGTCTGCTTGTCCTTTTTATACTTGGCATGATAAAATAAAAAAGAATGTGATGATGGCCGCATGGGTGGTTGGGGGCGTGGTAAAAACACATCTCAGCTATAGGGTTTTACTGCCCCCTCCCCAAACCGCAAATGTTAAACAAGCTCTTACTATCCTGAGCCCCAGTAAGGCTGCTTTCATGCTGATGCGCTGTGGTTTACCCACACCACGGGCGCAGTGCACCTGTGGGTCAGCTGCGCTTTGCCATAGACTTCTATTATATCTTGCGGTCGCTGTGCACTTTCAGAAAGCGCACGAAACCCACAAGATATAATAGAACTGTGCTTCCCTGCTGTACCCCTGCTGTATTACATGCTGTTCATACTCACTCAGTTACTGAGATTCCTTTTCTGTGTTCTGCACAAAAAACCTGGTTGATCCTGCTGCTTTCTATCTTCATCTTCATCTCCTGTTTTGTAGCCTGCAATGCTGCTCAAGCAGGGAAAATTCAACCAGGCAGTAGTACAGAAGTTGATTCACTGTACATGCTAACAGCTTTAGGCCTTTGGCTGTGTCTACTACAGCTTATTTGGTTTCTTTACTACTAAGTAATTTTCAAGCCACGTTTCACTCTCCAAATTAACATACCGTATATACTCGAGTATAAGTCGAGTTTTTCAGCACATTTTTTTGTGCTGAAAGTGCCCCCCTCTACTTATACTTGAGTCAAGCACTTTTCTGCAGCAAAAAATTTCATTTTCCGAACCGATTTTGGGCCCTGTATCTCAGGGCCACTTTATGCTAGGAACCCCAAATTTGGGGTGCAAACCCAGTGGAACTGGTACCACAACATATCCAAAGCTGGGGTTCCTAGCACTAAGCCCCGAGATACGAGGCCCCAAAATCGGTTCGGAAAATGGCATTCTCTGCTGCAGAAAAGTGCATGACATTTTCTGAACTGATTTTTGGGACCCTGTATCTCAGGGACACTTGGTGCTAGAAACCCCAGCTTTGGATATTTTATGGTGCTAGTTCCACTGGGTTTGCATACTAAATTTGGGGTTCCTAACACTAAGTGACCCCAAGATACGGGGCCCCAAATTCGGTCAACTGTGTCCATCTGCAGCAATGTCATTTCGGGACCCTTTGGGTTCAGAGACCCCAAATTTTGGCTGCAGCTAGGGGGCATCTAGGAACCCTTAACTACCAAGTTTGAAGTTCGGGGGACCTATGGCTGCAAATGGGCACAGTGAGGCTGCAAATGGGCATTGTTGACCCTCTTTTGCACTTACAGTAGCTGTGCATTTCTCACCCTCGTCTTATGCTCGGGTCACTAAGTTTTTCCCATTTTTTTGTGGTAAATTAGGGCCTCGACTTATACTGGGAACGACTTATACTCGAGTATATACGGTAGACTATTTTTAATCCTCCTTCTGCTAGCATTAGTAAATGGTAGGGGTGCGCATCTTCACTGGCCTCACGATTAGATTCCATTACGATTATCATGTCCACGATTCGATTCTGCGATGCATCACGATTACTGCGCACGGTTTTCATCCAAAAAATTCCAACAGTCACAAGAACTGTTTTTTTTTTTTTTTATATTATCTGTTCTTAAAAAAAAAAAACAAAAAAAAAAACTCTCTGCATGTAGCAAAGTGTAAACACAGCAAACAACTTAAAGAGGAGCTCCAGACTGACCCCAAAATACTACAAGAGAGGATCAGAGACTACAGACATGATACAAGAGATGGACGGAGACTGCGGACAATGTCCCCATAATGTCCCCCTAAACGACAATGTATGCCATTTCATAAATTATGGTTTATGTATGTCTTATTGTCTTAGTGATTGATTCACATCACAATTTCATTGATTACTTTTTTTTTTTTTTTTTTGTATGATTTGTGGTTTTGCTCATTACTGCCCCACACATGCAATGCATGGCTGCATGTGTGGGGCAGTGATGAGCAAAACCAAAAATCATACAAAAAAAGTATCAATTTTAAAATCAATGAAGCTGTGATGTGAATCAATCAATAACACATACATAAACCATAATTAATGTTGAAATGGCATGGTCATGCTCATTCATCACTTTAATGTTTTCATAATTTGGCAAATTTGCAGTCCACATATCGGTGCATCAGATATGATATATAATGTTATATTTTTGCTAGTAGTCGGTGGTGGCTGGTGCTCAATTTTTGGGGCGGCGCCAACAAACTGAAAAAAAAAAAAAACATCAAACGCCGCCCCCATCAAATGCTGCCAGTGTGCTATGTGCATCCCCCAAGTAAGTACCTGATGATGATGACTCTTGAGCAGCCTGTGAAGGGGGACTGGTGGACAACCGCGGCCGTCTGGTGTCTCGGGTCTCCCACAGCAGCCTGTTGTAAGGAGGACGGAGGCAGCCTGTGTTTGCACACTGCACACAGTGAGGTGAGCCAAGGAGGAAGGCTCTGCGGAGTCTGCTCGGGACCAGGTCATGAGTCATGACTTGTTGGGGGACAGACACTCGCTTCACGTGTCTCGCATGGTGATGCCGGGCGGCTGGGGATGCCGTCAGCGGGGGGGGGCGAGAAAAGAGGCGTGGCTAACGCCCATAGCTCCTTCGGCTGCTTTCTGTTCATCGGGGAGGGAAAAGAGGCGCGGCTAACGCCCATGGCTCCTTCGGCTGCTTTCAGTTCATCGGCAGGGCATATAGCGGTGCGCGGGTGACATCGATTTATGCAAGTCGTAGCATCGATGCCTCATTGTGGGTGGTCAAATCGTGACGCATCAATGCTATGATTAATTTCAACACCCCTAGTAAATGGATAGGAAATAAGCTCTAACGACCCTCTGATTCCTGCTGTATTGTATTGTAACTGTACTGTCTGCCCTCATGTTGTAAAGCGCTGCGAAAACTGTTGACGCTATATAAAGTGATTTTTGAACAAAATAAAGCATGGAGACTTGGATAGATGGCTGAGTTGACTTTTGAATATTAAAAATAATTTGCATTTTTGGTTTGTGGTGCTCGGATGCAGTGTAGTTCTGCTTTAAATAGTTAGAAATGTTACCCTACAGTGGGAGACAAGCTAACTTGTGTATTCAAACACACGCACTACTGTGTAGTAAATACAGTATGTAATCTCATGTGTATATATATTTTTTTTTCTTTCCCTAGAGAGAACTTGCCCAGTCATTTTAAATTAAAGGACTACTGCCCACAAGTATTTCGGAATCTCAGAGAGCGGTTCGGAATAGATGACCAGGATTACCAGGTAAAGCCTTAATAGTTGGATTTGCTTGCATGTCCAAAGTTAAAGCTGAAATCAAGGCAGATGAACACAAATGAATGCATTTCTGTTTCCATTAATTCTGTATATGATTAAATGCATTTTCTATAATGAAAGCTGCCTAAGTACTGTACCTGTATCCGACTTGATTTTGGTCTTTTTGTAAAATCTACTGGAAGCCGCCTACACAATACTTTTTCTCAAATTGATGTGTTCCCTGCATCGGAGCAGAACCCGGCTTTAAAGCTGGACTCTGCATCCAATTCTAGCTATATGTTAGGCATGCAACAAGTGGGCTACCTGACAAAAGCAGAATTTTGTGCATCTGTCACAATTCCTTGGCCAAAAAAAGGGTTAATGCGGCCATCTTTGCCAGGGCTCAAAAATGCAATGCCACTTCTTCTTTTTTTTTTTTTTTTTTTTTATAAAAAAACACCTTTTATTGAGATGTAAACGTGGTATACATTAAATATACATTAAACATACATGTATAGAGTTGTACATTTGCATATGTTAAGTAAACTTATTTATACAGTATCCAGCTTATTGATGTAGCTTATTTCTTTATTTTATTGTTTGAAGTTATGTTGCTATGTCCCTTTATCATATTGTACCTGTTTGGTACATGTCTCACCATCCTCCAACCACCTGTCCCACACTTTGGAGTAATTTTGTGTGCATTTTCTGAGTATATATCATCTTTCTATATGGTAGGGTGTTGTTAATTTCCTTTTTCCAAGCCTGGAGTGAAGGGGGCCGTGTCTGCATCCAAGATCTAGCTATTATTTTACAAGCTAAAAATAAGGTTTCGTATATGAATATGGCTTGGTATTTGTCAACGTCCATGTCAGGCAGTAGGCCCAATAGACATAACTTTGGGTCCAGTACCACTGGGGAGCCCATGTTATCGTGGAGGAAGCGAATTACTTGCATCCAGTAGGTCTGGATTGGGGGGCAGTCCCATATCAAATGAAAGAATGATCCAGGTACTTGCAGGCATAGAGGACAAAGTGGTCTTCTAGTGGTTTGAAACTTTGCTAGTTTCACCGGTGTTAGGGCACGGTGCACTATGCATAATTGTGTCAATCTGTCTGAGATTTTGGGAGATGCTGTTTTGAGCCCTTCTAGTAGTTCTATCCAGTCAGGGTCTTCTATGGGTCCCACATCAGTCTCCCATGCAAGTTTGGCTGTCTGCATGACTGTTTGCCTTTTGGATTCTGAGGGTGTAGTATATGTTAGATATTAGTTTGGACTGTTCATTTCCTAGAATGGTGTGGAGGACTGGAGGGGTGTCTAGTGTAATTGCCTGATTTGCAAACTGTGCCTGAATAGCGTGCCTAAGTTGTTGGTATTGGAATAGAAAATGGTTCGGCGGTGAGAATTCCCCTTTGAGTGCTTGAAAGGTTTTAGGACCAGAGTTCGTCACCACGTGGGACAAGTATATTACCCCATAGGAGGTCCAAAGTGCAGGGTCTGGGACAATATCAAGGTCAGACATATGTATATTGTGCATAGTAGGGTGTGAGAGTTGTATGTATTCCCAGTCTGCTTTTTTAGGGCAATATCCCACACCTTCTGGTGTTTTATTACTACGTGGTTCCTTTCGGTGAATTGCCTGTATGGGGGTAAATAGTGGGTGTCCTGGTTTGTCACATACTAGACTTCTATACCGCTGTGTTTCTGTTGTAATAAAGTAGTACACGTGTAGTACAGTTGTGGGATTTTTTTAACACATGCCAGGCTAGTTTATGTCTACTGTTAACCCCAGACAAAGGAGTTCAGGATTGCTTTCATTTATATGAATATTCTTAGGGGGATAAAAAGAGGGGCATGCCATATCTATCATATACAAGATTTTGGGTAATAAGATCATTTTTATTAGATTTATTCTACCCATCACTCCCAAGGGCAGCCTAGACCAGGACTGAGTTTTGGATTTAAGGACTGTGAATAGTGGTTCTATGTTAAGGGGGGATGTAATCCCCAAGATTCCTAGTGACCATCACCCCCAAGTATTTTATCACCGAGACTCTAGGGGAGTTCAGGTTGAATGGAGGGTGGGGGAAATAGGCCAAGTGGAAGAATCTGGGACTTATCCCAGCTTATACGTAGGCCTGAATAGCTGCCCATTTTCTCTATTGTGGCCAGTGCCTTCTGCAGTGACGGTCCCTGGTCTGCCAGGTATAATATAGTGTAGTCTGCATATAACCCTATTTTTTTCCCAGGCGTCCCCCCGTGGTAGGCCTATGATGTTTGGGTCTGCTCGTATGGCTAGTGGCTCCGCAGCCAGGGCATATAGCAGTGGTGAAAGAGGGCATCCTTGCCTTGTGCCCCTCTCCGCGGGAAATTGATCTGACAGCCAACTGTTCATGAATATCCTTGCCTTGGGTGTCCTGATATAGAAGCTGCACCCATTGTATGAACTTGGGCCCAAATCCATAGCAAACAGAGACATTCCCATAGGTCTGGCCATTCAGCTGAGTCGAAGGCTTTAGCCGTATCAAGGACCACCACTACTCTTGTATTATAGTTGTCGTGATGAGCCTGAATGTTCATGAACGGTCTCCTGATATTCATGGCTGTGTTCTTTCCTGGCATGAACCCGATTTGGTCCGGGTGAATAAGGGATATTCACTGATATACTGTGTTTAACCTAGAGGACAGTATTTTAGCCAATATTTTGATGTCTACTGGGAGTAGGGATATGGGCGGTATGATTTTGGGAGATGGGGATCTTTACCAGGCTTAGGGAGGACTATAATTTGGGCTTCTTGCATAGAAGGGAGTTTTCCCAGTTCAAATATGGAATGATATAGAGTTTTGAGTTTAGAGATAAGTATTTCGGAATACGTGGCATAAAATTCAAGGGGCAAGCCATCTAATCCTGGTGCTTTGGACTTAGCTAGTTGTGTGATTGCTATCGATATATCCTGAGTGGTTATAGGGGTATCTAGCATTTTGATTTGTTCTGAGTTTAGTCTTGGGAATTGGATTGTGTGTAGATATGATTGAATTTCTTCCGATGCGTATCTATTCTGCGATTTATACAGTGTGCTGTAAAAATCAAGAAATTTGTTTGCGACTTGAGGGGGGTCTGTTAGCAATGTCCCGTTTGGGCCATTCAGGGAGACCACCACTGGGGGCTTTTCGTCTAGATGTGCCAGGTATGCCAGCAACTTCCCTGCTTTCTCCCCATGCTCCTACACTCTCGCTTTACTAAAGAACACCTTTTGTCTAGCTTTTTCTAGATATAATTGTGAAACTATACGAGCCTGCAGCTTAACTTTATCCAGGTTTTCAGGTGATGGTTGTTATGGGCTTCCTCTAGTTCCTGTAGTGTATTTTCTGTCAATTGAACTGTTTTAAATTGTTTTAGTCTATTAATTTTCATGTCAAGGACTCTATGTGCGTGTTTTGAAGGCATCCCACTTGAAATTGAAAGCCAGGGCACTTGACCTTCTGGAAAGAAATATAATAATTCTCATGCTATGACTTCATGTTCCGTTAGTACTGATAGCCAGGATGGGTTTAGTCTCCACCCTCGCTTGGGTGTTGCATCCAACAGTGATTCAAGCATGGGGAGTGGTCAGATAGTGCCCTAGGTGCGAATCTTGAACCCGCTACTTTAGGCAATAGGGTTTTGGACACTAGGATATAGTCAATTCTGGACATTGCTCCATGGCTAGTGGAATGACATGTATTTGCTCTCATGTTAGGGTTTTCCAGGAGTGTATGCCCTGGCCTCCCTGCTGTACCGGTCTGTCCAACAGGGGACTCTTGGTCATATTAACCACTTGACAACTGGGCACTTAAACCCCCCTCCTGACCAGACCAGCTTTCAGTGCTCTCACACTTTGAATGACAATTACTCAGTCGTGTAATACTGTATCGAAATTTTTGTCCCTTTTTTTTCCATACAAATAGAGCTTTCTTTTGGTGGTATTTGATCACCTCTGGGTTTTTTATTTTTTGCGCTATAAATGAAAAACAAATTTTGAAAAAAAAATAAATGCATTTCTTAGTTTCTGTGACAATTTTGCAAATTATTAATTTTTCTTCATAAGTTTTGGCCACAATTTATACTGCTACTTATCTTTGGTAAAAATAACCCAAATTGGTGGATATTATTTAGTCTTTGTGAAAGTTAGTCCACAAGCTGTGGTGCAAATCATAAAAAATTGATCACACCTGATGTACTGGTGGCCTATCTAATTTCTTGCGACCCGAACAAGCCAGGAAAGTACAATTACCCCTTTTTTTGAAAGTAGGCATTTCAAGGTATTTAGTAAGATGCATGGTGAGGTTTTTTTTCATTTTTTTCCCCACAATTCTTTGCAAAATTGTGTTTTGTTTTTTTTTGTTTTTTTTGGGTTTTTTTGTTTTTTTTTTTTTCCCCCACAAAATTGTCGTGATAGGTTATTTCTCACATGGCATGTGTATATCACAAATTACACCTCAAAATACATTCTGCTATTCCTCCTGAGTATTACGATACCACATGTGTGGGACTTTTTTCACAGCCTAGCAACATAGGGACGCCCAACATGCAGGGAGCACCGTCGCATGCTCTAACTTGTTTACTACCTATTACACTTTTGAAGGCCCTGAAGCACCAGGACAATGACACGTGACACTGATGTGGCACTGACGACAGATGGCACTGACGGATGGCACTGACACGTGGCACTGACGACAGATGGCACTGACAGGTGGCACTGACACGTGGCCCTGATGACAGATGGCACTGACGACAGATGGCACTGACGACAGATGGCCCTGACGACAGATGGCACTGACGACAGATGGCCCTGACGACAGATGGCACTGACACGTGGCCCTGACGACAGATGGCACTGACACGTGGCCCTGACGACAGATGGCACTGACACGTGGCCCTGACGACAGATGGCACTGACACGTGGCCCTGACGACAGATGGCACTGACACGTGGCCCTGACGACAGATGGCACTGACACGTGGCCCTGACGACAGATGGCACTGACACGTGGCCCTGACGACAGATGGCACTGACACGTGGCCCTGACGACAGATGGCACTGACACGTGGCCCTGACGACAGATGGCACTGACACGTGGCCCTGACGACAGATGGCACTGACAGGTGGCCCTGACGACAGATGGCACTGACAGGTGGCCCTGACGACAGATGGCACTGACAGGTGGCCCTGACGACAGATGGCACTGACTGGTGGCCCTGGCTGGCGGGTGGCTCTGACTGGCGGGCACGGGCGGCCCTGACGGGTGGCCCTGACTGGCGGGCACGGGCGGCCCTGACGGGTGGCCCTGACTGGCGGGCACGGGCGGCCCTGACGGGTGGCCCTGACTGGCGGGCACGGGCGGCCCTGACGGGTGGCCCTGACTGGCGGGCACGGGCGGCCCTGACGGGTGGCCCTGACTGGCGGGCACGGGCGGCCCTGACGGGTGGCCCTGACTGGCGGGCACGGGCGGCCCTGACGGGTGGCCCTGACTGGCGGGCACGGGCGGCCCTGACGGGTGGCCCTGACTGGCGGGCACGGGCGGCCCTGACGGGTGGCCCTGACTGGCGGGCACGGGCGGCCCTGACTGGCGGGCACGGGCGGCCCTGACGGGTGGCCCTGACTGGCGGGCACGGGCGGCCCTGACTGGCGGCCCTGACTGGCGGGCACGGGCGGCCCTGACTGGCGGCCCTGACTGGCGGGCACGGGCGGCCCTGACTGGCGGGCACGGGCGGCCCTGACTGGCGGGCACGGGCGGCCCTGACTGGCGGGCACGTGGCACGGGCGGCCCTGGCGGGCGGGCACCGGCGCCCCTGACTGGCGGGCACGTGGCACGGGCGGCCCTGGCGGGCGGGCACCGGCGCCCCCGACGGGCGGGCACGTGGCACGGGCGGCCCCGACGGGCGGGCACGTGGCACGGGCGGCCCGACGGGCGGGCACGTGGCACGGGCGGCCCCCGACGGGCGGGCACGTGGCACGGGCGGCCCCGTGGCACGGGTGGCCCCGACGGGCGGCCCCGTGGCACGGGCGGCCCCGTGGCACGGGCGGCCCCCGACGGGCGGGCACGTGGCACGGGCGGCCCCGTGGCACGGGTGGCCCCGACGGGCGGCCCCGTGACACGGGCGGCCCCGTGGCACGGGCGGCCCCGACGGGCGGCCCCGTGACACGGGCGGCCCCGTGGCACGGGCGGCCCCGACGGGCGGCCCGTGGCACGGGCGGCCCCGACGGGCGGCCCCGTGGCACGGGCGGCCCCGTGGCACGGGCGGCCCCGTGGCACGGGCGGCCCCGTGGCACGGGCGGCCCCGACGGGCGGGCACGTGGCACGGGCGGCCCCGACGGGCGGGCACGTGCGGCCCCGACGGGCGGGCACGTGGCACGGGCGGCCCCGACGGGCGGGCACGTGCGGCCCCGACGGGCGGGCACGTGGCACGGGCGGCCCCGACGGGCGGGCACGTGCGGCCCCGACGGGCGGGCACGTGGCACGGGCGGCCCCGACGGGCGGGCACGTGGCACGGGCGGCCCCGACGGGCGGGCACGTGGCACGGGCGGCCCCGACGGGCGGGCACGTGGCACGGGCGGCCCCGACGGGCGGGCACGTGGCACGGGCGGCCCCGACGGGCGGGCACGTGGCACGGGCGGCCCCGACGGGCGGGCACGTGGCACGGGCGGCCCCGACGGGCGGGCACGTGGCACGGGCGGCCCCGACGGGCGGGCACGTGGCACGGGCGGCCCCGACGGGCGGGCACGTGGCACGGGCGGCCCCGACGGGCGGGCACGTGGCACGGGCGGCCCCGACGGGCGGGCACGTGGCACGGGCGGCCCCGACGGGCGGGCACGTGGCACGGGCGGCCCCGACGGGCGGGCACGTGGCACGGGCGGCCCCGACGGGCGGGCACGTGGCACTGATGTCACTGTGTTAGTAATTTTTTTTTTCGCTCACCGCTGCAGCCGTTCGCTCTCCCTCCTCACAAGCTGTCTGTGTGAGGAGAGAGAGCCGGCAATGAGAGATGATCTCATATGTTTACATACGAGATCATCTCTCATTGGATACTCAGAGTGCTAAATGGCCGCTGTGATTGGCCATTTAGCACGATCTGTGATTGGCTGTGTCCAAGGGACACGGCCTACACAGATTCCCCCCCGCGCGCCCGGGGAATGTAAACCGGAGGACGTCCAGGGACGCCCTCCCGGCAATTGAGCGCCGCACTGTAGCCGTCTTTCGGCTATAGAGCGGGCGCGAAGAGGTTAAAGTCTCCCATCCATACAGCCGGAACCGTCGGTGCTGTGCCATAAATGACAGACCCATCGTGACGACTTCCGAACTGTATGTAGGGGGGATGTAGCATGCGAGTACCAACAGTTGCATTCCCTCTATGCTTGCATATAGAAACACGAATATACCCTGCTGGTCCGATATCAGTGAAATCAATTCAAATGGGGTGAATTTAGTTTAGAATAGACACCCCCCGGATAGGTTCGTGTGGGTGCTATCCAGGGGTGTTTCAGCGCAGACTGTAAGTGTCGTGTAACGTGCGTCTCCGTTAACGCTATGATATTGGCCTTTTGTGCCTTCAGTAACGTGAGTGCAGCAGTGCGCTTTACTTTATCACGCACCCCTCTCGCATTCCATGTTAAAAACGTAATCGTGGTCATTTAACCAAGGGTATGTATAAAGATGGGGACCAGCTTGATAGTGGCTATGCAGGATGTAGACAGCTGCGCAATAATACATATGCCATTGAGCAAATGTGGGTACACAAGAAATGACAATCATGCATCTCAAAAAACATTCCTTATCATTTATAAAACCGTTCTGATTAACACTTAAGACCTAAACTTGGGCAACTTCCCTCCCTCCCAGCTCCGCGCCTCCCCAATTTGGCTGGAGCATACCATGCCCAAAAACCTTCACGTGATTCATCATCCAGCTACTGTCTCTAGCTGGAGGCACGTATCTGTCAGAGATTTGGTATAATTCCTAAGTGTATTCTATCTTTGTTGGGGGGGATTTCTCACTGTTCAGTGCGTGGTAAGTCAGTGGAGGGAAATCAGTGCTCCATAGAAGATCGGTGCTGCTGGTCTCTTGCTTCAAAGTAAATGCATTGTCATGCCTACCATGTCATTTATGGTCAGTTCTGTGATAGTTCAGGGGGATTTATGGGGCAGTAAAATCCAAGGAGATTTTTCCCCATTAATCTTTCAGGGCAGCACCATAGAGAGACACTGGCTCCTCCCCTCTTAGGAAACACCGCCTTTCAATTCATTATTTTAAATATCACCGTCGCACCAGCCCCTCAGTTCAGGTGTTTCCTCCGGTGGGGAGACACTGTTAGGGAGCCGTGGCTGGACAGTCAGAGAGGCTGAATCCAAAATATTCTGAGGAGGGGGGAGTCGGGTCTCTCTCTCGCTCTCACACTTTTCAGTCAGGTAATGGCTAGGTAGCCGCTGTTACCTGTTTAAAACTGTGGTTTGGCACGCCTAAGCTTCTCTTGGGGAAGGACAGCTGAGGAGGTCCACGTTCTTCCGCCCAGGTGGGCGCTGTGGGAAGTGCACTGGTTCTCTCCTGCCTGTAAAGGCAGCCAGCATGTGAAGCTCTATGGCTGGACTGGATGACGGGCGACGTCAGTTCTGGCGAGGGCGGGCACTTCCGACGATCCCGCGTCTTCCGGTTCCGGACGCGGGACAGAAAACGGACCGAGCGTTCGGCTGCTGCAGCCCTTTTTCTTTGCTGTAGAGTCAGGTGTTGGGGGCACGATGGATCACTATCCACAGCGGACATGTCTGAGGCAGAGGTCTAGCGAACTGCTCCAGGAGACAATAGCAGTAGCCATGCTAAGGTAAGTGGAACCCTGGGGTGGTGTTCCCTTACCTAATCCCGATAGCTTCACAGGTGTTTTCCCCTCACTGGTGATCGGGGGGGAGGGGAGTGTGTCTGGGACCCTGATGGTGGTTGGTCCTTGGTGGGGGGGGGCACTCCTGGTGGTCCTCTGTAAAGGCACTGGTAGGATTGGGCATTTATGGCAGCTCTCTTTCTGTTTCAGAAAGCCACAGAGAAAAGCAAGTCCCCTCATCCCTCATGGTTCCAAGAAAAAAAGGTCTCTCTTGTAGAGTCAGCTTGGGGGAATCCTGGACCAAGCCACTTTGCAAAGAGTGCATTGAGGGATTAGTCAGGGAGCAGGCAGCAGAACAGAGTACGGATCTGGCTGCATCCGTCAAGGACCTTTCTAGCACCTTTCAGTCCTTTTAAAGCACTTTTTTCTAGCTTCCAGTTTCCGCAAGCCCAGAGCAATCCTTCGCCAGTGCAGCAGAGTGTTGCACCTAGCCCAGTGGATACTCCCTCTGTTAGTGGAGAGAGAACAGGGGGCTCCAGAGAGGCAATTGAGGAGCCAGACAGCGCCGCTTCAGATTCCCAAGGGGAGTCGGATGCAAAGGAGGTGGATGGGGAATCCACAAGAACCTCTCGCTATAAACTTTCCCTTGACGAAGTGGAGGATCTCTTGGGAGCCATCCACACCACTTTGGGGATACAGGAGGAAAAGAAGGCGTTATCGCTCCATGACCAGATGTACGAAGGTCTAGGGGAACAGAAAAGGAGGGCTTTCCCGGTCCATGATGACTTGGTTGAAGCCATAAAGAAAGAATGGAAAGATCCTGAGAGGAAACCTTTCTTTTCTTTTTCTTTCGAGGATATGGGGGTTCTTTCAGATGCCATGGACAGAAGGATGGACTCTCTTTTGAAGTCCTAGGATTCGTCGCAGGGAAACCTTAAGCCTGCCATGGCGGACACAGTAGTGGCCCGCAACATGGAATATTGGCTTACTCAAATTAAAGCACACATCGAGGCAGGGACGCCAAAAGAAACTATTTTGTCTTCCTTCCCCATGCTACTTAAGGGGGTAACATATATTGTGGATGCTTCAGCTGAGTCAGTGCGCATGTCTGCAAGGTCTTCAGCCCTCACTAATTCAGCTCGAAGGGCCTTATGACTTAAGACGTGCCAAGGAACCAGCGCGTCTAAAGTTAAACTCTGTGGAATTCCACTCACAGGGGATCTTTTGTTTGGACAAGGGTTAGAGGCCTCTTTGGATCGGATGGCCGATAAGAAAAAGGCCTTTCCCGTTAAAAATAAATTTGGGGAGCAGGCTAAAAAAGTCTCGCCCTCAGAGAAAGTTTGAAGCCCCAAAAGCAGAGTGGCAGAAAAAGGCTTGGGGGCAGAAGGGCAAGGGGCGTGGAGAGGTGATTTTTTTTTTTTGCCCTCCTGAACAGCCCAAGAAAACCCAATGACAGGGTAACCACGGTGGGAGGAAGATTGGGGGCCTTCCTTCCACAGTGGGAGATGATCACCTCCAACCAGTTTGTGTTAGGGATCATAAGAAGAGGTTACCAGCTGGATTTCTCAGAACCTCCTCCGCACAGACTCCTTGACACCGAGCTGCCAAAATGTGCAGAAAAATCATCAGCTCTTCTATCCGTACTACAGGAGCTGGAGGAACAAGAGGTGGTGGTAAGAGTTCCAGCAGAGGCGATGGGCAGAGGCTTTTATTCCCACATCTTTGTGGTCCGCAAGCCTTCGGGAAGGCTCAGGCTTATCATGAACCTGAAGCCTCTGAATGTCTCAATTACAGGAGATTCCGGATGGACTCTGTCTACTCAGTGAAGGCGCTTCTTCACCCGAATTGTTTCATGGCGTCGATAGACTTGAAAGACGCTTATCTGCACATTCCAATCGCAGAAAGTTATCAGAGGTTTCTCAGACTGGCGGTAAAAAACAGGGAAGGGACGTTTCATTTACAGTTCAAAGCACTCCCCTTTGTACTATCCTCTTCCCCCTGTATCTTCACCAAAGTTATGGTGGAGGTCCAGGCTTTCTTGCGGCTCAGAGGCATCTCTGTAGTCTCATATCTAGACGATCTACTTCTTTTTGCCTCTTCCCCGGAGCAGTTGTCCAAGGATCTTCAGGTAGCAAGAGACATCCTAGAAAATTGGGGGTGGCTCTTGAACCTGGAGAAATCCAGTTTGGTTCCGTCCCAAAAGGTCACCTTCCTGGGCTATGTGTTGGATTCAACAAAGCAAAAAGTGTTCCTTCCCATACAAAAGATACAGAAGGTGGACAAAACAGTGTTTTTGCTCCAGGGCAGCCATCAGATCTCAGTAAGAAAAGCGATGTCAGCTTTGGGCTTACTGACTTCCACGCTCCTGGCAGTTCAGTGGGCAGGGCTGCATTTTCGCCCTCTACAACTGTTTATCCTTAAGGTCTGGGACCACAGTCCGGGGTCCCTGGACTCCCTAATATCTGTGCCGAGTCAGATCAAGAGGTCCCTCTGTTGGTGGAGAAAGGGGTCCAATCTCTCGCAGGGCCTGGAGGGGGTCCTTCCAGTCTCCAAGACAGTCACGACCGATGCGAGCGGCACAGGTTGGGGAGCACACCTAGATTCCAGGATGGTGCAAGGTACTTGGAGGAGAGAAGATGCAAAGAAGTCCTCGAACTGGAGGGAACTGAGAGCAAATAGACTTGGCTCTCGGAGCTTTTCCGAGAGAACTCCTGGGACAGCACGTGAGGGTCCGTTCCGACAACTCCTCAGTGGTGGCCTACATCACAACAGGCAAGGGGGTACCAGGATCAAATTCTTGTGGGTTCTGGCGGAATCTATCCTCAGGTGGGCCGAAGCAAGCATTTTCTCTTTCGGCAGTACATTTGAAGGGGGAACAAAAACAAGTAGCAGATTTTCTCAGCAGAAAGATGCTGAGGGAAGGCGACTGGATTTTGAACCAGGACATCTTCGAGATGATCACTCAGTAGTGGGGGCGTACCTTGTGTGGACCTCTTCGCCTCAAGGGTGAACACAAAAGTTTGTCTGTTCTTTTCCCTAAACAGATGGGACACAGCAGCCGGGGTGGATGCACTAGCTCAGAGCTGGCTTTTCTCAAGGTGTTATGCCTTGAGATTCCGGCAGTTCTGAAAAAGTTTGTCAGAAGACACAACCCTCATTCTGATCGCACCACACTGGCCCAGGGGGCCGTGGTTCTCCATCTTGATGGGTCTGGCGGTGGAACCTCCCTCGATTCTGCCTATCCAGGAGGATCTTCTTTCTCAGGGTCTATCTACCTAAAGGTGTGGAAACGCTTCAATACTTGGTGCACAGAAAGCTCCTTGGATGTACGCACTTCTGTAGCAGTATTGGAATTTCTGCAGGCAGGAGCGGACAAAGGATTAGCCCTTAGCACCTTGAAGGGACAGGTGTCCGCCATGAGCGTGTTCCTGGAAAAGCTGCTAGCTATAGATCCTTGGATAGCTAGGTTTTTTTCAGAGCTTTAGGCAGACAGAGGCTAGTCAGAATTTCCCAATTCCCAGTGTTAGATCTTTCTTTAGTTTTACAGACCCTTACAGGGGATCCTTTTGAGCCGTTGGAATCCTGTACTTTGAGGTTGATCACCCTAAAAACTGTGTTTTTGGTGGCAATCACTACAGCGAGGAGAATGAGTGAACTCGAAGCCCTTTCTATTAGGGCACCTCTTTTTCAGGTTTTCTCGGACCGTTTGATTTTTAAAACGGATCCGGCCTTTTTGCCAAAGGTGGCATCTAGTTTTCATAGAGGTCAAGAAATTGTTTTACCTACCTTCTGTTCGAATCCTGTGAGGGAACAGGAACATATTTTCCACAAAATGGACGTTAGAAGGTGCGTCCTTCAGTACTTGGATAGTACAATACAGTTTAGAAAATTTTTTTTGTTATTTTCAGGGGTAGGGAAAGGGTCCAGAGCCTCTAAATGTTCGATAGCCAGATGGTTAAGGTTGGCCATTAGTCAGGCTTATGTAATCGGGGGGGGTTGGAGCCCCCGTACGGTATTAAGGCACATTCCACCAGGGCAGTGGTGACTTCTCAAGCAGAGTGGGCTGGTGCTTTTCTGGAGCAGATCTGTAGAGCTGCAACATCGTCACGTTTGTGAAGCACTACAGATTGGACCTGCTGTCAGCCAAAGACCATGCCTTTGGGCATAAAGTGCTGCAGGCAGTAGTTCCTCCGTAAGGTAAGGTGCTCGCTTATCCTCTCTATGGTGCTGTCCTGAAAGATGAATGGGAAAAAACTGAGTTACTTACCGGTAACATCCTTTTCCAGGAATCTTTCAGGAGAGCACCAGTACCCACCCAAATTGTTGGCTATCTATGAGAACTCATTGCATGAGAGTGTCAGGTAAGATAAAGATTTGTATGACATATTCTTGTAAGAAGGGAGGAGCCAGTGGTGCTATCCATAGAGTGGTGCTCTACGGTGCTGTCCTGAAAGTTTCCTGGAAAAGGATGTTACTGGTAAGTAACTGTTTTTTTTTTTTTTTTTAGGGGGGGGGGGAGAAGTGGAGGTCTTGAAGGGGAGTTTGGGATGCATTTCCACCAGCTCAATAAACTGTGCAGGGAGCATCATGGGCATTTTCCCCATTGTGTACGGCACCTTGTATATTATATAGAGACTAATCAGGAATAATTCTTACGTCTTCATCCCCCTGTGCATTTTTGGATCCCTGCTCTCTTCCATTTCTGGATACAAGGAGCAGCGTTCAGGGATAGACAACAGAAAGATATGGAATAGCTGGGGGAAAGGAGGGGGAGATGATGCTGCTGTAAGTCGGGGTGCATCGTTCGTACTCACTGAGGCTTTTAGTCTCCTAGGCTGGTCTCTCTCTGCGGTCCAGCCAGTTCGCAGCTGCTGCTGGGTCTTCAAAGAACTGTACTCGTCCATCTTCCTCTACTCTGAGTCCTGCTGGGAATAACATGGCATACTTAAGATGGAGTATCCGAAAGTGACGTTTCACATCCTGGAACTGAGATCTCCTTTTCTGCACCTCATTGGAGAAATATGGAAAAACTGCTATCTGACCGTTGCCCACAGGCATATTGCCTTTATCCCTTGTCAGTCTCATGATTTTGTCTCAGTCTCTAAACTTCAGTAATTTGGCAATAAAGGTGCGGGGGGCCCTGCTGGTGGTGGTTTCGCCGGAATGCGTTGCGTTTGTTCCACCGCGAACATAACCAAAACGGCCTCCCTGCCATATGTGGTAACTAGGGGTGCAACGGATCAAAAAACTCACGGTTCGGATCGTTCCTCGGATCAGAGTCACGGATCGGATCATTTTCGGATCAACAAAAAAAAAAAAATATATCCACATCTCCCCACTGTAATATATCCACATGTCCCCCCCCCCACTGTAATACATCCACATCCCCCCCACTGTAATACATCCACATGTCCCCCCCCCCCACTGTAATACATCCACATCCCCCCCACTGTAATACATCCACATCCCCCCCACTGTAATACATCCACATGTCCCCCCCCACTGTAATACATCCACATGTCCCCCCCCACTGTAATACATCCACATGTCCCCCCCCACTGTAATACATCCACATGTCCCCCCCCCCACTGTAATACATCCACATGTCCCCCCCCCCCACTGTAATACATCCACATGTCCCCCCCCCTCCACTGTAATACATCCACATGTCCCCCCCCCTCCACTGTAATACATCCACATGTCCCCCCCCTCCACTGTAATACATCCACATGTCCCCCCCCCCCCTCCACTGTAATACATCCACATGTCCCCCCCCACTGTAATACATCCACATGTTCCCCCCCCCACTGTAATACATCCACATGTCCCCCCCCCCACTGTAATACATCCACATGTCCCCCCCCACTGTAATACATCCACATGTCTCCCCCCCCCCACTGTAATACATCCACATGTCCCCCCCCCACTGTAATACATCCACATGTCCCCCCCACTGTAATACATCCACATGTCCCCCCCCACTGTAATACATCCACATTTCCCCCCCCCTCCACTGTAATACATCCACATGTCCCCCCCCCCTCCACTGTAATACATCCACATGTCCCCCCCCCACTGTAATACATCCACATGTCCCCCCCCCACTGTAATACATCCACATGTCCCCCCCCCACTGTAATACATCCACATGTCCCCCCCCCCACTGTAATACATCCACATGTCCCCCCCCCCACTGTAATACATCCACATGTCCCCCCCCCCACTGTAATACATCCACATGTCCCCCCCCCCCACTGTAATACATCCACATGTCCCCCCCCCACTGTAATACATCCACATGTCCCCCCCCCCCACTGTAATACATCCACATGTCCCCCCCCCCCACTGTAATACATCCACATGTCCCCCCCCACTGTAATACATCCACATGTCCCCCCCCCCACTGTAATACATCCACATGTCCCCCCCCCACTGTAATACATCCACATGTCCCCCCCCCCACTGTAATACATCCACATGTCCCCCCCCCCACTGTAATACATCCACATGTCCCCCCCCCACTGTAATACATCCACATGTCCCCCCCCCACTGTAATACATCCACATGTCCCCCCCCACTGTAATACATCCACATGTCCCCCCCCCCCCACTGTAATACATCCACATGTCCCCCCCCCCCACTGTAATACATCCACATGTCCCCCCCCCACTGTAATACATCCACATGTCCCCCCCCCACTGTAATACATCCACATGTCCCCCCCCCCACTGTAATACATCCACATGTCCCCCCCCCCACTGTAATACATCCACATGTCCCCCCCCCCCACTGTAATACATCCACATGTCCCCCCCCTCCACTGTAATACATCCACATGTCCCCCCCCCCCTCCACTGTAATACATCCACATGTCCCCCCCCCCCCTCCACTGTAATACATCCACATGTCCCCCCCCACTGTAATACATCCACATGTCCCCCCCCCCCCACTGTAATACATCCACATGTCCCCCCCCCCACTGTAATACATCCACATGTCCCCCCCCCCCCACTGTAATACATCCACATGTCCCCCCCCCACTGTAATACATCCACATGTCCCCCCCCCCACTGTAATACATCCACATGTCCCCCCCCCCCCACTGTAATACATCCACATGTCCCCCCCCCCACTGTAATACATCCACATGTCCCCCCCCCCACTGTAATACATCCACATGTTCCCCCCCCCCCCACTGTAATACATCCACATGTTCCCCCCCCCCCCACTGTAATACATCCACATGTTCCCCCCCCACTGTAATACATCCACATGTCCCCCCCCCACTGTAATACATCCACATGTCCCCCCCCCTCCACTGTAATACATCCACATGTCCCCCCCACTGTAATACATCCACATGTCCCCCCCCCCCCCCACTGTAATACATCCACATGTCCCCCCCCCCACTGTAATACATCCACATGTCCCCCCCCCCACTGTAATACATCCACATGTCCCCCCCCCCCCACTGTAATACATCCACATGTCCACCCCACTGTAATACATCCACATGCCCCCCCCCCCCCCCACTGTAATACATCCACATGTCCCCCCCACTGTAATACATCCACATGTCCCCCCCCCCCACTGTAATACATCCACATGTCCCCCCCACTGTAATACAGCCACATGTCCCCCCCCCACTGTAATACAGCCACATGTCCCCCCCCCCACTGTAATACATCCACATGTCCCCCCCACTGTAATACATCCACATGTCCCCCTCCACTGTAATACAGCCACATGTCCGTCCCCCCCCCACTGTAATACATCCACATGTCCCCCCCCCCCCCACTGTAATACATCCACATGTCCCCCCCCCCTCCACTGTAATACAGCCACATGTCCCCCCGCACTGTATACATTACAGTGCTGTTAGTCTGACCTTAGTGTTAAGAGAAGCCGGCGCCGCCAAGCCAGCCGCCGGACCCACGAGTTGAGGGCGGAGTGATGACGTCAGCACGCAGCTGAGTGCCGCCGGGTGTACCAAGATGGCCGCGGCTCCGGAGCTAGGCCGAAGCCGCGGCCTTTCCTAAAACCCGAGGCCGCGGAGCGCTCCGCGGATCGCGGGTGTGCCGATCCGAACAGCCTGGCCCGTTCGGATCACGGATCGGTGACGATCCGTTGCACCCCTAGTGGTAACGAGGAGGTTCTCTATATACTCAGCAGGGTGTTTACCCTCCGATCGCTCGGGCAATCCTATGAATCGAAGATTGCATGTTCGCAATCTGTTCTTCATTTCATCCTGATGTGAATGAAGCTAATGGATCTGCCTCTGCATGTCCTCCGTGGTGTGTTGTAGGGGGTTTAGGATATCTTCTGCTACCCCTATGCGGGTCTCTGTCACCGTGACTCTGTCGTTTAACTTAGATAGATCTTGTCTAAGGAGGTAAATGTCAATCTTCACCTCCTCTATTTTGGCCGTGAGTGTACTTTGCAATGTTGCAATGGCATCCAGCACTTTGGCCGTATCCGCAGCGTGGTGCTCCTCGTCTGGACACATGTCGGCGCCATCTTTGGCCTGTTGATCTTTGTCCAGGCGGCGGTGTTTGGCCAGCTTATCCGCCGGAATCTGTAGCTTTTTTCGGCGGCGACATGTTCCCCCCTTATATTGCTGTGGTCTGTGAAGGTTTTACGTCTCTGTATAGGTCCGAAGATTAGCTCAGGATATCATGCAGCATGTACGGCAAGAGGAGCTCCCTTCACCCACGTCCCTATTTCATCGATCTCCAGGCCACGCCCCATGCCATGCCACTTCTACTCCCATGTCTCTGCCTACTTGTCAAATCCCATATGCCTGCCCTAGATGAGGCAGACACAGAATGAATAGAACATTGAGGCAGTATTGGAGGAAGCTGCAGAAGATTTTCTTACCCAGATTGCTTCTCTATTTATTTTTTTCTTCAGTTATGCTATGTGAAGGGGGCATGTAACACATACGAAGCAGATGTTATCCCAGTTTGGCTGCAAAAGTAGGAATACACTTTGACCACTGGGCACTTAATCCCCTTCCTAACCAGACCAATTTTCAGCTTTTGGTGCTCTCACATTTTGAATGACAATTACTCAGTCATGCAACACTGTATCTATATGAAATTTTTGTCCTTTTTTTCACACAAATGAGCTTTCTTTTGGTGGTATTTAATCACCGCTGGGTTCTTTATTTTTTGCGCCGTAAAGAAAAAAGACCGAAAAATCTGTAAAAAAATACATTTTTCTTCATTTCTGTTATAATATTTTGCAAATTAGTAATTTTTTCTTCATATATTTTGGCCAAAATTTATACCGCTACATATCTTTGGTAAAATTAACCCAAATTGGTGGATATTATATGGTCTTTGTGAAAGTTATAGAGTCCAAAAGCTATGTGCGAATATCTGAAAATTGATCACACCTGAAGTACTGACGGCCTATCTCATTTCTTGAGACCCTAACATTCCAGAAAAGTACAAATACCCCCCAAATGACCCCTTTTTGGAAAGAAGACATTCCAAGGTATTTAGAAAGATGCATGGTGAGTTTTTTGAAGTTGTCATTTTTTCCCACAATTCTTTGCAAAATCAAGGTTTTTTTTTTACTTTTTTTTTTCCCACAAAATTGTCATATTAGCAGGTTATTTCTCACACACCGCATATGCATACCACAAATTACACCCCAAAACAACATTCTGCTATTACTCCCGAGTACGGCGATACCACATGTGTGAGACTTTTACACAGCGTGGCCACATACAGAGGCCCAACATGCAGGGGAGCACCTTCAGGCGTTCTGGAGCACCCAGGCCAATTCTGACATTTCTCTCCTACATGTAAAAATCATCATTTATTAGCTAGAAAATTACATAGAACCCCAAAACATTATATATATGTTTTTTTTAGCAAAGACCCTAGAGAATACAATGGCGGTCGTTGCAACTTTTTATCTCGCACGGTATTTGCGCAGCAATTTTTTAAACGCGTTTTTTTTGGAAAAAAAAACTGTTTTGTGCTTTACAAAAACCAAAACAGTAAAGTTAGCCTAATGTTTTTGCATAATGTGAAAGATGAAGTTACGCCGAGTAAATAGATACCCAACATGTCACCTTTCAAAATTGCACGCGCTTGTGGAATGGCGCCAAACTTTGCTACTCAAAAATCCCCATAAGCGACGCTTTAAAATTTTTACTGGTTACATGTTTTGAATTACAGAGGAGGTCTAGGGCCAAAATTATTGCGCTCGCTCTACCGATCGCAGCGATACCTCACATGTGTGGTTTGAACACTGTTTTCATATGTGGGCGGGACTTACGTATGCGTTCGCTTCTGCATGCGAGCACACAGGGACAGGGGCGCTTTAAAAAATTTTTTTTTTTTTTTTTATTCATTTTACTTTATTTTAGTTTGATGCTTTTTTCCAAAAAAAATAAATTTTGACCACTTTTATTCCTATTACAAGGAATATAAACATCCTTGTAATAGGAATATGGCATGACAGGTCCTCTTTACAGTGAGATATGGGGTCTATAAGACCCCACATCTCACCTCTAGGCTGGGAAGCCTGAAATAAAAAAAAAAAAAAAAAAACGATCCTGGCTTCGATCGTAGCGGTGAGTCGGTAGAAGCGCGGGGGGGGGGCATCCGCTCTCGCCTCCCGTAAGAACGATTAAGCAGTGGAACAGCTGCTATGATCGTTCTCATGGTGTAGGGAATAGCCGGCTGAAAAAGATGATATCTGAATGATGCCTGTAGCTGCACCCATCATTCAGATATCCCCGCACAAAGTCAAGGACGTTGTAGGACGGCCGGCGGGCAGGAAGTGGTTAAAACGCTTTTTTTTTTTTTTTTTTTTTTTTTTAACACAAAGTTGTCCATTTATACAATATTTCTACCACATAACATGTACATACCAAAAATGACACCCCAAAATAGATTCTCCTGCTCCTCCTGAGTACGGCGATACCACATGTGTGAGACTTCCACAGCCTGGCCACATACAGAGGGCGAGTACAGCTCAGCATGGCGGGGGCATGGCAGAGTATGGCGGGGGCATGGCGGGGGCATGGCAGAGTATGGCGGGGGCATGGCAGAGTATGGCGGGGGCATGGCAGAGTAGTGAGGGATGGCTGAGCATGGATGGATGGATGGCTGGATGTCTCTGTGCAGCGCTGTGGGCACTACACATCCAGCCCACAGCGCTGCAGACATCCATCCCCCTCCCCGCTCACTGTGTACCGATCGGTACACAGGAGGGGAGGAGAGGAACCGGCGTCATCAGATGACGCCGGTCTGTTTACATGTGATCGCGCCGTCATTTGACGCCGCGATCACATGGTAAACGGCCGCGATCAGCGGCCATTTACCGGGATCCGTGATGCGCCGGGTCCTCTGGACCCGGCGGTCACGGATGTGTTCCGGTGCACGCGAGAGGGGAATTCTGGGAGGACGTCATAGTACGTCCTCCCAGAGTTATCCAACCGCCCTGCAGCCGTCATTCGGCTATGGGCCGGTTGGTAAGTGGTTAAAGATCTTTGTAAAGATCACCTTTAAAAAACTTCCTGTGTTCCAGTTAAGTGGACCCATATCAACAAAAAGCACTGTGCAGATTTAAAAAAAAAAAAAAGCTACTTTCATTACGTTTAGTCCCTGCAAAGCTGCTACTTCCGGTTGTCTGTATTTCAAAAGATGCATTTAGATTACCCTTATCTGTACCTCCTCACACGGTACATGCATACCCCACTTTTAAGTACACAATGGGACCACAGCATGTATTTAAAACAAAAATGTACTTAAAATGAAGCAATACCTTTTTCACTTCTAGGGTGTAGTGGGGGTGCCATGGGCTGTAGTGGGGGATCTGGGGGTGTTAGGCAGGAAAGGCCAAACAGGAAGCGTCACCTGAGTGTAGTATTAAAAACAAGCCGTTTAATCAGTGGAGTAAAAACACTCACAGGAAGAAAATGTAAAATAGGCTCACCTGATGCAAGGGGGGGCTACTCTAATCCATCTCCTGGACATCACGCTGCGCACAGAGGACACTGGTGCTGTGCAGAGGCTGGATGGCATTCTGTGGCTAACAGGGAAGCCGGAAGAACCTCCATGGACCGCAGGGTGAATGTGATGTCACCGGAGGTGGGGAGGCGGCCAGGATACACACAGGAAGAAGACAGTGTAAAGGGCAGGCTATGTGCTCGGAGCTTCAGTTCCTTCTACTGCAGCTGCAAAATGTCTGTACAGTACTTACGAGGCACTTTACGTACACTCGCTGGTTTGTCCGTACTCGCGAGTGTACTTAAAGCGGTATATGCCTGAATGTTTAACCACTTAAGGACCGGGCCTATTTTTTAAACTTGTTGCTTACAAGTTAAAATCAGGTTTTTTTGCAAAAAAATTACTTAGAACCCCGACACATTCTATTTTTTTTTTCAGACACCCTAGAGAATAAACGTCGCACTGTATTTGCGCAGCGGTCTTACAAATGCAATTATTTTTTGGGAAAAAATACACTTTTTTTAAATTAAAAACTAAAAAATGTTAAGTTAGCCCGATTTTTTTTTTTTTTTTTTTTTTTTTTTTTTAATATTGTGAAAGATAATGTTATGCCGTGTAAATTGATACCCAACATGTCATGCTTCAAAATTGCACACGCTCGTGGAATGGCGACAAACTTTGACCCTGAAAAATCTTCATAGGCGACCTTTAAAAATTTCTACAGGTTACCAGTTTTGAGTTAGGAGGTCTTTTGCAAGAACTATTGCTTTCGCTCTAACGATAGCAGCAATACCTCACATGTGGTTTGAACACCGCTTACATATGCGGGCGCGACTTACGCATGCATTCGCTTCTGCGTGCGAGAATGGCGGGACAGGGCGCATGAAATGTTTTATTTTTTCCTTATTTTACTTTTTTTTTTTTTTTTTTTTTAACATTGTCCCTTTAAAAAAAAAATGTTTGGATCACTTTTATTCCTATTACAAGGAATGTGAACATCCCTTGTAATAGAAAAAAAAGCATGACAGGACCTCCTTTTAATGTGAGTTCTGGGGTTAAAAAGACCTCAGATCTCACATTTACACTTTAAATACAATAAAAAAAAACTTTTTAGTTCTTTCAATAAAAAAAAAAAAAATTCCCCTTTAACCACTTCACATCCAGGCCATTTCTGACACTTCGCTCCTACATGTCAAAAATCATCATTTCTTTGCTATAAAATTAGATAGAACCCCCAAACATTATATATGTTTTTTTAGCAGAGACCCTAGAGAATACAATGGCAGTCATTGCAACTTTTTATCTTGCACGGTATTTGCGCAGCAATTTTTCAAACGCGTTTTTTTTTTTAAAAAAAAAACAGTTTCATGCTTTAAAAAAAAAACAAAACAGCAAAGTTAGCCAAATTTTTTTGCATTGTGTGAAAGATGAAGTTACGCCGAGTAAATAGATACCTAACATGTCACGCTTCAAAATTGTACACGCTCGTGGAATGGCGCCAAACTTTGGTACTTAAAAATCCCCATAGGCGATGCTTTAACATTTTTTACTGGTTACATGTTTGAGTTACAGAGGAGGTCTAGGGCCAAAATTATTGCTCTCGCTCTAACGTTCGCGGCGATACCTCACATGTGTGGTTTGAACACCGTTTTCATATGTGGGCGGGACTTACGTATGCGTTCGCTTCTGCGTGCGAGCTCACGGGGACAGGGGCGCTTTAAAAATTTTTTTTTTTTTTTTTATTGTTAATTTTACTTAAAAATTTTTATTTTTACACTTTAAAATTTTTTTTTTTTTTTTGATCACTTTTATTCCTATTACAAGGAATGTAAACATCCCTTGTAATAGGAATATGACACGATCAGTCCTCTTTACAGTGAGATATGGGGTCAATAAGACCCCACATCTCACCTCTAGGCTGGGAAGCCTAAAATCAAAAAAAAAAAAATAAAACGATCGCCGCTTCACAGCTGAAGCGGCGCCGTTTTTTTTAATGCAGAGGCCGGGCGTGACGTCATAACATCGCGCCCGGCCTCCGAACGATCATAGAGACTCCGGCGACCATCTGGTCTGCCGGAAATCTCTATGGTGAACATCCGGCGCCGGCGGATCTGCTATCCGACTCACCGATCGCTGAGGTGAGTCGGTAGTAGCACCGGAGGGCGGCGGGAGGGGGGGGACGTCCCCTCCCGCCGCCCGTAAGAACGATCAAGCGGCGGAACAGCCGCTATGATCGTTCTTATGGTGTACGGAATCGCCGGCTGAAAATGCCGGTATCTGAATGATGTCTGTAGCCTCAGACATCATTCAGATATAAGCCCCGAAAGTCGAGGACGTCATATGACGTCCTCCGGATGTCAAGCGGTTAAGGCCGTTGGGCGGAAGTGACGTTTTTGATGTCGCTTCCGTCATCCAAGGTCATTGAGTTGAGTGGTGGCCATCCTTCCCTCTCACTCGACTCACAGCCTCTGAGGAAAAAGGATCAGATCATCTCCGCTGCTACCAGCGGCTCCGATAAGCGGCTGAGACGACCAGAAATGCGGCGGGAGGGGGGTGGGCACCTCTCCCGCGTCCGATAAGTGATCTTGCGGCAAATCGGGGGCAGAGACCACTTTTATCTTAGAGGACTGTCCGCCGTTTCAGAAAATACCGGGGTTATGACAGCTATTCTACGTCAAAGTGCTGACGTACAGCTACAGCGGTTTGCAGGGCGAAGCGATGTTGCATAACGTTGCTTTGCCCAGCCGCGCCATTCTGCCGCAGTACAACTGCGGCGGCTGGTCGGCAAGTGGTTATTGAAGGTACAACATTTAGTAGTTCACATGGTTGATGATTAAAAGAGGCACACCAAAGTATGCAGGCATCCGGGGTAGAGCTGTCAACATGTCCCATCCTCCGCACCGCCAGCTTTCACTGCTGCCGGTCTGCAATCGTGACTGGGAAGACTACCCTGCAGTAGAGCGATTTTGAAAGTGAAGCTTAAAGCACTAATGGAGCACAGTGTGCAAGGGATGACGCTGATGGTGGTGTGGGGGCTGGTCTATGTGGACAGCTTTACCCGGATGCCCGCATACTTAGATTTGCCTCTTTTATCCATTAAAACTTGTGACTTGCTAAATGTACTTTCATTAAATGTAACCATATTGCTACACTTTGAGGCGCCTCTGTTTTCTACTTAGTTGTGACATGACACTACTTGTATATGAAGAAATCGCTTGTATATCAAATCAAAATTTATTTCAAAATTTTGCTAGTCTTGCAAAATGCTCTCAAACCAAGGTTTTACTGTACTTATTGAAGATGTTCCTTCTTTCAAAGATTCTGCAGATAGAAAGTTTGAGACACACTTAAAACTTGTCACAGCCCTACAACCAGCTCAGGCTGCAGTTTCTGTATGTAAGACTATAGATGGCTACCTGGACTAGGGCAATGAAAAAACCAACATGATCCTGTTTTTCAAGATCATGCTATAACGGAGCAATAGCTTTCTGCTCTGCTTTTTTGTGTGGTGATGAGGCAAACATCCAAAAATGGCCCTAATCTCCATTCACATGAGCAGGATCTTGTGAATCTTTGTTAACCTAAAAAAAAAAAAAAAAAAAGATAAAAAACATGCTTTAAGTCTCCAATGCAGCACCCTGTGCTTTCTTGGGACATCAACTTTGTTATCTCTGCCCTGCAGAAATTTCACTTTGAACCCATCAGGGATATTCTCCTAGATGACTTCTGCAAAGTAGCCTTTTTTGGTTGCTATCACATCTGTCAGATGTGTCTGAGCTGGCGACCCTCTTCTGTAAGTAATGGTTCCTCATACTTCTTAAAGACCAGGTAGTCTTACCATCCTTTTCTTCCCAAGTTGATATCCATCTTCCTCATCAATGGAGACATAGTCCTACTATGCCTTGCTCTGAACCTTCCAAAAGAAACCTTTGGGTGTAGTCAGAGCGGTTAGTCTACCTCAAAGCTATAGCTCTGATCAGACAGGCAGATTCCCAATTTATGCTGTCCTCAGGACCTTGAAAAAGACATGCTGCATTTAAGTCCACCATTGCAAGATGGGTATGAAATCTAATCACTAGAGTTTACACGCTTGAACACAAATCTCCTTTCCAGACTACCCTTCCTTCCATTTCTTGGTTTTTCTGTATTGCTACAAAACTGAGGAATAACATAGTGGGGGTGGTGGTGGTGGTGGGGGGGGGGGGGGTAGGGTTACAGTTGGCGTGTCCACAAAGCTTGCCAGTGTCTAGTGACCTGAAGGTTCGAGTCTAAAACCCAGGGTCTATAAATATTTGCCAGTGTCCTGTACTGTACTCCCAGATATGGAGTTCACATGTAAGTAAAGGTCTCTCCCGTCTGTATCTTATGATCCACTCATTATTGCTCCAAAACAGAGGGCATGCTGGAAGTAGGAGCGTTTATTCACCAAACTGTCATGACGCCCAGGTATAGTCATACATAAGAGGTTTTTTAGTGGAACATGGTGTATAGCGCATTCATAATTTAGTCATTTCAAAAATTACTATAAATTACTATAGATAGAATCTCATTTAAAAAAAAAAAAAAAAATACTTGGATCATAGTTAAGATGAGATGACAACGTGGTTTTTCAAGAGTTCATTCTCAAAGGACTTGCATGTGTTACAAAATACAAGTTGGCATGTGTAAATTGTTAAATTCTGAAGCTAAATGGAACTCCACTTGCCCTCTAATACCGTTAGTTGAAACCAACATTAAAGCTGACACATAGATCTTCAAAGATGCAACAAATCTTGCGATGATATATAGATTCCGTCACCCAAGAGGAAAAAAACACCTGAAGATAATAGATATCTGCTTACCAGATACCAATGACTCCTTTAACTAAAAAGAGAGTCATTAGTGCTTGTACAGGATTGTGCCTGTTCACATGAAGGCTGGAAGGCTGGATGGTACTTTAGGCATAGATCCCTCCCGTCCCATTCATTCAGGATAGGAAATATGAGAAACACAAAAGGGAATCTCCATAGCGTAAAACCGTTTAATGTATAAAAATAAAGAACAATAAAATAGCCAAATGGCCTCTTACATTGATCGGTGCCTACCCGGCACTGGGACTGCTTGCATGTCAGGGTGAATGGTGTCAAAAACCCTTCGCATCACATCGCACATGCGGCGTGCGTTCCACCCCGTGCGTCTAGCTAACCAGATGATCCGGAAGTAGGTGGGACGATTCTGGACATGTGACCACATACCGCTCCGACGTACGTTTCGTTTGTGAACGTCTTCAGGGAAGCGTACATTGGTCACTAGGCAACTGGTTTATATGGGGAATAAGGGCGGGTAAATTGGCTTAATACGAATACTCCGCCTCTTTGTCAATAAAGTTTATTTGTTAAGCACTATGCACAAACCAGCCAGGGGATGAGAGCTCCCTCTGGTGGTTATATGTCATAGTGCTCCAAAAAAATTAACTTAGAGAAAAAAATGATAATTTTATAACAGTAATACATACCCTATTTGTCAATTAGTAAAATGACAGAAAACAATTGGAGATGGTAAATTTGTAAATAAATATGCTACATAAACAATCTCATAACTAATGATAATTGTCATGATTGGTTGGAAAGGACTAAAATTAATCCCGTCATTCAAAGCAGTCTCAGTCTCGGTTTCACAATGGCTGGTATGTGATAAGCACATCTCAACACTCTCCATTGAAACCACAATATATAATATTTTAGTATCTTGGAAATCTTATCACCAAAACTATATTTTAATAAATTAAAATTAAATTACAAAAAATGATAACCATGTAAACCACATATTAATTGAATTAATAATAAAACGCCTCAGATATGATCCTTTGGTTACAGCATACCTAATGGCATCAAGGTTCATAAATGCATACTAATAAAATTGTGATTAATCATTTGTTAAAAAACAATTGAGGTCTATGTCTATGTTCATCCCATACGGTTGCATACTCTGTAGCTTATAGAGCCAATATGTTTCATTTTTGGACACTGTCCTTTTCATATGAGTACCCCTCCAGTCCCTTGCTACTTTATCAATCCCATAAAATGTACATAGTGATGGATCACTGTTATGGTACATTTTAAAGTGTCTAGAGACACTATGGTTGGGGTAGCCATTTTTTATATTAGTAAGATGTTCACTGATTCTTACTTTAAGTTGACGTGTGGTTCTGCCCACGTACTGTAAGGAACATGGACATTCCAATACATAAGTCACGTGGTCGGAATCACACGTGATTAATGGTTTAATATTAAATTGTTGCTGGGTAACCACAGAATTAAATTGGGATTTCTTTTTCTTAGAGCCCGGTTTCCTTGTTATTTTGCATGCATTGCACCTAGTGCAATAGTAGAAACCAGATCCATCCAAAAACGTAGATGGTTTCTTAGGTGGGTCCGGTACGTTGGGGGCTAATCGATTCCTGAGGGTAGGGGCCCTACGGTATATGAATTTTGGTTTATTTGGCAAAGAGGACTGTAAATCTTTATCTTTTAACAGAATTGGCCAGAATTTCTTGAAGATACCCTCCACTGTTCTATATTGCCGATGAAAGCCCGACAAAAATGCGCATTCATCTTTATATTCTTTTTTTGGTTTAGGAACCAGCAAGGTTTGTCTGTCCATATTTGACACCTGAATCACCAGTTTCTCCAAAACATGGGCTGGGTAGCCCTTTTCCAGAAATCTGGCGGTAAGGGTATCTGCTTGTGCAAAAAAATCTATATAATTTTTACAGTTGCGCCGTATGCGCATATACTGCCCTTTGGGTACAGCCCCAATCCATTGCGGGTGATGGCAACTGTGTGTGGGGACATAGGCGTTGCGGTCGGTTTCCTTAAAAAAAGGTTTTTGTGCTTATAGTGGAACCCTGTTTAAAAAGTGTTAAATCCAAACAATTTACTGTTGTTAAGTGAAGATCTGCTGTGAATCTAAGATTGTATTCATTATGATTCATACAATCCATAAATTCACCGAAACTTTCCTTTGTTCCCTCCCACAAAATGATGACATCATCTATGTACCTTTTGTACAACAGAAGTGATTTGGGTCTGTTATTATAGATGGTTTCTGATTCCTATTTATTTAATGTAATATTCGCCACACTTGGCGCATAACGGGCTCCCATGGCAACTCCACCTATTTGGTTGTAGTACTCATTGAGCGCCCAAAAATAGTTATTTCCCATGGCCATGGATAGTCCTTCCAATAAAAATTTAATTTGCGATTGTTTTAGGGTGGACTTATTTGTGAAGGCCCACCTTACTGCTTCCAACACATCTGTCTGCCGTAAGTTGGTATACAGTGACTCGATGTCTATTGTCACTAGTAAAGTTTGGTCAGTGACTACCACGGATTGTAGCAAGGTGATGAGCTTATAGGGGACAAAACTACAACAGACCCGCCCCCACAGAACACAGACCCCCTGATTATGGTTATTATACCCATAATCGTAACCATTATCCCTACAGACCCCCAAGGGGACACCAAAGGGGCAATTTTAGGGGTAGACCAGGATACAATAGTTATCCATCACAAGGAGGGGGGAATGGAGGGACTGGAAAGAGCCATACAGAATCCCAACCAACCCCCAACATGGTTATTCAGAGCAAGTAGAAAGAGAGGAAGAAGGGGCAGAGGGAGAAAGAAAAAGGAAGAGAAACAGCTGAAATCCGGGCTATTTAATTTAACCAATTTAGAGTTTTCCGAGTCAGAATTGGAAGTCTTATCACAGGGACTGAAGTTCGCACCAAACAAAAACATAGACAAATTCAACTTGTTTATAGACATTGAAAAATATATAAGAAAATTAAATATAAGGAAACATTTTTCAGGCCATAAAATTAACTCCACTAATAAAGAGACTGAGGACCCATTTGTACATAGCACTCTGAAAAACAACTCTGTTTTTAATCCTAAGAAAGGTTCAAACCAATACATTGAAGTGTTTAGGAACATGGTCCAAGATGAGGTACGCCTAATAGAAACATCCAAACAGCAAAACAACCAAAAAATATGGGAAGGCATCACAAAATTGGAGGAAAACAAACAGATAGTGGTAAGACCCGCAGACAAGGGGGGAGGGCTGGTGATATTAACCAAAGAAAATTACAATAAAGAACTGCAAAGATTACTGAGGGATACTACAACATATAAGTTACTCAAATCTAACCCTACCACAAAATTAAAAAAGGAACTATCAATATGGATCAGTAAAGGAATTAATAAAAAAATATTAAATCAGAAAGAAGCAGATTACCTTGACCTGACTACACCCAGAATTCCGGTACTTTATATTGTGCCGAAAATACACAAAAATAAGGAGAACCCACCAGGCCGCCCAATAGTGAGTGGGATTGGCTCCATGTTTTCGAGGGTGGGGGAATATCTTGACACCTTCCTCCAGCCTCTTGTCCCACAGAGCCAATCCTATCTCAAAGACAGCAGGGAGCTCATCACCTTGCTACAATCCGTGGTAGTCACTGACCAAACTTTACTAGTGACAATAGACATCGAGTCACTGTATACCAACTTACGGCAGACAGATGTGTTGGAAGCAGTAAGGTGGGCCTTCACAAATAAGTCCACCCTAAAACAATCGCAAATTAAATTTTTATTGGAAGGACTATCCATGGCCATGGGAAATAACTATTTTTGGGCGCTCAATGAGTACTACAACCAAATAGGTGGAGTTGCCATGGGAGCCCGTTATGCGCCAAGTGTGGCGAATATTACATTAAATAAATGGGAATCAGAAACCATCTATAATAACAGACCCAAATCACTTCTGTTGTACAAAAGGTACATAGATGATGTCATCATTTTGTGGGAGGGAACAAAGGAAAGTTTCGGTGAATTTATGGATTGTATGAATCATAATGAATACAATCTTAGATTCACAGCAGATCTTCACTTAACAACAGTAAATTATTTGGATTTAACACTTTTTAAACAGGGTTCCACTATAAGCACAAAAACCTTTTTTAAGGAAACCGACCGCAACGCCTATGTCCCCACACACAGTTGCCATCACCCGCAATGGATTGGGGCTGTACCCAAAGGGCAGTATATGCGCATACGGCGCAACTGTAAAAATTATATAGATTTTTTTGCACAAGCAGATACCCTTACCGCCAGATTTCTGGAAAAGGGCTACCCAGCCCATGTTTTGGAGAAACTGGTGATTCAGGTGTCAAATATGGACAGACAAACCTTGTTGGTTCCTAAACCAAAAAAAGAATATAAAGATGAATGCGCATTTTTGTCGGGCTTTCATCGGCAATATAGAACAGTGGAGGGTATCTTCAAGAAATTCTGGCCAATTCTGTTAAAAGATAAAGATTTACAGTCCTCTTTGCCAAATAAACCAAAATTCATATACCGTAGGGCCCCTACCCTCAGGAATCGATTAGCCCCCAACGTACCGGACCCACCTAAGAAACCATCTACGTTTTTGGATGGATCTGGTTTCTACTATTGCACTAGGTGCAATGCATGCAAAATAACAAGGAAACCGGGCTCTAAGAAAAAGAAATCCCAATTTAATTCTGTGGTTACCCAGCAACAATTTAATATTAAACCATTAATCACGTGTGATTCCGACCACGTGACTTATGTATTGGAATGTCCATGTTCCTTACAGTACGTGGGCAGAACCACACGTCAACTTAAAGTAAGAATCAGTGAACATCTTACTAATATAAAAAATGGCTACCCCAACCATAGTGTCTCTAGACACTTTAAAATGTACCATAACAGTGATCCATCACTATGTACGTTTTATGGGATTGATAAAGTAGCAAGGGACTGGAGGGGTACTCATATGAAAAGGACAGTGTCCAAAAATGAAACATATTGGCTCTATAAGCTACAGAGTATGCAACCGTATGGGATGAACATAGACATAGACCTCAATTGTTTTTTAACAAATGATTAATCACAATTTTATTAGTATGCATTTATGAACCTTGATGCCATTAGATATGCTGTAACCAAAGGATCATATCTGAGGCGTTTTATTATTAATTCAATTAATATGTGGTTTACGTGGTTATCATTTTTTGTAATTTAATTTTAATTTATTAAAATATAGTTTTGGTGGTAAGATTTCCAAGATACTAAAATATTATATATTGTGGTTTCAATGGAGAGTGTTGAGATGTGCTTATCACATACCAGCCATTGTGAAACCGAGACTGAGACTGCTTTGAATGACGGGATTAATTTTAGTCCTTTCCAACCAATCATGACAATCATCATTAGTTATGAGATTGTTTATGTAGCATATTTATTTACAAATTTACCATCTCCAATTGTTTTCTGTCATTTTACTAATTGACAAATAGGGTATGTATTACTGTTATAAAATTATCATTTTTTTCTCTAAGTTAATTTTTTTGGAGCACTATGACATATAACCACCAGAGGGAGCTCTCATCCCCTGGCTGGTTTGTGCATAGTGCTTAACAAATAAACTTTATTGACAAAGAGGCGGAGTATTCGTATTAAGCCAATTTACCCGCCCTTATTCCCCATATAAACCAGTTGCCTAGTGACCAATGTACGCTTCCCTGAAGACGTTCACAAACGAAACGTACGTCGGAGCGGTACGTGGTCACATGTCCAGAATCGTCCCACCTACTTCCGGATCATCTGGTTAGCTAGACGCACGGGGTGGAACGCACGCCGCATGTGCGATGTGATGCGAAGGGTTTTTGACACCATTCACCCTGACATGCAAGCAGTCCCAGTGCCGGGTAGGCACCGATCAATGTAAGAGGCCATTTGGCTATTTTATTGTTCTTTATTTTTATACATTAAACGGTTTTACGCTATGGAGATTCCCTTTTGTGTTTCTCATATTTCCTATCCTGAATGAATGGGACGGGAGGGATCTATGCCTAAAGTACCATCCAGCCTTCCAGCCTTCATGTGAACAGGCACAATCCTGTACAAGCGCTAATGACTCTCTTTTTAGTTAAAGGAGTCATTGGTATCTGGTAAGCAGATATCTATTATCTTCAGGTGTTTTTTTCCTCTTGGGTGACGGAATCTATATATCATCGCAAGATTTGTTGCATCTTTGAAGATCTATGTGTCAGCTTTAATGTTGGTTTCAACTAACTGTTTGCTCTGATCTTATCAATGGATTGGGACAATCAAACATCACGAATTCATCTATCACACTTGCACTAAGAACTTTTTTGATCTTAATATCACTCTTCACTTTTATTTTATATATTTGTATTTTTATTACATATTATGTATTTGGTATATTTTCATTTTAGCACAAACAGTATTATATAATTCACTGTGGTTGATGTGGATTGTGTGTGTGTCTAGTGACAGATACATATGTTTTCAGGTCTCTAGCGCCCCCTACTGTACACCACTACTTATTTGATTGCTTTATTCAAAATTAGGGGAGCAGCTTGCATTTGTGATTTTTTTGTTTTTTTGTTTTTTATACACTTATTAATACAATTATTAATTTTTCATATTTACTACTATCAAGGGCGCGAAAGTATTGTTTACCTGCCCTCTAATACCACCTTATTTCTCAAGATAGTAGAGGATTCACGTTGGCGCAGTAATCATGCCTCTCTAAGAGCCTTGTCACTCAATTTTTTTTTTTTTTTTGCATGCCTCAATTCACATCTAAGTCAGCAAGTTGGTAGTATGTGTCAGGCCTAAAGCTGGCAGTAGATGGATTGAAATTCAGCTGGTTCAGCAGGGACTGGCTGAATTTCAATTCATGTATGCTCATTCTCATCCAAGAGGTCGATCCAATGATCAGCTGCTTTCGAACATAAATGTTTGAATGTTATCATTTGATCAGCGTTACAGCCAATCAGCTACGGTGCTGATCAGTATATTCTGACAGCGGAGGATTCCCCTCTCCATGAATACAATAGCACAAGAAGGATTGCTTCATCCTCCTCTTTTGTGTGGATGGGGGAGTCTGTTTGCTTTTAGCAATATTTATCACTTTGAAGCCTAAAGAGGAAAAAAAAAATGTCAGCTTGATTTATTTATTTAATTTTTTTTTCAACTGCTACAAATACTGTAGTTGCTGACTTTTCAAAATCAGGTACTTGTTCCTGGAGTCAAGCATGGCATTCCCTTAGCCAGTGGTTCTTACCATTGTGGGTTGCCACTGCTACCATCTTGAATACATGAGCCGGCTAGGGCTTCCTGAGGAACCATAGCCAGGTTTCCACTGCGCATGCGCAAGCTCCCACAACTCTTTGAGACTGGTCCTATCGACTCCTAAAATATGTGACATGTCACAGGAGGCTGTGGGAGAGGACAGGGCAAGGAATTCTATTCTCGCCTAGATGAGGACTGCGGAATTGGGAGCAGTTACTGATTAAAGAAAGAAAAAAAAATCTGTCCATTATACATTTAGGGGGGAGGGAGCGAACCAGTGGGTCTTTTTTGAGTGAAATTCCACTTTAACACACCATCTTACCACCAGATACTCCTGGCTTTCACTTTTGTCAGAAGTGATTCTGCTGTTTAGTGTTAATCTAGAAATATTTTAAACACTAAACCCACAAACAAACATGTAAAATGTTGCAGCTTTCAGTCCTTAAATGTGGTGACTGCATTGTTTTTATTTTTTCCAAGCTAGAAACATTTACTGCAAATACTTGTTGATTTTGCCAAAAACGCAGTGTCCTTGTCACTTCCTGTGAGCTTGATTAAAGAATATTCTCCTTCCTAGCTATCCTCTGCAGAGTGTAGACTACTGACATGTTTAAAATTTATATTATGAGATCAGCCTAAGGCAGTGATGGTGAACCTTGGCACCCCAGAGGTTTTGGAACTACATTTCCCATGATGCTCATGCACTGTGCAGTGTAGTGGAGCATCATGGGAAATGTAGTTCAAAAACATCTGGAGTGCCGAGGTTTGCCATTACTGGCCTAGGGTGACAACCATGGTTGCCATTTTACATACAGTGGGGAAGTGGTATAGCCAACCACAGGCAGAAAGTTTTTTGCCGGGGGAAATAAAGCAAAATTAAAAATGAACAAAGAGTGACTGCATCCATCACACCAAAGAACTACTAAGCTGCAGTACATTACATTTTTGATTTGGGGTTTAGATGCTCTTTTTAGGACTGCAGCTCTCCATTTAACATATTGATTAATAATATAGTGTGTTTCTAATCTAGCTATGTGCTATTTCAGTGACATAATACTCATTGTTCTTTTCTTGTGAATGATAGAGTGCTTAAGAGGGATTTGTGTGCTAAGTGAGTTTTTAAACATTTCTGGAGTCATGCACTGAGTAGTTTCATATTCATGAGCCTTTCTTCTGCTTCGGATAGAATCTATAAAATCCTCTTATTACAGCAAATCTGCTTATCAGAAGGAACACAAAAATGTCTTTAAATTCCTAGAAGTCCCTCTGTGAAGGTGCTACTGAAGAAGCCTTATATGTTTATTTGGGCTTAAATTGCTACTTGGCTGTTCATTACTCTCGAGTAAATTCCCACAGTGAAGCACCCATAGCAGATATTGAAGACTGAATCCTGGCCATGTGACTTTATATTTGTACTAGTCTGGTTTCCACAGTATAAACAACTTTTAAAGCTAGGTCTAGAAAGGGGCATTTACAAGGCATGGTGAATACGGGGCATGTAAGACTAGAACTGCATGAAGGGCAGGGGCAAAACTGACAGCTGAACAATACAAATGTAAAAATGCAGTTGTTCCATAACCTCCAAATATTTCACAGAACAAAGCCGATTATTTGTGTGGTATTCCAAGGGCAACTTAACCCTTCAAAACTCCATGCAAACTAACCACACACACTGAAATAAGTAACACGTCACCATTTTTTGAGGTAAATATATTCTAAAGGTGCTATTGACCTTTTCACCACATGTTGGTAACAACCCATGCGAAATCCATACATACAAAGAAACCAAAACAAATAAGTTCAGAAATGAAGTTGTGTAATAAAATAGCATGCCACTGGGAAAAAGTATTGAACACATGAAGAAAGGGAGGTGCAAAAAGACATGGAAAGCCAAGACACCAGCTAAAATCTATCAGTAATTACAAAGCTATCCTACCCCTTGTCAGTGCAAACTAATATCAGCTGGTTCAGTCTCAACTGATGGCATATAAAAAGGATCACAAACATCTCATGATGGGTAAAAGTAAAGAGCTCTCTAAAGACCTTCGCAACCTTATTGTTGGGGTCCTAATCCGGAAGTGGGAAGAACATAATTTCACCATTAACCGGCCATGACCAGGTGCTCCTCGCAAGATTTCTGACAGAGGACTGAAAAGAATTATAAGAAGAGTTGTTCAAGAGCCAAGGACCACAATTGTTTCAAAGAAAACAATGAGTAATGCACTCAACCACCACGGCCTGTATGCACGCTCACCACGCAAGGCTCCATTGGTGGACAAAAAAGCATGTTGAAGCGCCTTTAAACTTTGCTGCACAACATTTAGACAAGCCTGTAAAATACTAGAATATAGTCTGCTCAAATGAGACCATAATTGAACTCTTTGGATGCCATAATACACACCATGTTTGGAGGTCAAATGGCACTGCACAACACCCCAAAAACACCCCCCATACCAACAGTGAAGTTTGAACGTGGGAATATCATGGTGTGAGGCTGTTTTTTAACATACGGTACTGCAAACTTAATTTCATTGAAGGAAGGATGAATGAAAAAATGTACAAAGATATTCTTGATAAAAATCTGCTGCCATCTACCAGGATGATAAAGATGAAACGAGGGTGGACATTTCAGCAAGACAATGATCCCAAACACAAACCAAGGAAACTCAATTGGTTTTAAAGAGAAAATAAAGCTGCTAGAATGTCACAGCCAATCACCTGACTTGAATCCAATAGAAAATCTTTGGAAATAAATAAAGATCAGAGTTCATATAAGAGGCCCACAAGAGGCCTTAAAGATTTGAAGACTGTGGAAGAATGGACCAAACCACATCAAGCAATGCATGCGACTAGTTTCTTCAAACTTGTTTAGGTTTCTTTGTGCAATGCCTTGAAAAAGTATTTCCACATTTTACCATGTTTCAACCAAAAACTTAAATGTCTTTTATTGGGATTTTATGTAATCGACCAACACAATGCGGCACATAATTGTGAAGTGGAAGGAAAATGATAAATATTTTTCACAATATTTTTTACAAATATCTGAAAAGTGCGTCATGCATTTGTATTCACTTATTTACTCTGATACCCTTAACTTCAATCTAGTGGAACCAATTGCCTTCAGAAGTCACCTAATTAGTAAATGGGGTCCACTTGTGTGTAATTTAATCTCCGTATAAATACAACTGTTCTGTGACGCCCTCAGAGGTTTATTAGAGAACCTTAGGCAACAGACAGCATCATGCAGGCCAAGGAACACACCAGACAGGGCAGGGATAAGGTTGTGGAGAAGTTTAAAGCAAGGTTAGGTTATAAAAATAATATCCCAAGCTTTGAACATCTCACATCAACTTTAGGGACAACATGCTTACTTGCTGCCTAATATATCCCACCATCTCGTCATGATGGTATGATTGATATATATAGTGGTGTAACGATCATAGCAACTCGTATAAGACCTATGGCTCTGATCCGTGAATCCTCACCTTTTCCCAGTCGATGGAGTCCAGAAAGCTCTTGCAACTGGGTGGGGCCTTTGTTTGCATTTTGGTCATTAATATCGATGATGGGATTTCAGGGGACCCCAATTCATATTTTGCATTAGAGCCTAAAGAAGTTTAGCTATACTACTAGTTTGTGATATACAAAACCGAAAAATATTCACCTTTTTTTTATCTTTTTTTTTTTTCCCCCCCCACCAGGTTTCCTTAACGCGCAGTTCACCTTATAGTGAGAGTGAAGCACATAATGGCCGCTTTCTTCTGTCTTATGACAAGACCCTAGCAGTTAAAGAAATATCCAGTGAAGATGTTGCAAATGTGCACAGTATCTTGTCTGATTACCACCAAGTGCGTAAACCTTTATCATAGTAGGTTATATGGTATCTTCGGTATTTTACTGCTGTGTCGTTTCTTAATGAATAACCTAGTTTGAAAACAGAATGCCAAACCTCAATGTCCTTCAGGCCAAAAGTATAGCTTTGAAACAAGGCTATAGCTTAACAATGAAAATTTGACCACCCCTCACCTCTCAGGCTATCATTTGTTGCTACATTTTATAATGCATTTGTTTTAATTGTTTATCTTTTTAATTGGTAACAAAGGAGAGAAGGAATAGGTCATTTCACCATTTAGTAAAACTCTCCCTCCCTTTTTGTTCACTTTTCTGTGTATATAGAACAGTATCTAATTCTTTCACTCTTTGTTCTAGCATATTGTAAAATGTCATGGAGGCACGCTTTTACCTCAGTTTTTGGGGATGTATCGTTTGAGTGTAGACAATGAAGACTCTTACATGCTGGTAATGAGAAATATGTTCAGCCACCGACTCACAGTCCACAGGAAGTATGATCTTAAGGTAAACACATAAATGTTGGTCTTTACACACCTATTATTGTTGGTAAATGTGATTGCTAGTTAAACTATTAAATGTCTTTTGGTCACAAAGGTATCGGCTCCCTCAAAACATGGTGAGGTAGACAAACGGAAGAAGAAACAAAAGCGTTAACCACTTCAGCCCCGGAAGGATTTACCCCCTTCCTGACCAGAGCACTTTTTACAATTTGGCACTGCGTCGCTTTTTTTTTTTTTTTCAAATATAAGTTTTATTCAAAAGCAGGAAAGGTTACAGGCCCACGATATCATCATAGATATACAGCATATTTGAGGGCGCAGCCTCTTACATCAACACGACTGAGGGCATGACAACATAGTTTCCTATTACAGGCTCATATATATGTTTGTATAATCTGTGTGATAGATTCAGTCCTGCATTGAAACTCAAGTTTATCTGTTTGCCTCTTTCCTACCGTCCGTTTTCCTTTTTCCAAATTAGCAAAAGTAGATAAGAATTAGATGAAAGAAATATAGAAGGAGGACAGAGAAGTAATAGTACGAAAAATGGGGGGGCAGAAGTGTGGAACAAGGGTCGGGGGGGAGGGGGGGAAGGGGGGAGACCGGGAGGCGACTCCCCTCTACTACTCGGTACATACATGTCAGGAGGGTGACTGTTGCCTGTAGGCTTTCACTGTCATAATCATTTTAATGATTTGTAAGCAGGCTTTGTCCCTCATTGGAGAATATGAAGATAAGCCATTGCGACCAGGTTTTAGAGTACTGTTCAGTTTGGTTACAGGCCGTGAGGATAAGATCCTCCATCGTCCTGATGTCTTCTACTTTTTTTAACCACATACTCACAGTTGGGGGACTAGTAGACTTCCACAGCAGAGGGATACAAGCTTTGGCTGCATCCAGAAGATGCCGTAGCAGTGATTTTTTATATTTCTTTTTGGACATGGTAGATGCATGTAATAAGAAGAAGCTGGGATCCGCCACAATGGGGCGTTCCGTAAATTTCTGTATCGTCTGCTGTATGGACTTCCAGTACTGCTCCAACCGTTTGCAGGTCCAGAATACATGAAGAATCGTACCCCTTTCCTCCCCGCATCTCCAGCAGGTACCTGCAGAGGATGGGAAAAATCTCTGCAGTTTGTCTGGGGTATTGTACCATCTGGTTACTAACTTATAGTTAGTCTCTTGCATCTTTGTGCAGATGGAAGATTTGAATGTGAAATAGATTGTTTTGTTTTTGCCGTGGTGAGAGTTTACACTGCATATCTCTTTCCCATGTCCCAAGGGTGGGCATTTGGTAGTTCTCTAGTGGTGTAATCAGTAGTAAATAAGTTGCTGACAATGCGTGAGGTAAAGCTCCTTCTCCTGAGCAATGTGACTCATAGGTAGTCAAGGCCCTGACGAAGCTACCGGGAGGTGGTAACATCTTAAAAAAGTGGTTAAGCTGCAAGGCTCTCCACAGGTTTAGTTGGAACGGTCCCTCTGCACTCATTAGCCCCTCTATAGAGGGCCATTGTCCATTGGTTATAAAGTGGGATGCCTGTGAATACCCTGTCTTACGTAATGCACGGAACACTGGATCAGAGCATCCCGGACTAAATTCTGGGGTACCCAGAATCGGCCGTAGTGGGGAGTTAAGGGATGTAAGATGCAATTTAGCAAAAAGGGATGAACAGATTCGTGAGGTTACTCCTATCAGGGGGTGGTTCTTCGTATCCCTGGGCAATAAGTCAGGGCACCAGGGGGCCCTATCTAAAGGTATTATGCTTTGGGCTTGCTCCAATTGGGTCCATAATTTGGTGGTGTCGTGTCGATTCCAGTCAATAAGTCTGGTCAAGTGAGTTGCTTGCTGGTATTTGCGAAGATCTGGTACTGCCAGTCCCCCGTACAGTTTGGGTAATGTGAGCTGACGTCTGTTAATCCTAGGTTTCTTGTGTGCCCATATAAAATCTAGGAATAGTGCGTTTGTCTGGTCAAAGTAGCGGGCAGGTATTTGGATCGGGAGGGCTTGCAGGAGGTATAGGAATTTTGGCAGTATGCACATCTTAAGGATGTTACACCTACCAAACCATGAGTGTAACCCCATGCTCCAAGTTTTAAGTAGTGATCTAACCGTGGACATTAATGGGGGGAAGTTCAGGGCAAATACTTGTGATAATTTAGGAGGGATGTAAGTTCCAAGGTACTTCAGCGCCGTGTTGGTCCATTTGAATTTAAAATTTTCCCGCAGCATGTTAAGGAGTTTTGGAGAAAGCCCAACACTCATGGCTTCCGATTTATTAAAATTTATCTTCAGGTTAGATATGTGCCCGTATGTTTTAAATTCGTGGAGTAGATTGGGGAGAGATATTGTCGGGTTTGTGAGAGTGAACAACATATCATCTGCGTAAGCAGCTATTTTCTGTTGCGTCTCTCCTATTTTTACTCCCTTGATATCTGGGTGGGCTCGAATTGTGCTCAGGAAGGGTTCCAGTGACAGGGCGCATAGGAGCGGGGATAATGGGCATCCCTGGCGAGTACCATTTTTGATCTCAAAAGGGGCAGACAAAATCCCATTTACTCTCACTCGAGCTGAGGGATTGGTGTATACTGAGGAAATCCAGTCCAGCATCCTAGTCCCCAGGCCGACATGCCTTAGAACTGATGTCATAAACTGCCAATTCACCCTGTCAAAGGCCTTCTCCGCGTCCGTACTTAGAAATATGCAGGGGGTCTTACTTTGATTAGTTACATGCAAGATGTTGAGAGCTTTGATCGTATTATCTCTGGCTTCTCTAGAAGGGACAAAACCCACTTGATCTAGGTGAATCAGGGATGGAAGATATGTTTGAAGTCTGGTTGAAAGTACTTTCGTGAAGACTTTAAGATCAATGTTGAGAAGCGAGATCGGCCTGTAACTCCCGCATTGCGTCGTATCTTTCCCCTCTTTGGGAATCAGTGCTATGTGTGCTGTTAGAGTTTCTCTGGGGAAGTGGGTGCTAGGGTCCAGTGAATTAAAGAATTTATGCATGAGTTCGCCCAAGGACGGTAACAAGGTTTTGTAATGTAGGGTTGTAAAGCCATCCGGGGCTTTCCCTAATTTCATGGAAGCGATTGCTTTCTGTATTTCTTCCAAGGTAATGGGTTCTTCTAATAATTCAGTGGATTCAGTTGTTAATTTGGGCATATAATCTATGTAATCTTCTATTTGGGCTTGTGAAACCGGTTGCTGTTTTAGGTTGTAAAGGGAGGAATAAAATTCCCTGAATTCAGTTGCTATCGCCTGAGGTAATGTTGTCTTCTGACCAGAAGACGACATTATGTGGGGGATATAATTCGCTAACATTTGTTCATGCAGTGATTTGGCTAGCATTTTGCCACATTTGTTACCGGATTCATATGTCATTCGTCTACAGATTTGCAACGCGGCCTTTGCTCGGTATTGCATTATGTCATTGATTTTAGTGCGTATCAACGTGACTTCTGCTTCCCCCGCCGGGGTCTGTGCGTGTTTGTGTCTTGCCTCTGCCAGGTGTAAGTCTTGCAGGAGTGTTGTCAGTTGAGCAGATCTTAATCGTTTGATACGTGCCCCGTGCTTTATTAGGACTCCGCGAATTACCGCTTTATGTGCCTCCCAAACAATGCCAGGGTCACTATCAGGGGTGTAGTTAGTTTCAAAATAGAAGTCTAGTTCCTTCCTTACATCCGTGAGTACCTCCTCATCATGCATGAGGCTTTCGTTCAGTCTCCAAGTCTTCTGTCTGTCAGTAGGGTTATCTGTCAAGGCATAGGTCAGTAGGACAGGGGCGTGATCAGACCACGTGATGGATCCAATCTTGGTGTCTCTGAGGGCATGCAATTGGGCATGTGGGAGTAGAAAATAGTCAATCCTGGAGTATTGTTTGTAGGGATTTGAATAGAAAGTGTAGTCTCGCTTGGTTGGGTGGAGGAGTCGCCATACGTCTATCAGTTGGGCCTTGTGTAATGCTCTGGAGATTCGTTTCCTAACGGAGGGAGTGATAGAAGAGGTCCCTGAGGAAGTATCTTCTGAGGGGATCAGGGGTACATTGAAATCGCCTTCTACAATCAGGTGGCCTCTAGAAAATTCCATCAGGGTTGCTAGGGTCTTAGTGATAAAGCTATCTTGTTGGCTGTTAGGGGCGTAGATGTTTGCGAGGGTTACCTGAACCCCCCCCTATTTCGCCTCTGAGAAACAAGTATCTTCCCTCTGGGTCTGATAATGTGTCTGTACATTTCCAGGGTACTTTGCTGGCAAATAGTATGGACACTCCACGGGTCTTGGTGTCCCTATTAGTGGAGTGATATGCCATTGGGAAATACCTGTCTCTCAGTAGCGGGAGCTAATCGCTTTTAAAATGTGTCTCTTGAAGTAGTGCTAGATCTGCTCTATTACGTTTTAAATCCTGTAACAGCATACGCCTTTTCTCTGGCACATTTAAGCCCTTTGTGTTTAAGGATAGTATGTTCACCGCCTCCATGTTTCCTTGATTTAGTAGAGGGGGGGGGGGGGGGTTGGGTAGGGTGAAGAGACAAGGGAAAAGATAGGGGGGAAAAGTTGAGGTATAGAAAAGGAAGTTGAAGTTAAGAAGAGATTAGTATCTTAGATGTACTAATCCAGTACAAGTAACTTTGCTATTAGAGGTGCACAATAGTGCTGTAACGCTCACCAGAGCTAGTCTGGTAACTGAACGCTGTCCTATTTGGGGTTGTGTATAGCAGTAACCAAGGAGGAGTTTACCTGCTACCCCTCTCCATCCCTGTCTGTGTCTATAGTTGAATCAAAAAAAAAAAAAAAAAAAATGTTAAGACGGGTTTAGTGTCCGTTATTCTAAGGCAAATTAAGCAAATAAAGTAAGTATACATGGTACTAATTTGTTTTAAACGATATAAAATGTAACAAACGTTTAGCTAAGCATCAGGTGCATACATCTAATATCTATGATCCTCGGTGTTCAGATCAGGTAAAGGTACAGGTACAACAGTAACTTCTTCAGCCCTACGCCTGCATTAACCATATTCTTAAACTTTTGAACCCACTGTTTCTTGCTAATTGTGATGACGTCACTCCTTCCGTTGGGAGAAACAGATGGGGGGGGGATGGGAGGGGCCCCCACCTTGGTTTAAGACCTGCAGGGAAACCGCAGGGACTCCCTTCTATCTCGGTGTCACCCATCTATCTGTGAGTGCCCCTCCCTCCTCACCCGCACCTATGTCACAAACATCAGGGGCATGCCTCCCATCCAAGCCTCCATGGTTAAGACACCCATCTCTTTCCCGCACATGTGTGCAGCGTTATATCTAGGCCCCACGGAAGCCAGTGGAATAAAATTAGATCCTTCCTCCCCCCATCTCCCACCAGCACCTTCCACGAAGAATGTCTAGGGCCCCTCATGATTAGAAATCGGTACATGTAACCGCCTGTTTGCAAACCCTGGTGTAATGTTGATTCCTCTGCTTCCGCTGTGTTATTCTCCAACACCAAGACAGCTAACTGAGGACGAAAGGTGCTCCGTTCTGGAAGTGTCTGTATGCCCCATATCATCTCCTCATCTGACCGTCCCTGTACCTATATAACGAGCAAGGAGCTCCACATGGGGGACAAAACCATGTGCTGGTGACGTTGCGCTGCCTTCACTGGCAGGTGGAACAGGGACTGCAATGCACAAGAGAAGGGGGGGCGAGTCCGCGTCGCTGTGTATACCAGACAACACCATCTAGGCAGTTCCAGGTGTTCTATATATTCCAGGGGTGGCTAATATTGGCGTGTGGGCTACTGACATCTGGGCAGGGGCAGGGTCAAAAAGGGAAGAACAGTACAGAAAAAAACATATAAAAATGAAAATAAACGTATACCAGTGCCTGATCTGTGGATGCCTTTCAAGGTTACACTTCCCGGGAATCTCCCGCCGATACTGTACGGGCTCTCCTACGGGATCTCTGCTGGCGTGGAGGTTGATGGTTTCTGTGGATGTTGGGTCCCGATCGGTTCGACATCCTGGGGATGAAGGCTAGCCAGTCCGGAACTAGAATCGGTTCTGCATCCAGGTATTCGAAGAAGGCTGGCAGTTCCGTAGGTGAGCGCAGGGTAAACGAGGATGTGCCATTTCGGAATGTTACCGCCAAGGGGTATCCCCAGCGGTATGTACATCCCTGTTGTCTTGCCAGTTCTAGCGCCGGTCTCAGTAGTGCTCTCCGCTGCAGTGTGGCTCTCGATAGGTCAGGCAGTATTTTAATTATGGCTCCATCAAACTCTACCTCGCCCTGTTCCCAAGCTTTGCGGAGGATCAGTTCTTTCTGCATGTATCTGTGGATCCTGCAGAGTACGTCTCTTGGCCTGTCGGGGTCCGTTGATCTGGGCCCTAGAGTTCTGTGCACCCGGTCTAACTCCAATTGTGGTGGGGGAGTCCCCAGAACCTTGTGGAAGATTGCTGTAATCGTGGCCGCCAGATCTTCCGACCCTGTGGCTTCTGGAATACCCCGCAGCCGCAAGTTGTTGCGGCGGCTGCGGTCCTCCAAATCTTCGATATGTAACTGCATGTCGATTGCCTGAGAGGCCCTTGTCTCCTGCGAGCGTTCCAAGGCTGTGACCCGCTGTGTAAGTGATGAAATTGTCAGGTCACTTGTGTCAGCTCTTTCTGTAAGGTCTTGAATCCCCGTTTTCAGTTCCTGGATGTCCCGCGCGTGTGCCTCTTCCACACGCAGGATTAGGGACTCCATGTCCGAACGCGAGGGCAAGGCCTCAATGTCAGCTTTAGTGGGGAGGGCTTTTAATATACTCCGGAGATCCTCCGGGATGCCACCTAGGCCTTGGGATGAACCTGCCATTTCCTCTCGGGGTCCCGCTGATGTCACTGGGGACAATTCCCGGACTGTAAAGGTAGCGGGATCAGTTGATGGGTTCAGCGCGGCCTCCTCCGTCCTAGGGTTCACACGTGGAGCTGCTGCTATGGTGCCTGGGGAGATCGACTGAGAGTCCCTGAAATAGCGCTTGATACCGCTCTGGAGGGTAAGATGTCTGGAGCTACCGGTTGATGAGCGTGTCCTGTACCTTTTGGACAATATCATGCCTTGTATCCTCTGATTATTTCCCGTCGGAATACAGGTTAGAGAGGGGTCTAGCCAGGAGCTCTCCAGAAATGCTTCCTCACTCGGCCATTGCTAAGCCACGCCCCCGGCACTGCGTCGCTTTAACTGCTAATTGCGCGGTCATGCAATGCTGTACCCAAACGAAATGTGCGTCCTTTTCTTCCCACAAATAGAGCTTTCTTTTGATGGTATTTGATCACCTCTGCGGTTTTTATTTTTTGCGCTATAAACGTAAAAAGACCGAAAATTTTGAAAAAAAATGATATTTTCAACTTTTTGTTATAAAAAAAAAAAACCAATAAACTCAATTTTAGTCATACATTTAGGCCAAAATGTATTCGGCCACATGTCCTTGGTAAAAAAAAAATGTCTACGCGTATATTTATTGGTTTGCGCAAAAGTTATAGCGTTTACAAACTAGGGTACATTTTCTGGAATTTACACAGCTTTTAGTTTGACTGCCTATCTCATTTCTTTATGTGCTAAAATGGCAGGGCAGTACAACCCCCCCCCCAATGACCCCATTTTGGAAAGTAGACCCCCCAAGGAAATTGCTGAGAGGCATGTTAAGCCCATTGAATATTAAATTTTTTTGTCCCAAGTGATTGAATAATGATAAAAAAATAAAAATAAAAATTTTTTTGCACAAAGTTGTCACTAAATGATATATTGCTCACACATGCCATGGTTATATGTGGAATTGCGCCCCAAAATACATTTAGTTGCTTCTCCTGAGTATGGGGATACCACATGTGTGGGACTTTTTGGGAGCCTAGCCGCATACGGGGCCCAGAAAACTAAGCACCGCCTTCAGGATTTCGAAGGGCGTAAATTTTTGATTTCACTCCTCACTACCTATCAGTTTTGAAGGCCATACAATGCCAAGATGGCACAAAACCCCCCCAAATGACCCCATTTTGGAAAGTAGACACCCCAAGCTATTTGCTGAGAGGCATGTTGAGTCCATGGAATATTTTATATTTTGACATAAGTTGCGGGAAAATTACAAACTTTTTTTTTTTTTTTTTTCTTTTCTTGCACAAAGTTCTCACTAAATGATATATTGCTCAAACATGCCATGAGCATATGTGGAATTACACCCCAAAATACATTCTGCTGCTTCTCCTGAGTACGGGGATACCACTTGTGTGGGACTTTTTGGGAGCCTAGCCGCGTACGGGGCTTCGAAAATCAAGCACTGCCTTCAGGATTTCTAAGGGAGTAAATTTTTGATTTCACTCCTCATTACCTATGACAGTTTTGAAGGCCATAAAATGCCAAGATGGCACAACCCCCCCCAAATGACCCCATTTTGGAAAGTAGACACCCCAAGCTATTTGCTGAGAGGCATGTTGAGTCCATGGAATATTTAATATTTTGCCACAAGTTGCGGGAAAGTGACAAACTTTTTTTTATTTTTTTTGCACAAAGTTGTCACTAAATGATATATTTCTCAAACATACCATGGCATTTGTGGAATTACACCCCAAAATACATGCTGGTGCTTCTCCTGAGTATAGGGATACCACATGTGTGGGGGCCTAGCTGCATACGGGGCCCCGAAAACCAATCACTACCTTCAGGATTTCTAAGGGCGTAAATTTTTGATTTCACTCCTCACTACCTATCAGTTTCGTGGGCCATAAAATGCCAAGATAGCACAACCCCCCCCAATGACCCCATTTTGGAAAGTAGACACCCCAAGCTATTTGCTGTGAGGCATGGCGAGTATTTTGCAGCTCTCATTTGTTTTCGAAAATGACGCAAGACAAGAAAAATGTTTTGTTTTTTTTTCTTTTTTCAATTTTCAAAACTTTGTGAAAAAGTGAGGTCTGCAAAATACTCGCCATACCTCTCAGCAAATAGCTTGGGGTGTCTACTTTCCAAAATGGGGTCATTTGGGGGGGGGGGGTTTGTGCCATCTGGGCATTCCATGGCCTCCGAAATTGTGATAGGCAGTGAAGAGTGAAATCAAAATTTTGCACCCTTAGAAAGCCTGAAGGCGGTGCTTGGTTTTCGGGTCCCGTACGCAGCTAGGCTCCCAAAAAGTCTCACACCTGTGGTATCCCCGAACTCAGGAGAAGTAACAGAATGTATTTTGGGGCGCAATTCCACATATAACCATGGCCGAGCACATGGATACCAAACACGACATGCTTTAAAATTGCGCACAAACGTGCAGTGGTGACAAACTAAATACATTTTTAAAAGCCTTTACAGGTTACGACTTTAGGGCTACTGCTAAAATTACTGCCCTCGATCTGACCTTCACGGTGATACCTCACATGCATGGTGCAATTGCTGTTTACATTTGACGCCAGACCGACGCTTGTGTTCGCCTTTGGGGGGGACGGGGGTGCTTTTTTTTTTTTGCTTTTTTATCTTATTTTTAAACTGTTCCTTTTTTTTTTTTTTTTTTTTTTTTTTTTTATTCTTGGGGAATGTAAATATCCCCTATGGTAGCAATAGGTAGTGACAGGTACTCTTTTTTTGAAAAAATTGGGGTCTATTAGACCCTAGATCTCTCCCCTGCCCTCAAAGCATCTGACCACACCAAGATCTGTGTGATAAAATGCTTTCCCAATGGCCCTGTTTACATCCCGCGAAATCTAAGTCATAAAATGCTTGTAGCTTCAGGTTTCTTAGGCCATAGAGATGATTGGAGCCATTCTGGTCTCTGGTCAGCTGGCTGAATCAACGGCTGCATTCTCAGGTTCCCTGTTGGGACAGGAGAGCCAGAGAAAAACATGGAAGATGGTGGGGGGGGGGGGGCATTCTCTCCTACTGCTTGTAAAAGCAGTCTAGAGTCTAATTAGCTGCTAGGATTGCTTTTACATGAAAGCCGACCGCTGGCTGAAAAGAATGATACCAAGATGATACCTAAACCTGCAGGCATCATTCTGGTGTAACCACTTAAAGTCCAGCAACATACCAGTACCTTGCTGGTCCTTGTTGGGCATATATTGTAAACTTTTTTTTCATGCAGCATGTGGGCTAAACGAAAAAAAGATTGATTGGTGGGTATGCCCACCATTAGAATACCTCCCTTCATCCACCCACTTCTAATGATGGGCATATATGCACCGTTTATATATGCCGAAGCATGGGGGCATCCTCCCGCAAAAGGCAGGAGCAAATCGCTCCTCCACCCACTGCTGCCCCCACGCTTCCACATATATGCTGAAGTATGTAACTGTGGTGGTGAAATCACCTCCGACATCGCTGGAGTCACGGCTTTATGTATCGTGGGAGCAAACGCTGTTGCTGTCAAGATGAATAAATCCGCGCTGCAGCTGAATGGCGTATCTGAAAACAAAAAATGGTTAAAACACAGTAAACTATAAAAAAAAAATACATACCTGAAAAGCAAACATGATAAAACATGGGGAGGGGCTCGTTGGGTAGGGGTACTCGGGAGGACATAAAGAAAATGCCTCTCATGCATCCGGCTTACTGCATTTGGTTGGGGAAGGTGAGGTGGAGCACCGTCTGGAAACAGAAGGGCTCTGACGATCTCTTCCTGGAATTTAAGGAAGGATCCAGTCTGTCCTGAAGCTCTGTATAGCACATGAGCATTCAGCAAAGCCAATTGAAATAAGTATACAGACACTTTTTTGTACCAGCGTCTGGCCTTACGGGCAGCTAGGCACGGCGCCAACAACTGGTCGTTGAGGTCCAACCCTCCCATATTTTGGTTATATTCGTGGACACAGAGGGGTTTCTCCACAACACCAGTCGCCGTAGTATTTTGGACCGTCGTGTCTGCATAAAGGGAGGTAAGAACGAAAACATTCTTATTGTCCCTCCACTTCATAGCCAGCAAATTAAAGCCCCGGCGATTAGATCGCACGGTGCCACATGCTCCAATTTGATGATCAAAAAGGTGACTAAAAAGTGGCACGCTCGTGTAATAATTGTCCACATATAAATGGTACCCCTTTCCGAATAAAGGTGACACCAAGTCCCACACTATCTTGCCAGTGCTTCCTATGTAGTCAGGGCAGTTTGTCGGCTCTACGTGACTATCTTTTCCCTCGTAAACCATAAATCTACATGTATAGCCTGTGGCCCTGTCACAGAGTTTATACATCTTGACCCCGTATCTGGTGCGCTTGCTGGGAAGGTACTGTTTGAATGACAAGCGGCCAGAAAATTTAATCAGGGACTCATCAACGCAGACAACTTGATGGGGAGTAAACAAGTCTGCAAAACGTTGGTTGAAGTGGTTTACGAGGGGCCGAATTTTGTAGAGCCGATCGTATTCAGGGTCTCCATGAGGACGACAGAGTTCATTGTCATTGAAGTGCATGAACCGCAAAATTTGCTCGTATCATGCCCTGGTCATGGAGGCAGAGAACACGGACATATGGTGAATTGGGTCAGTGGACCAATGTGACCGCAACTCACTCTTTTTAGTTTTGCCCATGTTGAGGGAAAGGCCCAGAAAGATCTTAAATTCGGAGACCGTAATTGGTCTCCAATCTCTGGCAAGGGAGGACTGGGGAATAGTGGCGATGTGTTGACCAGCGTATAAATTGCTTTGGTCCACAATAGATCTATAGAGATCTTCGGTGAAAAACAGTGAATAAAAATCAAGTGGCGTAAAATCAACTGTTTCCACCTGAATTCCGGGTTGGCCAGTGAATGGGGGAAGTACGGGTGCTGCAGAAGTGGTGGGTTCCCAATTAGGGTTGGCGAATGCAGCAGGAAGGGCACTATGGGCACGACGGGCCTGGTTCGTCGTCTTGGTGGCAGCGGGACACTACTTGTGTTTGCCACCTTGCCAGCTTGAACTGCACTTATGGGACTCACCACGTCACCAAGTGTTACTGCAGTGCTGGATGTACGACTAGGGTGTACTAGGCCGCTGGTGCTTGCCAGTTCACCAGAAGGAATAGCGGCGCTAGTACTGCTCTGCTCCATATGAGGGACCTGCGGTTCTTGCACTTCAAGGACAGAAGAAGTTCGGGGTCTGGTACGCCTGACCTTGGCAGGGACCACAACTCCGTCGTCAGAGCTATCTGTCATGGAGCTACTGCTGTCTACAGATTCGTATTCTGAGCCTGAATCTGACAGATGAGTGACTTCCTCTTCACTATCTGTCATGCTCAGAAACGTGTAGGCCTCTTCACTAGTGTACCTTCGATTTGCCATTTTGGGCTCTAAATTTAGGGGTACACTAGTGAGTCTCACAGGCAAAAAAGCTCCTGACTGTCAGCGACTGTATCAAAATGCTACCAAAAAACTGTTAGCGATCGCAGGGATCAGGCCTGACTCTGCGAACGCTGCAGTTATGTGTGCTTAGTCTTTTGTAAGTGTCTGTGATCGATCGATACTGCACTTGGGTGGGCTGGGCCGAGGGGCAAAACGCAGGTGCTAGCAGGTATCTGGGCTGATCCCGCTAACACTGCATTTTTGGGGACCCTAAACTACTGGGGATGCTAGTATACATCTGATTGGATCAGATATTGATCCGTTCAGATACTATAGCACTAAGGGAGGTGTATGCTGCGTGCGTGGGTTTTAGCGGTACTGGCGCTAACCTGACGCTGCCTGGGGCGACGCAGACCTTATCTGACCCTAAAAACTTAACTTATATCACCGCCGGGCAATTAGGGGGTTAAACCTTTTATAAGGTAATAAACAGCGGGTGCCCTGAAACTATAATAAACAAACTAACCAGCATCACCCGTAACAATTATATGTGATCAGTGGTGAAAGGGTTAACTAGGGGGCAATCAGGAGGTTAAAAACTTTATCGGGTAGTATATGAGGGTCCCTGTCGCTATAAAACACTGACGGCGAACATATATACTTACTTTCCTAACTAGCGTCACCTGTGTCACTAATACAGCGATCAGAAAAACGATCGCTTAGTGACACTGGCGACGGGTGGTGATCACGGGGTTAAAACTTTATTAGGGGGGGTTAGGTGGGTACCCTAGACCTAAAAGGGGCTAACCCTATGTGCCCTACCACTTATAACTGTCACAAACTGACACCAATGCAATAATCAGAAAAAAAAAAAACTGCTTTTGGTGTCAGTGTGACAGGGGGGTGACTGGGGGGGTGACAAGTGTGCCTGCGTGTTCTACTGGAAGTGTAGTGTTGTGCAAACTTACTTGGATGTCTTCTCTCCTCGGCGCCGGAACGAAAAGACAGAATTACAGAAGCCGAGGAAGCCTGTCATTCGCCAGGAGCGATCGTGAGGGGGGATCCACGAATGAGTGGCCTCCCCCTCACCTTTGATCGCCCCTGACCTGAATCCGACCCCCGCAGGCACCGGCGGGGGGGGTCCGATCGGACCCCCTGCCCGCGGGAAGGCAAGGACATACCTGTAAGTCCTTTTGCCTGCCCGTGCCATTCTGCCGACGTACATCGTCGTGCGGCGGTCGGCAAGTGGTTAAACCCGAAGCCAAAAATGTAATATATAGCAGTTTACCAATCATGATGTGGTGATTGCATAAATTTTCTTTTTTTAGGCGTTTGTTTTTTTTTTTTTTTAGCCCCTCATTTTTCAACTGGTAATCTAGTCAGTAACACACCTCCTGTATTATATTGCCCCCATTCTGGATGAAAGCGCACAGGGTGGGCACTTTTCGAGAACAGCATTGTCTGTCGGGAGGGAAGTGTTAGATGTACTTGGATACAGTAACAAACCGATGCCAACCTTCAGCTTAATACTTTTGTTTTTATTCTTTTAGGATAAAGGTTTTACATAAAAGCTGATCATTGTAAACATCCTTGATAGTGGTAAATGGTTTGTCTCATTTCTGTAACTTATACATTCTGCTAGAGAGTTTGTTCTTTTATAAAATAGACTTACTGACTGGATCAGCAGATAAAAATAGAAGAAATAAAGCCTAAAAAACAAATACAGGCATCACACCTAAGAATTGGTAAGTTGTAAAAGAGGTAATGGCTCACTTGTCTGAGGAAGAGAGTTCGAGAACAGCCTTTCTCAACCAGTGTGCCGCCAGAGGTCCTCAGGTGTGCCCCCGGGATCATGGGAGAGAATGGCTGTCGCATGAGCCTGATCCTTCTACCCTGCCGAACTGTATATCGGCACTGTGAGGGAGCTCCATCAGCCTCAAAAGTGAATGTAAAGGGGAAGTGTGCTGTGCTCTCTGTTTCCCCCTTCAAAGCAGTACCCAGTTGTTTGAAGGAAAGGTACTGTACTAGAATTTTTTTAATGGCTTTATACAGGAATGTGTGTGTACATGTGTCTGTATTTGTGTACGTGTGTGTGTGTGTGTGTGTGTATGTATGTTACTTTTAATCCTGGCCCCCCTATTCCTGTACAATCAGAACTGCTTTGTAGGGCTTGTTTGTAATGGCAGCAAGGACTGCTGCTCTTCTGAAAAGCAATCCATGCTCAGATTGCTTTTCAGAGGCTTTTGACAGGCGGTAAAAAGGTAATATGTTGCCTCCTCACCACCTGTTTTAAGCCCGTAAATGCAGCATCACTACACCGCAACCGTGCAATGCACACAGTTGCGTGGTAGTTGCAGTGCAGCCCCATTCACCCTGGGTATACCTCCATCTGCAGCCATAGCATTTGTACACCCCCAGCTTCTGCCTCTGCAGCTAAGGGGGAAGAAGTTGCGGGTGGCAAGAACAACTCAACAATGTGATTATACCGCCCCTCCAACCTGACATGTGAACCCCCCAACCAACCTGACATGTGAACCCCCCCAACCAACCTGACAAGTCCTTGGTTAACATCTTTGTGGCTACATGCTGCGTGTAGGGCAGCCCATTCATTTCAATGGGCTTACCAACCCACAGAAATGCAGGGAAAGAGGTCCCGACCATTTCTTACCACCACCAATAGAACCCCATGTTTGCCAATGTGTGGGGTACCATTAGGAATTTATGGCTCTCCTAAAGAGCACAGAATTTGTCTGTGTGTCAGGAACGAACGAGATTTTGCGCGTGTTCCATGACACACAGTAACATGAATCAAGCCTTGGACAGGGGTGCTTTTCAAGGGTGCCCCGACTGGAAAAAGGTTGAGGAACACTGTTCTAGACAATACTGTATGATAATGCAGAATAATTGGCTTGTGCTAGCTTCCGAGAGAGGCTGCCTGAAATTTGTATGGTATTCCAACTGCAGTATTGTACAGTAAAGCTCAAATCAAGGCGACAACATTGTCGGACTAAAGCTGGAGACATTTGCCAGTTCAGAATAATACGGCAAATGTTCGGCCCGTGTGTATGTCGATCTGTCCAACAGAAGCCATACGTTAGGCTGCCATTTCTGTCAGATGTGCATGCTGGAAAGCCAGCAGCCGACCGACTATTGATCAGCGCTCTCAGCCAATGGCAGAGAGTGCTGATTGGAGTGTTCTGGGGGGGGGGGGGGGCACGCCCCCCTATCAGAACACAATAGCTCAGTGGGGGAGATTGCTGGACTAACCTTGCATGGTTAGTACAGTGTCTCTGACCGGAGCTGGATTGCACGAAAAAACTGTAGTGTGCACCTGGCTTTAGTCTTGTACATTTTGAAGGTGATTGAAATTTGAGCCACAGCTTTTTTCTGTCCAATGCTTTTTTTCTTGGATTTTCTGATTAGAGCTGCTTGGCCTTTTTGAAACCACTCTTTCCCAGCCTAGATAATCTACATGATAGCTGATGGTGAAAAACTCTTATTAAGATGCGTTCTGAAAATCTGGAATTGTAATGGGCGAAAACATGGGCCCCTAAAATATTTGTGAACACAGTACTTCTAAGCCCAGTTGTAACATGGAAAATTGTTTTTGTGAACTATAATCCCTTTTACCGCCACAAAAAATAAGCATTCCATAACCTATTTCTATTTATTTGGCTGTCACATGACTGCACAGCCTTTCTCACCATCCTCACTTTGCACACAGAGAGCGGAATCACAGGGGGTGCTTTGTGGCCAAATGATTGGAGATAAATGCATGCTGCATCCTAGGGAGCTTTGATACGCAAACTGATCACAACATAAATCTGCTTCCATACTTGGTGTGCTCAGGTTGCAAAAGCAGGATCTGGTAACTGCCAGAATCACCAGGTGTTTGCAAGCAAAGACATTTAAAAGAGAACACGGTATGTATCCTAACATCTTCATGGAAAAGCAAATCCCATATAAAAAAAATGAAATTTTGGGGTAGCATTTACTTGACCTAATTTCCCAGCGTCACTTTGTGTACCTTTTTAGAGCTGATGTACAGTGGCTTGCGAAAGTATTCGGCCCCCTTGAACTTTTCAACCTTTTGCCACATTTCAGGCTTCAAACATAAAGATATAAAATTTTTATTTTTTGTGAAGAATCACCAACAAGTGGGACACAATTGTGAAGTGGAACGAAATCTTTTGGATTTTTGAAACTTTTTTAACTAATAAAAAAATGAAAAGTGGGGCGTGCAAAATTATTCGGCCCCCTTGCGTTAATACTTTGTAGAGCCACCTTTTGCTGCGATTACAGCTGCAAGTCGCTTGGGGTATGTCTCTATCAGTTTTGCACATCGAGAGACTGAAATTCTTGCCCATTCTTCCTTGCAAAACAGCTCGAGCTCAGTGAGGTTGGATGGAGAGCGTTTGTGAACAGCAGTTTTCAGCTCTTTCCACAGATTCTCGATTGGATTCAGGTCTGGACTTTGACTTGGCCATTCTATCACCTGGATACGTTTATTTGTGAACCATTCCTTTGTAGATTTTGCTGTATGTTTGGGATCATTGTCTTGTTGGAAGATAAATCTCCGTCCCAGTTTCAGGTCTTTTGCAGACTCCAACAGGTTTTCATCCAGAATGGTCCTGTATTTGGCTGCATCCATCTTCCCCTCAATTTTAACCATCTTCCCTGTCCCTGCTGAAGAAAAGCAGGCCCAAACCATGATGCTGCCACCACCATGTTTGACAGTGGGGATGGTGTGTTGAGTGTGATGAGCTGTGTTGCTTTTACGCCAAACATATCGTTTTGCATTGTGGCCAAAAAGTTCGATTTTGGTTTCATCGGACCAGTGCACCTTCTTCCACATGTTTGGTGTGTCTCCCAGGTGGCTTGTGGCAAACTTTAGACGAGACTTTTTATGGATATCTTTGAGAAATGGCTTTCCTCTTGCCACTCTTCCATAAAGGCCAGATTTGTGCAGTGTACGACTGATTGTTGTCCTATGGACAGACTCTCCCACCTCAGCTGTAGTTCTCTGCAGTTCATCCAGAGTGATCATGGGTCTCTTGGCTGCATCTCTGATCAGTCTTCTCCTTGTCTGAGCTGAAAGTTTAGAGGGACAGCCAGGTCTTGGTAGATTTGCAGTGGTCTGATACTCCTTCCATTTCAAAATGATCGCTTGAACTGTGCTCCTTGGGATGTTTAAAGCTTGGGAAATCTTTTTGTATCCAAATCCGGCTTTAAACTTCTCCACAACAGTATTACGGACCTGCCTGGTGTGTTCCTTGGTCTTCATGATGCTCTCTGCGCTTTCAACAGAACCCTGAGACTATCACAGAGCAGGTGCATTTATACAGAGACTTGATTACACACAGGTGGATTCTATTTATCACCATCAGTCATTTAGGACAACATTGGATCATTCAGAGATCCTCGCTGAACTTCTGGAGTGAGTTTGCTGCACTGAAAGTAAAGGGGCCGAATAATTTTGCACGCACCACTTTTCAGTTTTTTAATTGCTAAAAAAGTTTAAAATATCCAATAGATTTCGTTCCACTTCACAATTGTGTCCCACTTGTTGGTGATTCTTCACAAAAAATTAAAAATTTATATCTTTATGTTTGAAGCCTGAAATGTGGCAAAAGGTTGAAAAGTTCAAGGGGGCCGAATACTTTCGCAAGCCACTGTAGCTTGTGAGGGTGATCAAATAACATTTCTTATGTGACAAAATATGAAAGGAATACATTTTTATATTTTTATATTTCAATTTTTTTTTTTTTTTTTTTTTTAGGGATTTGAAATATCTTTGTTTAAAACAAGGATCAGGTTATTACTCTTTTTCAATGTTTAGCATTCAAAGAAAACTTTACCAGGTAGTAGTATTTGGGTAGAGATGAAATGACACTCTGCATTTGTGTTTTGAGGCCTCATTTACTTTTATTTGTTTTCTTCAGGGCTCCTTGGTGTCTCGTGAAGCCAGTGATAAAGAAAAGGTAATTTTGTATTCAATATTGCTTAACTATAAAAATTTTCCTGATCATTTACTACAGGGCACAGGCTTCTTTAACCACTTCAGCCCCGGAAGGATTTACCCTCTTAATATCCAGGCCATTTTTTGCGACACAGCACTGCATTACTTTAACTGCTTCCCGACCAGGGGCGGGCATTTATAATGCGACAGGTTGGCTCCCCTGGGCAAGCCGTCGTAGCTGTACGTCGGCTCTTTAAGATGCTGTAGCAGGCGCGCGCAGCATGTCCCCGGAGCCATCGCGAATGCCTGGTGGACACGATGACCGCCGGGCATCCGCGGTCACTCGTTCATGACAGAGCGAGAACCGGGATCTGTGTGTGTGTAAACAAACAAATCCCAGTTCTGTCAGGGGAGAGGAGACACTGTTCCTACTAAGTAGGAACAACGATCTCTCTCCTCCTGTAGTCAGCCACATTCCCCCCACAGTTATAAACACACATAGGGAACACATTGAACCTCTTGATCACCCCTAGTGTTAACCCCTTTCCTGCCAGTGACATTTATACAGTATTCAATGGCTATTTTTTTTTTCGCAATGTTGCAGTCCCGATAAAAATCACAATCGCAGATCACCGCCATTACAAATATAAAAAATAATAATAAAAATGCCATAAATCTATCCCCTATTTTGTAGCCGCTATAACTTTTGCGCAAACCAATCATACGCTTATTGCAATTATTTATTTATTTTTTTTACGAAAAATATGTAGAATAGTACATATCTGCCTAAACTGATGAAGAAATGTGTTTTTTTTTTTTTGGGGGGGGGGGGATATTTTTTATAGCAGAAAGTACAAAAAGTTGTGGGGTTTTTTTTTTTTTCAAAATTGTGACTTTTTTTGTCTATAGTGCAAAAAATAAAAAAACGCAGAGGTGATCAAATACCACCAAAAAGCTCTATTTGTGCGGAATTTTGTTTGGGTACAACATCGCACTACCACGCAATTGTCAGTTAAAGCGACGCAGTGCCGTATCGCAAAACAATGGCCTGGTCAGGAAGGAGCAAATCCTTCCGGGGCTGAAGTGGTTAACTGACAATTGCGTGGGCGTGCGATGCTGTACCCAAATAAAATTGATGTATATTTTTCCCACAAATAGAGCTTTCTTTTGGTGGTATTTGATCACCTCTGCAGTTTTTATTTTTTTTTATTTTTTACGCTATAAACAAAAAATGCAAACAATTTAGAAAAAAAAACATTTTTTACTTTGCACTATAATACATATCCAAAAAAAATGTAAACATTTCTTCAAAAATTTAGGCCAACAGTTCTACAAATTTTTGGTGAAAAAAATCACAATAAGAGTTTTATTGTTTGGTTTGCGCAAAAGTTATAGCGTTTACAAACTGTTATAGATTTATGGACTTTTTTAAATGTTTTTATTAGTAATGGCGGCGATCAGTGATTTTAAGCGGGACTGCGACATTGCAGCGGACAAATCTGTCCTAAATGATGCTTTTTGGGAACGAGTGACACCAATACAGTGATCAGTGCTAAAAATATGCACTGATCACTGTATAGAGGACACTGGCAGGGATAGGTTAACATCAGGGGCGATCAAGGGTTAAATGTGTTCCCTGCTAGTGTTTTATAACTGTGTGGGGATGGACTGACAGGAAGAACACACAGATCACTGTTCCTGATTACTAGGAACAGAACATCTGTGTACTTCCCTGTCAGAACGGGGATCTGCCTTGTTTACCTAGACAGATGCCCATTCTGTGTCTCTGAGGAAAGATTGCAGGTGGCCGGCGGACCCACAGATTGGCTCCCCCACTGTGCAGCGGCACGTGCGCGCCCACAGTATATATGCAGTGGGCAGGCTAAGTTCCCCTTTGTTCACTTTTTTTTTTTTTTCCCTTCTAAATTCCAACTTCCTTATGTACCAATATGGCATTCGTTTGCAAAAATATTAAAGCTCTCTATTTATTCTACACACACTTAGTTACTCACTATTCTACACACACTTACTTACTCACTATCCTAGTGGATGTTTCACAAACGTATCATTACTTCTGCTTTACTTCCTGGGCAGACTGTAGGTCATGACACAGAAAGGAGTTGACCAGCTGACCTCATTAGCACACGCCATGCATCATCCATGCTCCTACCAACCCACCCATTTTCAGGTGCATGTTTTTTATGTGGAATGCAATAAAAATAAATCAGTGATCATCATTCTCACTAAAAACACAGGCATAATTTTTTTTCTCTCTCTCTACCTAACTTTAATTTTGCATAGATAGGTTATTTGACATTTTGAAATGTGCAGGAAATAAAGGCCTATGTGGAGCAGAGCTGTAGTATTGAAAACAGGAGGAGTGTGCCCTGGGTTCTGTAAAGCTCTAAAATACACTATACAGTCTGATTGTACGATCTCCTTTTGATCTACCATCAACTCTGTAGTGAAAAGGCCTGTCTGATTGGATACATAGGTGATAGGTGGGTACTCCTAATCCATAGTTCTGGTAATTCTAAACAAAATTGTACAATCAGATTGTATAATGTAAGGCCATCTTTATACAAGTACATAAGAGGGAGTGGACAAACACTCAGCTGTCGAGCCCCGTTCACATCTATGCATAGAGGGGAACTCACATATTCCCACATGCATTTTTTTTTTTTTTTTTTTTTTTTGAGTGGGTGGGGGGGGGGTGTTTTGGAGCATTTTAACTCTGTCACGCATAGACAAGCAACGATTGTCCCAAAGGAGCTTCAGATCCTTTTTTTTTTTTTTTTTTTTTTTTTTTTTCTTTAGAGCAGAGCTTGGAATTTTTTTTACTGTGATTTTTGGTGCAGCATTCTGAAATGCAAGGAAATGCACAGATGTGACTGGAGCCTCCTTATTCTTGTGTTAACGCACCAATTTCACTTTCAGGACCCATTCACATCTAGCATAGTGAGAGCGCACGTTTTGTGGCTTGTTTTTTCTCCTGTGACACGCATAGGGTAGACTGTTGATTTCAATGGGCTGTGCTACATGAGACTCATGGGTCATTTTGGCATGTCATGGGTTGCGTGTTTTTTACTGTGCATTTTGCAGCATTTGCCACTTGTTTTTTCACATGGCGAAATGTGTTTGCTTCTGTGTTTGGTGTGCCGTTAATAATGGCACTGAAAGCGCAACTAGGTCATTTTAGGTGTATATAGGTGGCCATATACTATACAATCTGATTGTACAATCACCTTTAGATTTACCAGATTTACATAATAGGAGGAAACGCCCACTTAGCCAATCACTCTGTATCCAATCAGGCAGGCCCTTGCACTACATAGTAAAGCTAAAGGAGCTTGTACAATCAGATTGTATGGTGAACTTGACAGAACCCAGGACACACTTCTCCTGTTTTAAATACTGCGGCTCTATTCACATAGGCTGTTATCCCATCTCTCATTTCCTGCACACTTCAAAATGCCAAATAAACGCTCTATGCAAGATTAAAGTTAAGGTAGGAAGAAAAAAAATTGATGCTTGTCTATTTAATGAAATTGATCACTGATTGATTGCATTTCACTTAAAAAGCATGCACATGGAAATGGGTGGGTAGGTAGGAGGGTGGATGATGCAGGGTGTGTGCTAATGAGGTCAGCTGGTCAACTCCTTCCTGTGTCATGACCTATAGTTTGCCCAAGAAGTAAGGCAGAAGTAATGGCTGTGTGTTCGGAAACATTCGTGAAGACAGTGAGGAAAGTGTCTGTAGAATGAATGGAAAGCTGTTTTATTTTTGCAAAAGTAGTACAATAATGCTATATTGGTACATAGTGGAGATGGAATTTAGGAAAAAGGTGTATTTGGCCTTTAAATTATTACGACTGATGTGCAGCTACCTTCCAGTGACTGGATACTTGGGAGGAGAGAAGACTGCAGGAGCATCCTCCTGTATAACCCCCCCCTGCTAGTGTCCTTAGGTAATAAACCTCTTCTCTCTGAGAGATGTCCATCTTGTATCTTGAGGTTTTTTTCTTTTCCAAGATGATTATTTTGTCACTTGCACTATAGTCACTGTGGCTCAATCTGCATCTTCCGGATTGGTGGACTCCTTGGCAGGCAGCGCTTTGCAGGACCATATCCAGACCCTGCCTAATGAAAGATGCAGGGCTGACCTAATGTTGCTTTTGCACTGGATCCTGCTGTGGGCATTCCCCTTGGTGTGCAGTGCAGAATGTGTAGCTAGGCACAGGATGATTTACAGGTCCAGAACCATAGACCGCTTGGTAAAGAGCCCATCAGAGATATGCCTTTCATGGAGGGTGAAGCCAGGAAGGGCTTAATTCTCCCTGATTCTTGCTACAGAAGTGGCGAGTACAGCGTAGAAGCATTCATCCCAGGGTGGTATCTGCTATCCACCCTCTGGTGATGCAGTGAGTACCAGGATAGCTGGGGTTACTGGTGGTTTGGTGCCGTTTCGTTGTCATGCTGGAAGGTGCCTGATGTGACGCTATTTTGCCTGCCCAAACCGCCTTCTGCAAATGCACCACCTCATGCTTAGGGAGCTTACTGCACTTGCATGTCCTGATCGTTCCTTTCTGGACTTGGGGTGACAATTAACAGCTTCTGGTTCTGAGGCACATAACAGGTTTCCACTCCTTAAGTTAAGAAGTTAGTTCCTTTTGTTCCTCTCAGTCTTCCAATGGTATGTCTAAGACCGGAACATACTTTTGTAAGGAGACAAGGCCTTCCAAACCAACTATGGCAGGATCCAAGGCTTACACACAGTAAATTGGTGTCTCCACTTCTCTAAGGTGGGGTACATCTGTCAGTTGTTCGGTCCCAGAACATTTCAGATACCTTGGTACAAAGTAATTTCCAAGGGAGTTTTGCCCTGTTCATGCTCTCCAACTTGTCTTCTTCCCTGCCATGCTGGGAGAAAATACTTGCTCTGTTCAACAGCTTTTGTATGAAAGGGTCATTAGCCCTGTACCAGGAGAGTGCTTTCAAAGTTTTACTTGAACTTCTTTATAGTTCCCTAATGGAAGACCTTGGCCCATTCTGCTTCTGAAAACTTGCTCCTTCAAGTCAGCGCATATGAGGCAGAAAAGGGAATTTGCAATCTGCGTCTAGGCTATCAGCATGTAGACCTTCCCTATTGAGTAGGTACTCACTGATAGTCTAGTCCAACAATGCCTCGGCCGCAGCCTACCTCATTTATGAAGAAGACACCCAGAAGTCATGCCTCTCTAAAGGAAGTGAAGTTGAGTTAGGTCTCATTCACATGAGGGAGTACTAAACCGTACCCCTGTGGAGGGCTGCATTTTCCTGCATGGTGTGCTAAAAGTGTTTGTCCATCCCCATGCAGGCAGTCATATTAATGTCAATTGGACAGCAGAGGCTGGCCAGATGCAGATACTACTCTAATTGTCTGTGTTTGGGGCTGTGCACCTGCATGGATATCCGATTTAGGAGTAGTGTCTATGTCCGTGCAGCTGCTGTATCCCAGATGACGTTGGGACTGGGACACAGCAGATGCACAGCCCTCTTAGGGCATATGCTTTAGTATGCACCATGTGAATGACGCCTTAAAGTGGGATTCCAGGCTCTAACTAAGCCTAAATCTGCCACCGCGCTCCCCCTCCCTCTAATTCCAATTATAACTACCCTGTAGAAGAAATGTTTGTGTACCTATTCTCAGGGCTCTCTCTGGTCCAGTCACCTGATCTCCCCAGCAGACAGCTTCAAGGTTGAGGAGAGAGTGCCGACAATGGCTGGAATGCCTGGATGGTGCTGTCATCCATAGGTTTACTATGGGCCACCCATTGTTGGCTGTCGCTCTTCTCCCCTGAAGCTTCCGCTGGTTGCTGACCATGTGACCAGACTGGAGCTCCCTGAGAATAGGTAGGTATAACACTTATCCTTTGCCAGGGCAGGTAAAACAGGAGTTAGAAGGGGGGCATTTAAAGCTTATCTCGAGCCCTAAATTCCACTTTAATGGCATGGCCGTTGAAGCCACATTATCGAGACAAGGGCCTTTCAGATTAAAACCTCCCTACACTCTTGAAGGCTAGGAGGTCAACTTCTAGTAAAGCTAAACATTACACTATGGTGGAAGTCAAGGAACTGTAATCCTAGACCTACTCTGTCCTTCCTCCAGTCAGGTCTGACCAATACTTGAGCACAATTAAGGGACCAATTTCGGCATTGGCTGTTCTTGGTCTCTTACTCTCTAGCTTTCTTCAGGGAATAGCACATATTTCTCCTTCTGTGTATTACGATGTATTACCTTGGGATCTCAGTCTAGTTCATTTGGCTCTTCAGAGGCCCCCCTTTTCAACCTAATAGGAATATTTCTTTGACTCACCTTGCCCATCAGGGGACCTTTCTTATGGCTATATCACCAGCTTCTCAGTTGGTGGCCTTATTCTCCCTTGCTTGGTGAGGCACAAGGACAAAGTTGTCTTGTGACCTCCTTCCTCCTGAAGATATTCTCTGCCTTCCACTATAGTCAAGACCTTGTCCGTTGTCCTCCTTTCCTTATGTGCGGCTCCAAAACATGCAAGCCAAAGGGATTACCTCTCCTCTACTACCCCTTTTAGGAGATTGGATTCCCTCTATGCCTTCTAAAGATTCCCACAAAGGCTTCCCTGCTTTTCGCTCCTCCGTTGGTAAGTGCTTTAGATAAGTTATTGTTAGAGGCTGTAGTCTGAAGGACAGGCATTCATCCTATCCTTGTTAAGAGGTTATAAACTTCTGACAAGTGTTTACTTGTTGCAAGCCAAAGCACTGAGTGATTTCGCTCTGTACTGTGCATCACTCACCACCGAAAGACTTCCCCGACTCCAAGAGATAAAGGGAGAAGGGTAGGGCCCTCCAGCATATACCCTGTGGTTCATATCCTCAGCTGCGAATGTGTTTGTGTGCTGTGGAGGGGGGGGGGGGGGGGGGGTGTCCTTTCCCTCCAATCAGGGCTATTCGGATCTCTTTCCTCTGAGCTGTGCAGTGTGTGACATCAGGACCCTACCCCCTGCCTCTGGAAGCTCAGAAATGCTGTCTAAATTCTGGACTTTGAACTGATGTAGAGAAGAAATTGCTGCAGATAAACATGTACAACTTATGTAGGAGGATTTGTTTCATCTCTCTATTACATGAGGCCAGTCACTTCACTGAGTATATCTAAGAGAACCAGTTAACAACCGCCCGCCGCAGTTGTACTGTGGCAGGTCGGCTCTCCTGCGCGAATCGCCATCATTGTACTTCAGCAGGCGCAGTTGCGCGCCACTACAAGCTATGGGACTGTGCTTTGAGTAGAGGAGACTGTCAGCAGGCAGCCCACGATTACCTAGTACAGAGGCGGAATGGGGATCTGCCTTTGTAAACAAGGCGGATCCCCATTCTGACAGGAGACATGACGGAGATCTACTGTTACCAGTGATTGGGAACAGTGATCTATGTCATGTGCCAGGCAGCCCATCCCCCCCTACAGTTAGAACACAGCCCCTTGATCGCCCCCTAGTGTTAACCCCTTTCCTGCCAGTGTCATTTTTACATTGATCGATGCATTTTTATAACACTGATCAATGTAATGTCACTGGTCCCCAAAAAGTGTCATTTGGGGTCAGATTTGTCCGCCGCAATGTCACAGTCCCGCTAAAAATCACAGATCACTGCTATCACTAGTAAAAAAAATAAGTCTCTGAATCTATCCGATAGTTTGTAGACTTTTGCGCAAACCAATCAATATACGCCTATTGTGGTGTTTTGTTTTTTTTGTTTTTTTTTTTTAATTAAAAAAGTTTGCTTTGTTTATAGCGCAAAAAATAGAAACCGTAGAGATTATCAAATACCAACAAAAGAAAGCTCTATTTGTGGGAAAAAAAGAATGTCGATTTTGTTTGGGTACAGCGTCGCACAAGCAATTGTCAGTTAAAGCAACGCAGTGCCGTATCGCAAAAAATGGCCTGGTCATTAAGAGGGCAAATCCTTCCCGTCCTTAAGTGGTTAAGGCGCATCTCCAAGCAGCACGAGCCTGGCCTGGCTGAGTGACGTCGGCTAACTTTAGCCCGGTGTTGGCTGAAAATGTGTCACAGGAGTGCAGAACTAAGTGCACTCCTGTGACTAAATGGAGAAGAATAGCCAAAAGAGCTTTTCCCCTACTTCTCCTTTAATGAATACATAGCTACACATTTTTTCTTTTTTATATCTTCCTGGAGTTAAGCTTTAAATTGGTTTTGATTTAACTTTTAAATGCTATGTGCTATATTGTCCTCCATATTTGTTGGTGTGTTATAATTATAGCATATTTGTAATCGCATTTCTACATCCTTTCTTAACAATTTGTTCAAATGAGATCTCTGTCAGGCAGGGGGTGCATTGTGTAACACTAAAAAACACTATCTGCAACGCTACACACAAAAATGTAAAGCACAAATACTGCTGCCTCCATGTACTAATAAAAAAACTTATATATCTTGCGTAGGAACAACATTTCTTTTTTTATTATATTAATATACGTTGATAATATTTATATTGGGCTCATTTTGTTTCCCCATAATGTATATGTAACAAAAAAAACATGCCAGTTATACAGTTTGTATGCGCATATAATAGAAAAGCTCCACTCCCTCCTGGTCATTCTCAGAATTCTTTGTTTTGATTCTCTCTAAACTTTTCCGTGTTGGTATTTCATTTATTCTAAGGGTCGGTTCACACTGGGGCAACACGACAGCCGTCCTACTTTGGATCCGACTTTGCCCTGCGACATGTGTCCGACTTTCAATGAACGGGGATCCGACTTGGATCCCCGCCACTGTGTTTGGTATGAATCTTTAGGGGGAACTCTGCGCCAAATTTTAAATAAAAAACCGGCATGGGTTCCCCCTCCAGGGGCATACCAGGCACTTGGGTCTGGTATGTACCTTGAGGGGAACCCCCTACGCCGAAAAAACGGCGTGGGGGGGTCCCCCCCAATCCATACCAGACCCTTATCCGAGCACGCAGCCCGGCCGGACAGGAATGGGGGTGGGGACGAGCGAGCGCCCCCCCCTCCTGAACCGTACCGGGCCCCATGCCCTCAACATGGGGGGTTGGTGCCTTGGGGGAGGGGGCGCTCTGCGGCCCCCCCCACCCCAAAGCACCTTGTCCCCATGTTGATGAGGACAAGGGCCTCTTCCCGACAACCCTGGCCGTTGGTTGTCGGGGTCTGCGGGCGGAGGGCTTATCGGAATCCGGGAGCCCCCTTTAATTAAAGGGGGCCCCCAGATCCCGGCCCCCCACCCTATGTGAATGAGTATGGGGTACATCGTACCCCTACCCATTCACCTAGGGAAAAAGTGTCAATTTAAAAAAAACACTACATAGATTTTTAAAGTATTTTATTAGACAGCTCCGGGGGTCTTCTTCCGACTTCGGGGGTCTCTCCGGTTCTTCTCCACGCTCTCCGGATCTTCCTCCGGGCTCCTCCGCTCTCTTCTGCCGCTCTTTTGCTAAAGCGGAGGAGCCCGGTCTTCCGTCTTCTGCCCTCTTTTCTTCTGATGTTGACACGACGCTCTCTCCGGCTAGAATGCTCTCTGTGCGCTCTGCTCTGACTTATATAGGCGGTGACCCCGCCCCCTTATGCCGTCACAGTCCCTGAGCATGTTGGGACTATGACTGCATAAGGGGGCGTGGTCATCACCCTAAAACGTCACAGTCCCAGCATGCCCAGGGACTGTGATGGCATAAGGGGGCGTGGTCACCACCTATATAAGTCAGAGCGGAGCGCTCAGAGTGCATTCCAGCCCCAGAGAGCGTCGTGTCAACATCAGGAGAAAAGATTGAAGACCGGGCTCCTTCGCTATAGCAAAAGAGCGGCAAAAGAGCAGAAAATAGTGGAGGAGCCCGGCAGAAGATCCGGAGAGACCCCCGAAGAGAAGAAGGCAGCAGACCGGGCTCCCCCGCTATAGCAAAAGAGCGGCAAAAGAGCAGAAAATAGCGGAGGAGCCCGGCAGAAGACCCGGAGAGCGCGGAGAAGAACCGGAGAGACCCCCGAAGTCGGAAGAAGACCCCCGGAGCTGTCTAATCAATTACTTTAAAAATCTGTGTAGTGTTTTTTTTTAAATTGACACTTTCCCTAGGTGAATGGGTAGGGGTTCGATGTACCCCATACTCATTCACATAGGGTGGGGGGCCGGGATCTGGGGGCCCTCTTATTAAAGGGGGCTCCCGGATTCCGATAAGCCCTCCGCCCGCAGACCCAGACAACCAACGGCCAGGGTTGTCGGGAAGAGGCCCTTGGCCTCATCAACATGGGGACAAGGTGCTTTGGGGTGGGGGGGGCCGCAGAGCGCCCCCTCCCCCAAGGCACCAACCCCCCATGTTGAGGGCATGCGGCCTGGTACGGTTCAGGAGGGGGGGGGGGGGGGGCGCTCGCTCGTCCCCACCCCCATTCCTGTCCGGCCGGGCTGCGTGCTCGGATAAGGGTCTGGTATGGATTGGGGGACCCCCCACGCCGTTTTTTCGGCGTAGGGGGTTCCCCTCAAGGTCCATACCAGACCCAAGGGCCTGGTATGCTCTTGGAGGGGGAACCCATGCCGGATTTTTATTTAAAATTTGGCGCGGAGTTCCCCCTCAAGATCATCTGAGCACAAGTCGCATGCCGAAGTCGGATCATGCGAGACGGCGATCCGACTTCAATGATAGTCAATAGGCTGAAGTCGGAACAAAGTAGTACAGGGAGTACGCTCTGAAGTCGGAGCGACTTCAGTAGTGTCTATTAAGACGCTCCCATTCACTTAAATGTGAATCTCTTTCTGGGGCGACTTGAGGGCGTACAAGTCGGATCCCAAGTCGTCCCAGTGTGAACCGACCCTGAGCCTAAGAACAGTTTTTGTTTTGTCATTATTTGCTTGTAACTTTGTCAATATTTACTTGTAACAAGATTCATTAACAGTACCACAAAAAGAGCAGTTGTGGACTACTAGAAATTTCAACATTGCTCAATTTACATAAATTCTTGTACAGTTAGAAAGTTAGGTAATGCCCTCCCATTTTATGCTTGTGTTTTCACAGTGAATCATTATCCTTGCCACATACCTGCAAAACCTACAGATTTTATGAAAAACAAAACTAATTTCAGTTATAAATCCATTTTTTTGCTATTTTTTGCATTTTGTGTGTGAGAACTGTTTGAAGAAGAATTACGATCTGATATCAACTCATTAAACGCTTTCCTGGAGTCTGTGTATAGTTCTCTGTGAGGTGTGAGCCTGCAATCAATGATAGCAAAATTCTAGTTTTTATACAACAGATCATTTGATTTTGGTGCATCTTTCAGCACTTGTTTTTCAGAGCAAGTAACACTCATTGCATACATATATAAAGAAAAATGATCGCAATGATAGTAGTGCTCTGATAGTTTACACTTTAATTTCAGACTAAGGCTGGAATTGACAGTCCCCATACCCTTCATGACAGGTGTATTTTGTAGCTGCACCCTCCATATTGGTCAAAGTGAATGCATGATACAATTATCTCTATGTACATTAGCCATACAACACCATGAGCAATGCTCTTGTTTCAAAGTCATTTAGGAGTCTGTTGCTTGTTCATATGTGTCAGTGCGATTTCATCATAGGGGCACTCTGACTTTGGCACAGGTAGCAAGAAGACCTAGAGAATGCAGTACTTCGTGTGAATTTTTTTCACAAGACTGAAATAAACTTGAAGGTATCACTTGTTAATGTATGCCCCACAGACACAACACGCCTAATTTTCTCAATTTTAATGTAATCTTCTTGGAGGACGTTGTCTAGTTTGGTCCTGTGATTTCCACCATTCCACTTATGTCTATACTTTGTGAGCAAAGATAGTGGACATACACTACTATGCAAAACTTTTAGGCAGGTGTGAAAAATGCTGTAAATAAAGAATGCTAATAGAAGTGTTTAAAGTGGAGCTCCAGTCTCCCCCCAAAAAATTAAGTCAGCAGCTACAAACACTGTAGTTGCTGACTTTTATTAAAAGGACAATTGCCTGTCTAGGGAACCAGAGCTGTCGTCATCCGAACCAATTCTTCAATTGTCTTCAGGTCCAGTCAGCTTCACGGCCAGTTTCCCACTGCACATGTACAAAGCACCCTACACTTTGTGAATGCTCCCCCAGTCTTCTGGGACTTGTGAAAGCTGTGGAGGGTGGGATAGGAAGCAGACAAGCGGAGCTTCTTTTGGGTGCAGTTCCATTTTAATAGTTTAAAAATTAACAAAAAGTAAATGGACAGAAGAGAAATCCATATTTGGTGTGACCACCCTTTTTCAAAATGAAGCATAAGTTCTTGTGGGTACGCTTGCACAGTTTTTTGAAGGAACTCAGCAAGTAGGTTGTTCTAAAACTCTTGGAGAACTAACCACTCAACTGATGTAAGCTGCCTTAAATTGTTCTGTCTCCATGTAATCCCAGACAAGCTCGAGGTTGAGATCAGGACTCTATGGGGGCCAAATCACCACTTCAAGGACTCCTTTTTGTTCTTTGCGTTGACGATAGTTCTTAATGACATTGGCTGTATGTTTGGGGCCATTGTCATTTCTGCAGAATAAATGTGGGGCCAATCATACACCTCCCTGATGGTATGGAATGTTGAAGTATCTGCCTGGATTTCTCAGCATTGAGGACACCACTGATCCTGACCAAATCCTTTTGCAGAAATGCAGCCCCAAACTTGCAAGGGACCTCCACCATGCTTCAGTGTTGCCTGCGGACACTCATTATTGCTCTGCTCCCCAGCCCTTCGGCAAACAAACTGTCTCCTGCTACAGCCAAATAATTACAATTTTGACTCATCACTCCAAAGTACCTGCTGCCATTTTTCTGCATCCCAGTTCATATGTTTTTGTGTATAGTTGAGTTGCTTAGACTTGTTTCCAAGACAGAGGCTTTTTGGCGACAATTCTTCCATGAAGACCACTTCTGACCAGACTTCTCCGGACAGTAGATGGGTGTACGTGGGTTCCACTGGTTTCCTCCAGTTCTGATGGCACTGCTGGACATCATCTGATGTTGAAGAGACATAAGCATGATGTACTGTATCTTTCATCTGCTGCATTAAGTTTCCTTAGCCAACCACTGCCTCTACGGTCCTCAATGTTGTTTGTTTTATTTTGTGCTTTTTCGAAAGAGCTTGAACAGCACATCTTGAAATCTGTTTTGAAATCTTTGCCTGATAGGGACCTTGCTGATGCAGTATAACTACCTTGTGTCTTGTTGCTGTGCTCAGTCTTCCCACGGTGTATGACCTGTGACACGAAACTGTTGCCCACAATTTCACCTTAGTAGTAGTTTGGCTGTTCCTCACCCAATTTTAAGCCTTCTACACAGCTGTTTCAGTTAATAAAGGTTTCTCCTACATATGAAATTGATGATGATTAGCCCTGCTTGATATATTGGTTAATTATACACCTGACTTTAATCCTTAAATATGCCTGACTTAGTGTAAGATTTGATGCTGGTTTGAAGCTAAAGGGTAGTCGCTCCAAGTATTGATTTGATTTAGATTTTTCTTCTGGTCGCTCACTTTGCATTTTATAAATTGATAAAAATAAACCATTAAAATATATATTTTTAAAAGCATTCTTACTTTACAGCATTTCTTCACACCTGCCTAAAACTTTTGCACAGTGCTGTACATGTAAACAAAGGGTTTATTTACACAAAGCATGCTCACCTCGAAAAAAATGGCATATCTGTATCCATAATTGGTTATAAAGATCATACATGGGTTGATTTTGTTCAATATTCCTTTAAGTAGATAATCTGTATAAATATCGCTATTTTAAAAGCATTAATTAGCTGTATATAGTATTTCAGCCGATGCTGAAACACTGCCACCCTACAGATTTTTGTCCCTTGGGAACTCTGGCTTTGGGATGCTAGTCCCCAGGTCATGTAGAGATCTCTTTTCAATGTATTATTCTATTTTTGCTGTAATAGAAGACAGTAGGATGATTCAGTTCACAAATCTCCACATATTACTGAAGTGCCAATTTAAAATGGACTGACCCTTACATTTTTTTTAAACCTTCAGATTAAAGAGTTGCCAACTCTGAAAGACATGGATTTCTTAAACAAGAGTCAAAAACTATATGTTGATGAAGAGCAAAAGAAGACATTCATGGAGAAGCTGAAGCGTGATGTTGAGGTAGCTAAAACCCTTTGATTTGGTGTTTAATAGTATTTGTGGCATATAGTGTAAAAGTTACATCAATTAACTGGTTATGTATCTTTTGTTTACTTACTGACCTTTTACAGCACACACTAGAGGCAAAAGGTTTTTTGTTTTTTTTGTTTGTTTTTTTTTTTCGTTTTTTGGATACAGTGAAAAAGGATTAGGACACGTTCGTTTTTTTTTGCTGTGTGCGCCCCATTGGCAAGATTCGTCTTCTGTCATGTTTACCATTATCATTAAAAGTGAAAATCTGATGCTTCTGGTAAACGTTTAGGCTGCTTTCACACTGAGGTGGTTTTTAGGCGTTTTAGTGCTAGAAATGGCCTCTTAACGCCTGAAAACTGCCTCCCCATTCATTTCAGTGTGACTTTTCACACTGGGGCAGTGCGCTTGCGGGACGTTCTGAAAAGTCCTGCAAGCAGCATCGTTGGAGTGGTGTATACACTGGTCCAAAAATGTCCTGCACATTGAAATGAATGGGCAGCACTGCCAAAGCGCTCTGGGAGCGCCGCAACATGGGTGCTTTCAACCCTTTCTTTGGCCCCTAGCGGGGGTTAAAAGCACTCTGCTAGCGGCCGAAAAGTGGCCCTAAAGTTAGCGGTGCTTTACCGCTAGCGCGGAGCGGCTACAGTGTGAAAGTAGCCTAAGATTTACCATCCCTTTTTGTCCTGTGACAGTTGTCAGTGAAAGGGCAATTCTCTCCAGCAAAAAAATGCAGACTGCACTAAAACTTGGCAGTCGTCATAACCCTTCCATGCTCTCTTGCCAAAACTATTTTAAAGTTTTTGATGGATATACTTTAAAAGTATGAAAATACTTATGAAGTATGAAAATAAAGAGTGAACATGCAGCAAGTACATTTTGAGGTACTTTATTAGTGCACTTTATTAGTGCATCTCTCTCACGGTGTTCCCTTTTATATACCGTACTCTATTTTACAATTCTTTGCTTGGCATTTTATCCTAAGAACAAGATGTTTTTGCGCTACATATGCAGTTAAAGCAGTGTCCTGACTAGGGTTTATAAAATGCTACATCTAAAGTTACAGAAGAGAATTCCTGCAAAGTGATATGAGTCCAGTGCGCCTGTTCTGTGGCTATCACATTTGATTTATATTTCACATTCTGTAGTGCTCTACTGTATACTCCCTAATACAAAATATTACATTTACAATTCATTCTTCACAAAAGCACGTGACCCAAAGACTGCTCACCCACGCACGGGGGCAAGATGTCAGAAAGCTCCCAGCTTTTCACCTCAACAGGTAGGTAGAGGAGGATGTATGAGCAGCCATGTTTTTTTTCCATTTTTAGACTGCCTAAGCAGACAGCCAGGGTCTCCCTATAGATCATTGTCTGTGTAAAAAGAAGCAGTCATTTCCAGTGCTTAGAGGTCCTCCACAGTTTGATAGGACTATGGGACAACAAATCCAAATGCTTGGTGGATGCATCCCTCCTCGTATAGGGGAATCCTGTGTTTAAACACAGAACAACAAACGGGAAGGCGCAAGCACATAGTGCATTACCAAAAATGTATTTAGGAGATAAAAACTGGTAAAGATTGATACTCACAAAACGTACAACTTGTAAAAGCCAAGAATCCAAAGGATGGGGCATATGCAGTCCAGGATGCGTGTGCTCCAATTACACCCCACTATGCTGGCAAGTTGACATGTTTCGTGGGCTCATCCCCTTCCTCAGAGTTAAGCTAACCAGCTTGGTTATCTGTGACATCTATATAGATATTGCAATTTGAAATGCACATATGAGAATGTGATAGTGGTAGCTGCTTTTCATACACAAGCGCATTACTTTTATTTTTATCTCATGCTGTTTGTGAGTGTGAAACCCAGAGCGAAACCTGGACTCTATGTACAGTTCAGAATTGTGGACAGTTAAGACAAGGTTACCGTCTGTTTCTGACTGTTTCTGTAAAAACCGGAGCTATGTTTGGAATGCATTTGCTTTACTGTGTAAACTTTTCAAACTTGGCCCTAAAGCTCAACCACTCAACACTTAGTTTTAGGTCGGTGACCAGGTGTGACATCACACCACTGGTAACAAACTTTACCACCACTTCTGCCTAGAGCCCTTATAAGGTACCCAAGCCATCCCGCCTGTCCTTTTGCCATGGGGATTTTGACAGTTTAAGGCCAGTTTGTTGCATACTCCTTCCAGTCATGCTTACCCTGTATTCTGTACCCAACTTCATGAGTACCCCAAAGGGGAATATCCTCACCTGTAACTATGAGAGAGCCTGGTGAAAGGGATCGGAAGCAAAACCTCAAGCAAACATTCGCTCTGCTAAAGAGCTGCACTACACTCAACCTTAGATTGATGTTTCCCTTGCATTGGAGCGGGAAAGATAACACCACCAGTCTCTGTACCCATCTCTAGTTCTCTATTAGGCATGCAGCCTACCTAATGAAAACAGACTTATCGGTGTGATTGTCACAATTCTTCGAACAGCTAACAACTTAAATAGTGATATCTTTGTCCAGGGCTCCAAACGCCACACCTCTAGCACAAAATGGAATGAGGATCTAGAGACAGTATTGGAGGAGGCTGTAGAAGATTTTCTCCCCCAAACTATTACACCTGAAGAGAGAGCTTCACGCAATGTACTGGCTAATTTGGATAAGCTCATTGCTGCTGTGCGTAAAAGTTTGGAATTGTAGAACTTGATTCTCCTCCTCCTCACCTAGCCACTTTTGGTACAAACAAGCCTGCAAAATCTATAAAGATGTTCCTCATTCATGAACATATAGAATGGGCAATTTGTGTGACGATTGAATCCCTCCAGAAATTTTCATCGGCCCCCTACCTCACAATGCAGAGCACCTAAATGCTTTACTTCAAAACCTCGACTCGAGCCTTCTGTTTGGTGCAAAACTTGGACCTCAAAGCCCACCAAGTCATCCCCAAAGCCCCTTTCTATGTAGCAGTGCTCTCACTCCTAAGAGTGGGGGTGTCTGTTACAGTTCATGCGACGATGTGACCAAACAAAATGTTTATCGTCTCCCCCCCCCCCCCCCCCCCCCAATAGTGCTTTCTTTTGTGGGTATTTGATCACCTCCTGGGGTTTTCATTCTTTGTGCTACAAATAAACACCGAAAATTTTGAAAAAAAGTGTTTCTTCGTTTCCGTTAAACTTTGTAAATAAGTTTTCTCCTTCAATGATGGGCACTGATGAGGCTGCACTGATGAGGTAGCACTTGTATGCAGCACTGATGGTCACTGATAGGCGGCACTGATGGGCACTCATATGTGGCACACAGTTGGCACTGATGAGTGGCACTTGAGGCCACGTATAGGCTGCACTGATGGATGGCACTGTTCAGAGGCGCTGGCAGTCATCACTGCTGGGCACAGAGTGCCATCCCTAATGGGCAATGATTGCTATCCCTAATGGGCATCCCTGGTGGCCCTGGATGGGCATCCTCGGGGGAGCTGCACTGATAATCAAACAGTGCAGACCCATCCTGTCAGGAGAGCAGCTGGTCAGCTCTCCTCTATTAAAGTCTGTCAGCGCGAGTGGAGGAAAAGCCAATAGACGGCTTTTCCTGTTTACACTGTGATCAGCTGTGATTGGACACAGCTGATCACGTGGTAACAAGCCTCCGTCAGAGGCTCTTTACCTCAATCGGAGATGCAGTGTGTCAGAATGACAAGCCACGGATCGCTACGCCCCCCCTTAAATATTGCTGCTCTCCTTGGTATGTTTATTAAAGCATTAAAATCACATCACAGGTATGTCAGGAACATAAAAGGTAACGTGTTTTGTGCTAAAGTCAGCGCTTACTCAAACCTCCAAAGGTGACTTTAGCACGAAACTCTTTACCTTTTATGTTCCTGTCATACCTGTAATGTGATTTTAATGCTTCAATAAAGATACCAAGGAGTGCAGCAATATTCCTGATTTGTGCATGTTACTGAATTTCAGACGAGCTGTGCAGCACCCTGGGTTCCAGTCCACAACATGTGGGAGTCAGTCACTCGCCTAGAGCGGCATTACTTTGGCTTTGCCGGTTCCTACTGAACTGGCCGAGATTATAACCGTGTATGGCCAGCCTAACTTGGTGTATGTCAGCCTTAACGAGGGAAATCGTTTTTCTTACCTATCACTGGAAAGTGATAACAGATGCCAGTCTTTCAGACTGCTGAGGAGTGCTCCAGTTCACCTGTGGAACCTAAGCTCCCCAACATCTTGAACCTCAGAGCAAAAAGGATGACTTTGCAACACTGGGGCCCCCCTTCTACAAGGACACCCAATCGGACAATGCCACAGCTGTGAAATACATAATACAAGATAAATGCGCTGCTGAACGCACATTGCAAATAACCAGGTGTAATAAAAATTATATGTAATATATATAAAATATATTTGATAAATATAATAGGGCACAACTACTTATGATGGAAAAATTTAAAGTGACATTAAAGGTTCGGATTTAAAAGCAAAAACAAACATGTTCTACTTACCTGCTCTGTGCAGTGGTTTTGCACAGAGCAGCCCTGATCCTCCTCCTTCTGAGGTCTCCTGCTGGCGCTCCTGGCTCCTCCCCCCCCCCCCCCCGTGACCAGTGCCCCCAATAGAAAGTTGCATGCTATGGGGCCACTGGTGCATGCTCGCTCCCGAGCCCAGCTCTATGCGTCCATAAGACACATGGAGCCATGGCTCAGCCCCGCCCCTGCTCTCTCCCGAATGGCTCACTGGCTGTGATTGACAGCAGTGGGAGCCAATGGCTTAGCCAGTGAAGAGAGGGAGTCCTGGGACAGTCAAGTCTCTCGTGCACATTGCTGGATCGAGAAGGGGCTCAGGTGAGCATTATGGGGGGCTGTGGGGGAAGCAACTTACAGGTTTTTTACCTTCACGCATAGAATGCATGAAGATAAAAAACCTTCAGCCTTTACAACCACTTTTAAATTAAATGGAGAGTGGACTGCAATATGCTTGTTCAGTCAAGTAAAGTGTGTAGCATCATATGCAATATACACAATTGCTAAGATTAAAGTGGAGCATCAGCCCCCCAAAAAAAAAATTAAGTCAGCAGCTACAAATACTGTAGCTGCTGACTTTTAATACTAGGACACTTGCCTACCTGTCCAGGGATCACGCGATGTCGGCACCCCAGACGATTTTTCAATTGGCTCTCAGGTGCTGCTGCCGCCGTAATTTCTTGTAAGGGAAACCAGAATTGAAGCCTTGCGGCTTCACAGCTGGTTCCCTACTGTGCAACAATCTACCAGTTTGTGGCCCCAACCTAGGGCCCAATAGCATTAGCTTTGGATGCCTTGATAATTCCCTGGTGCCAGTTTAGGCTAATCTGTGCCTCACCTCCCCATCCCTCAGTATGAATTCTACATTGATCAAATTAGAGTGGGTGACTAAAATGGTGATGTCTTATTTTACCAAACTGGCCCAGAAGAACCTGGTACAAAGACATATTTGGATAACTACAAAGTGGCTTTTTGGTCAGGCGTTTCTCTGAGTTGGTGGCTCTCTTGTAACAAATTTTCCTCATCCTTCACAAAGATAAGATAGTCCTTCCACCCAAGACCATCCTTTCTTCCTAAGGTAGTAATAGTCTTCTGGCTAAATCAACCTAGTCCTACCATACTCATGCCCTACACCAAAAGGAAATTTCTCCATTGCCTGGATGTAGTCGGAGCCATAAGAATCTACTTCAAAGAAACAGGGTTCCCTATTTGTCCTGTCCTCAAACTCACAGGAGACTCCCTGTTTCCATGTCTATCATCGTGAGATGGATAAGAAATCTGGTCTCTAGAGTTTACATTTTCAAGGACAAATGTTCTCCTGCACTTTGACTTGCTTTTTCCACCAGACCTGTGGGAGTTGCCTAGGCATTCCAGCACCAGGCCTCTATATCCCATCTCACTTTGTAAGGCTGCAACCTGTTCCTCTGTTCACACCTTTTCAAATTTATACCTGGTGGATGCCCAAAGTTCTTGCAGCGACACTCTGTTGACCATCTTTCTCATTCATTAGATGGCGACATCACAGGGTCTGAGTACTTTGCCTGTGCCCTGTACCATACCAATCACTTGGAGGTATAAGCTTATAACCAGGCTCTATGAATACTTTACCTGTGCCCTATACTGTTTTTCACTATATGGAATTTACAGAGGTCAAAATTCCTCCTTTTTTTAATCTGTTATACATCACATTTAAGTAATGCATAACCTTGTGAAAACTGGTGTTCTGCTATAGTAAGGGTAAAGGTTGTTTAGAAAATGCTTGGTAGATGACATTGGATTTGCATCTCTGTTCTCTGCACAATCTTATTTTTTTTTTCCATATATGTAGAACTTTGGTAGGCCCTTTCACCACTTCCTGCCCGCACTATAGCCAAAAGACAGCTACAGCGCAGGCTTACTTTGATGGGAGGGCGTACATGGACGTCCTCCCATGATCGCGCTGCCTGCGCCCCCCCTCCCCCCATGGCGTGCTTCTGTGTTTACTGAGTCCTTCGGACTTCGCTTATCACAGATTGGGGTAAAGGGCCAATCAGAGTGGACCTTTACCACATTATCAGCTTTGTCCAATGACAGCTGATCACAGGATGTAAACACAAGCTGGTTATCAGCTTTTCTTTCCTCATGCTGACAGCGTGAGGAGAGAAGAGGAGCCGATAACCAGCTTCTATTAACGGGACATAGGCACTGATAATCAGTGCAGTCTCAACCGTTCCCACCAATACTGCCAATCAGTGCTGCCTTTCAATGCCTCATTGGTGCCGCCACATCAGCGCACATCAGTGAAGGCGAAAAATACCCGTTTGCTAAATTTTATAACAAACTATGAAAAATATTTTGTTTTTTTTGTTTTTTTCAAAATTTTCAGTCCTTTTTCATTTAGCAAAAAATAAAAAACCCAGTAGTGATTAAATGCCACCAAAAGAAAGCTTTGTGTGAAAAAAAATGATAAATATTTCATGAGTATAATGTAGAAGAACCTCAAATGAGATTTTTAAGGCAATTTGACAAAAAAAATATAGAAAAATGCATAAAAATATATATAATTTTATTAATACACAAAAATTAATAAAATTCTTCTGGAAAGAACCACAAGAAAAACATATGTTACATGTATTTGAATAATATTATACAATAATAGACAGAAGTGGCAAAATCCTACTACAATCCCGAAACCATCCAGATGACAAAAGATAGGTAGTGGAAAAGTCCAACGCGTTTCGACACCAAAGATCCTCCTGAGTTTGTGTAAGCCTTTCATCGCACAAAGAGGCCATAGGGTAAAAACCCAACAAGGGCGTACAAAAAGGAGGTCCCTAAAAAGAATGGTCTCAGTCAATAAATGGGGGAAGCACACTAAGGTTATAGCAAATCCCAGATCCAAAGGCGGAATTTGTAACTGTGGCCCCCGAAAAGGTAGTCCAAACAACACATAGGAAAAACCAGTTGGAATTAGGCAAATTTTAGGTCCAAACCAGGACCCCAAATTGCCAAGGCTTCTGCTCTGGAGGATAAACCGAGGCTGTACCCCCCTCAGAGAAAATTAGGCTTCCAATAATAATGATCCCGACAAATGGGTGAGAAGAATAAACCTAAGTTGTACCCCCCTCAGAAAATTAGGCTTCCAATAATAATGATCCCAACAAACAGGTAAGAAGCTTCTTCTCACCTATTTGTTGGGATCATTATTATTGGAAGCCCAATTTTCTCTGAGGGGGGTTCAGCCTTGGTTTATCCTCCAGGGCAGAAGACCATTCTTTTTAGGGAATTCCTTTATTTACGCCCTAGTTGGGTTTTTTTACCCTATGGCCTCTTTGTGCAATGAAAGGCTTATGCCGCGTACACATGACCGGACTTTCCGTCAGTATAAACTCCGACAGAGTTCAGCTGAAACCTGCACACAGTCACACCAAAGTCCGATTGTTTAGAACGTGATGACGTACGACTGGACTAGAAAAAGGAAGTTTAATAGCCAGTAGCCAATAGCTGCCCTTGCGTCGTTTTTGGTCCGTCGGAATAGCATACAGACGAGCGGTTTTCCCGTTAGGAACTGATTCCGTCGGAAAGATTTGAAACATGGTCCGTCAGAGTTTTAGAAAGAAAAAGTCAGATGAAGCCCACACATGATGGAATGATTCTGTTGGACCTTTTCTGCCGGAAAGTGTACACGGCATTACACAAACTCTCAGGAGGATCTTTGGTGTTGAGGGAGAACTGTTTCCAAACCAATCTATTTGACATAGGTGGTTACAGTCCCTGATGAAGATTATATTGTATGCACTGTTCGAAACGCGTTGGACTTTTCCATTACCTATCATTTTTTGTCTGTCTGGATGGTTTCATGATTGTAGTGGGATTTTGCCACTTTTGTCTATTATTGTGTAATATCATTCAAATATATGTAACATATGTTTTTCTTGTGGTTCTTTCCATTAAAATTTTATGAATTTTTGTGTATTAATAAAATTATATATGATATTTTTATGAATTTTTCTATATATTTTTTTGTCAAATTGCCTTAAAAATCCCATTTTTGAGGTTGTTGTTTAATGTATAAGGGATGATGGCAATTTACACGGCAAAACATGAGAGTCGATTAATTTTCTATATGAGTACAATGTTGCATGACCGTGCAATTGTCATTCAAAGGGTGACAGCGCTGAAAATTGCCCTGGCCAGGAAGGGGGTAAAAGTGCCTAGTAGACAAGTGGTTAAAGTGGTTGTAAACCTCAGACATGAAATATGAGCAAAAGCAGAACTTCGGTCATTTTACAAAGTTGCTTCAATATGCCACTTCTCCCCTTCCGTTACGATCTTTGTTTAAAGAAAAAAATATATTTTGTTGCCACTAAATACCTTTTCTTGTGTACTTCTTGTTTCTAGCTACATCATTCGCATAGGCTGCTGTAGGCTCCTTGACTCCTGGGATACAATCATCCCTAATCTCAGAAATCATTGAGGGTTTTTTGTTTTTGCGTCTCGAGAGGTTTTTAGCAAGAGTAGGAGGGCAGAGGAGGAGGGTTGGGGGAGGGCCAGAGGAGGGAGGGATAAGGGCGGAGATAGGAGGCGTGCGGAGACTGACGTGTGCATCCAAACAGGTGTGTTTTTTTGTTTTGTTATTTTTAATATAATATTGCCTTCCATCTATGTAATTGATTCATACTTGCTGTGGGACTACATGGCTTTTCATCCCTTTTACTATAATAGTGGCGGAAGTTGCTAAAGGAACATGTAAGCAAAGGGCTAGAAGCACTTTTTATTTTTTTTTATTTTTATTGCCCTGGAGCGACCGTGCTAAGCCCTTACTGCACATGCATTTCCAGCCCCTTGTGTGCATGTTGCTGTAGCAGTGACCGTGGAAGTTTACTGCCGCTGCTATAAGAACGCAAAGGGCTGTGCTTACTGCATATGCCTGATGTGTAGATTTGGTGCACATGTGTGGGAATTTCCATGGCTTGCAGGGCGGAGCAGCATGTGTAATACCCAGAATAGAGTGGCCAGGTCTTCAGCTGCCCACAGTTAAAATGGGCACATGCAGTAAACCAGTAAATGGGGAAACAGACAATTTTTAACATGAAAATGGTAAAGATTATTAGTAATAAACTTCTTAAATAGGATAATTGCTCTTTTAAAAGACTGAATTTGTATTTTTATAAATTTAACAGCTTTGACTGGAGTTCCTCTAAGGCTGGGTTTGCACTATTGCGAATTGGATGCGGGTTTCCCTGTCAGGAGATTGTGAACGGCTCTCTATGGCAGCCGGTTGACGCCTCTCCAGAGCGGCTCCAGTGGCAATTGCACAGAAGTCCTGTGTGTCTTCTGGTCCGTGTTAGGTCTGAATTCAGCCAAAAATTCAGACTGAAATCGGACCTGAAACGGTGAACAGGGACACATCAGTCCTCTGCTGTGAGCCGCTCCGTGCGGCAGTGTGAACGCAGCCTAAAGCATATCTGTCAAACACGCGGCCCTCCAAGTCTTGTCATGTGGCCCTCGCACCCCAGGTTTGGAGGCACATTGTGCTGAACTCTAGTCCACCACCTCTGGCACTTACCCTCTGCTCTAGCTCCCCACTATCACTTGTAAGCACAGAAGCCTTCTGTGTTTACAAGGGTCAGCTTTGCTCTCAGGAACTAACAAACTGGAAGCACTTATGGCGGGGACAGATCTCCAGAATCTGAGACAGAGAATGATCTCCCTGCAAGGCGAGGCAGAGTGACCTACATAGGGAGGTACTAGAGCTGGATCAGGTAGGAGAGAGATACAAAGAAGCTGGGGGGGTTCGGGTTCCACACTGTGCATAGTGCACCCCACAAACCCTGCACTCTGTACACAACCCACCCCTAAACTCCGTACGTAACGCACTCCTGAATCCTGCACTCTGTACATAGCGCACCCCTGATCCTGGCACTCTGTGCATAACGCACTCCTGAACACTGCACTCTGTACGTAGCGCTTTCTAGATACAACCGGCCTTTTGAGGGCAACTATGCTACTAATGCGGCCCATAATGAAAATGAGTTTGACACCCCTGCTCTAAAGCATCCTCCAATAGTGTGTACTTGTCTCAAGAGTCCTTTCACACTGAGGCAGTTTTCAGGCATTTTAGCTATAGAAATAGCCCCTGTAAAGCCCCTGAAAACTGCCTTCCATGCCGCTGGAGTGTGAAAACCCGAGTGCTTTTAAACTGGGGCGGTGCACTTGTGGGACGTTAGAAAAAGTCCTGCAAGCAGCATCTTTGGGGTGGTTTGGGAGCACTGTATACAGCATTCCCTAAACGCAACTGCCCATTGAAATGAATGGGCAGCGCTTCCGAAGCGCCACAACACGAACGTTTTTAACCCCTTTTTTGCCCCGTTAGCGGGCAAAAAGCACCACTTAAGCAGCAGTAAAGCACCGCTAAAACGAGCTGAGCTTTACCGCTAATGCACGGGCGGCCCCAGTGTGAAAGGGGTTTAAGTGTCATTTCTGTCTGCTGCTTCATTCCTCTATCAGCATGGATCACAAGTTTTTGCTGTTTGAAGCGGGGTTTCCCTTCACTCCAATAAGCGCTCAGAGCTCTCCTCACTGAGCTCTGCTGTGTGTAATTTCAGCTCTCCACCCTCCTTTTTTTTTTTTCCCTGAAAGCTCAGACAAGCTTTATAAGTTCTGGACTTTGAACAGATGTAGAGAAAAGATGGCTGCAGATAGCTGCAGATAAATGGGTGCAACTTATGTAGGAGGGTGTTTTTCATCTGTATATATGTCAGCTGAGGCCAGTCACTTTAGTGGGTATATAAGGGTTTATATCCACTTTAATTATAGCTCAGCTTATCAGGGCTGTATTGGAGGTGGTGGAAAACAGCAGTGAATACTGGGGAGGGATTGTTCATAGCTGGACTATACCCAAAACAGAAAAAAGTGGTTTTGGTTTGCCCTTGATGAAAATCCAGCTTTTCTTACGTAAATGTGCTTAGTTTCTAGTGCAATTAAAAATCATGGACTATAGTCTGCTGCTGGGAATTCATGATGTCTCCAGAGCAGAGCAAGAGGAGGAAGAGGAGATGGAAGAGGAGGATGCTGAAACTGAGGGTCCAGGACAATACGTCGCTGTTGGTTCTTATGGAACTTCTCCAGAAGGAATTGCAGGATATCTGAACTCCCATAAACCTCTGGGCCCTGGAGAATTTGACCCTTACATTGATGTATATGCATTCAAAAGCTCTGGTAAGTCTGCTTTTCTGACACTCATGATTTTGGTTCTATGGGATATTGTTGGTATTTAAAAATAAAATGGGGTTCCATCCCATGCGTCTCCTGGCAAATGTATGGTAAGGAAGTGGTATTACTGTGTTTTCACGCTATCATTAATTGAAGAACTATTGTGATCTAGTGAAAAAGCAGAATGCATAAAAATGAATAGATTTGAATATATTGCTTATGTGCTCATGGCTTTTTTTTTTGTTTGTTAGGTGATGATTCAATGTTGCATAATATAATTACCTTGCATTTCATCAAGTCAGCAGTTGGAGCTGTGTTTTTCTTTCATGTCTTTCATTTCAAGTGAAGTATTGTATAATCATCGTAGGAGCAGTTCATCCATTATTAGCGGTTTCAATCAGATAAGTGAGACCTCAAAGCAAGCAGTGTCTTCTGTGTGTCTTACAAGACAGAGTTGACAGCACTGCTTAGCATTTCATTGCACTGTTGTCATCCCACTACAGAAAGTTAGGAGGTGACTACATTTCTGACAGGATCTTCAGTTTTTTCAGTATGTGCAGCAATTTTAAGGAAGCATGAGGAAATGTGCATGTAATGGAGAACTGCACACCTACACTTTAAAGCAGGCTTTTGGAACAGTTTAAAGATCAGGTATCCGATTCTGAGTATTGTGGAAGTTCAGGTTCCTTCACCCATTTTCTTTTTGCAGAGCTCACCAGTAGCCTGAAATCTGGGGTGTTCTGCAAAGGACCTTGCAAACCAGAGCCTTCAGGGTCGCTGTGTATCAACCCCCTATCTTTTTCTCTTTGCCTTTGCTTTCCTTTTTGGTGAACAGTATATGGTGAGTGACTTTGTCAACCACCATGGAGACACAGAGCAACATAGCAAGCCCTAGCAGCACTTTCCATTAATAGACCCTGAAATTTTAAGGTGCTGTGTTAAAGGAGTTGTAAAGGCAAAAGGTTTTTTATCTTCATGCATTCTATGCATGAAGATGAAAAGCCTTTTGTGTGTAGCAGCCTCCCCAGCACCCCCTAATACTTACCTGAGACCCATCTCTGTCCAGCGATGTCCACGAGTCCCTCGGCCGCCTGTGACTTTCCCTCCTGATTGGCTGAGCCAAAGCAGCAGCGTAATTGGCTCCCAATTAAAGTCAGTTAGCCAAACGACCGCTCCGTGTCTAAATGGAAACATGGAGCTGCACCTCAGCTTGGATGCCCCCATAGCAAGCTGCTTGCTGTGGGAGCACTTGACAGGAGGGAGGAGGGGCCAGGAGCAGCAAAGAGGGACCCAAGAAGAGGAGGATCCAGGCTGCCCTGTGCAAATCCACTGCTGTCAGAGGAAGAATAATATTTATAATCCTTATAATCCTTTTGTCTATGGGCACCAAGAGACCACTCCAGACTCCACTGACTGATCTCATGCAGAGGATAGCTGTATATGGGAAGAGCTTTAACTTTAACCATGTGCTATTTGCGACTACCTTATGGTGATTGGACACTGGTAAAAAATGGCATTCCTTATATAACACCTCTCACTTCCAGATAGCCACAGACTTTTTCTAGTGTCTACAAGGCGAAGCTTGCCTCTTTGCTGTGGAAGTTTTTTCTTTTATCTTCTTGGGCACTCATCTTTACATTGTGCATTTTGTTGAGTTGGCTGCAGGGTGCTATAAAGGTCCGGGGCTATGGTCTGCTGGCTGCAGAGCCCTGGCCCTTAAGATCCCTTCAGAAGGTGGATATGCCCATGGTGGAAGGCAATGTAAGGTTGGGGCCTGGCCCCTTACATACTGCTTGGAGTGTGACGATATTTACTGCAGTAAGTGCAGAGCTTGTGCCTGTAAGTTTTGTCCCAGGGTCAGAGAAGCATGGACTGCAGAACCTTAAATGGTCACTGTCACAACCATGGAGTGGGAGTGTTGGCCATTTGAATTTGGTGCCATTTTTCCAGTGATCTGGCACAAGTCTTTTGCATCAGGCACCTGGGCAGCCCCATCCTCAGTCGCTTTACCTCAAATGTGCATGCCATTTTTTCTTTCTTTGATTGTGCTTCTTTCAGTTGGCACCATCTGCTCCCATTTCTTACAGTATAGCTATAGTGCCTGTCACAGAAGGCTTTACACTGCTTTATCCACAGCTGCAGAGATTGTAAGTACACCTCTGGGGACACTTATGACACTGCACATGGCAAAACGCTAGTGCAGGGGCAAGGGGTCTTGGTAGATCCAATGATGGTCCCACTAGATGCAATTCAGCACATGACTCTGGTGCAAAAGTTTGTGTGTTTTTTAGGGGAAGGGGTTAGTAGTCTTTCTACAGGGCCCTAGTACCCTCTGTTCAAATGGTTTCCCCCTGTCTGACTCCCTGCCTTCTTCTAGGTCAGGGGTAGGCAACCTCAGACCTCCAGCTGTTTTGAAACTACAAGTTCCGTGAGACATTGCAAGACCCTGACAATCGCAGGCATGACTCCTAGAGTTAGAGGCATGATGGGATTTGTAGTTTCACCACAGCTGGAGGGCCGAAGTTTCCTACCCTGCCTCTAGGTACTCATCTAGCCCTTGAAAAACTCGGCCTTTCTTCCACTCATCTTTATCCACTCTTCAGGAGCAAACATGTATATCTGAAATTAAATATATGGGTTTCTAAATCACTGCCTTTTTATAGAGGAAAAAACAAGAGTGTAAATTGGGGGTATCCCATTGTCTGTAAAATACTCACAACTGCCATGTGAAGTAAGTGCAGCACAGAGAGCCTGAAGCTCCCCTGAGGGCATATTTTCCAGGAGCTGTGGCTGCATGTGGCACATGGCAACACCAGTGGAGGACAATTGTCCATGGAGTTGGTGGTCCCTGAAGGTAGTTGCAAGTGTAGCCAAAAGCATCTTGGAGGGCTTCTAGAAAAAAAATGTGGACGTGTGTAATTTAGCATATATGCCAAATATCCTGTACTCAAATATAGAGCAGGTTAGTGCAGCTGTAACTATGATGGTGTCAGTGAAGCCCAACCAAAGAAGAATAAGAGAGTGATAAAGAGAGACCAATGCCACCAAGAGGAGACTCTAGTACCCAATATGTGAGCTGCCAAAATTAAATGGAATTCATGTTGCTAACACTATATCTGGTGCTGAATCGTAGGAAGCCGTGATACAAAGTGGTGAGTGCTATCCATAGGGTGAGGGAGAACCAACAGGATGGAAAAGCCACCCCAAATGAGACCTATATATTTGCACAGTGTAAATTTGCTGTCCCTTCAAAATAACACAACACAGCCATTAAAGTCTAAACCGCTGGCAACAAAAGTGATTACACCCCTTAGTGAAAATGTCCAAATTGGGATTAAAGTTTTAATATTTTGTGTGGCCACAATTATTTACCAGCACTGCCTCTTGGGCATGGAGTTCACCAGAGTTTAACGGGTTGCCACTGGAGTCCTCTTCCAATCCTCCATGAAGACATCACGGAGCTGGTGGATGTTTGAGGATGCCCCACAGATGCTCAATAGGGTTTAGGTCTGGAGACATGCTTGGCCAAGTCCATCACCTTTACCCTCAGCTTCTTTAGCAAGGCCGTGGTTGTCTTGGAGGTGTGTTTGGGGTCGTTATAGTGTTGGAATACTGCCTTGCGACCCAGTCTCCGAAGGGGGGGGATCATGCTCTGCTTCAGTATGTCACAGTACATGTTGGCATTCATGTTTCCCTCAATGAATTGTAGCTCCCCAGTGCCAGTGTTCTATCTAGAAGTGCCTGGGACGAACGGGACATGTGCCGTATGGAACAGCACAACAGCTGATTTTGCAATCAGCTATTGGGACGGCACCTGTGCACAATAGCCAACGGAAGAAATTTTTCTGTCTGATTGTGCCTTGCGCTCCAGAGGCGTGTCGGTGAGGGGCAGATTTGTACATGTTGGGGGCGGATTTATAAATGATGGCCAGTGCTGCACAGGTGGCGGATTTTTTAAAGATGGCCAGTACTGCAAAACATAACTTTTTCTGCTATTCTTCCTGGATGCTTGAGGGACGTGTTTAGTCAACTGAAGGGTGGGTTTTTCTATGTTGATGGGCAGGTTTGCTGGCCGTATTTAGCTAGCTAACACAAGCCATTTGTCACAGTATCGGTGCCGATTTTGATGTTGTATTGCAGCTTCATTGCAGGACCCTCTAATTTGCACATCTATTTCCCAAAGATAACCTCTGGATATGATCTAATTTAACACACCTGCTCCCTATTCACACCTGAGACCTTGTAACGAGTCACATGACACCAGGGCGGGAAAATGGCTAATTGGGCCCAATTTGGACATTAGGGATGTACTCCCTTTTGTTGCCAGCGGTTTAGACATTAACGGCTGTGTGTTTCAGTTATTTTGAGGGGACAGCAAATTTACACTTATACAAGCTGTACACTTACTACTTTACACTGTAGCGTATGAGTGTGTGTGTGTATATGTATGTATATGTAGTGACCCCCTCGACTTATACTGGAGTCAAGCACTTTTCTGCAGCAAAAAATTTCATTTTCCGAACCGACTTTGGGGCCCCGTATCTCAGGGCCACTTTGTGCTAGGAACCCCAAATTTGGTGTGCAAACCCAGTGGAACTGGTACCACAACATATCCAAAGCTGGGGTTCCTAGCACCAAGTTACCCCGAGATACAGGGCCCCAAACCTGGTTCGGAAAATGTCATTCTCTGCTGCAGAAAAGTGCTTGACATTTTCTGAACTAATATTTGGGGCCCTGTATCTCGAGGAAACTTGCTGCTAGAAATCCCAGCTTTGGATATTTTATGGCGCTAGTTCCACTGGGTTTGCACACCAAATTTGGGGTTCCTAACACTAAGTGGCCCCAAGATACGGGGCCCCAAAATCTGTCAACTGTGTCCATCTGCAGCAATGTCATTTCGGGACCCTTTGGGTTCAGAGACCCCAAATTTTGGCTACAGCTAGGGGGCATCTAGGAACCCTTAACTACTGAGTTTGAAGCTTGGGGGACCTATGGCTGCAAATGGGCACAGTGAGGCTGCAAATGGGCATTGTTGACCCTCTTTTCCACTTACAGTAGCTGTACATTTCTCACCCTCGTCTTGTACTCGGGCCACTAAGTTTTTCCCATTTTTTTTTGTAGTAAATTAGGGCCTCGACTTATACTCGGAACGACTTATACTCGAGTATATACGGTATGTATATGTGTGTATGTATATATATATATATATATATATATATGTATATATGTGTGTGTGTGTGTAAATATATATATATATTATACAACAGTAAAGTTAGCCCAATTTTTTTTTATATTGTGTAAGATAATGTTACGCCGAGTAAATTGATACCCAACATGTCATGCTTCAAAATTGCGCCCGCTCCTGGAATGGCGACAAACTTTTACCCTTAAAAATCTCCATAGGCGACATTTAAAATAAAAAAATTCTACAGGTTGCATGTTTTAAGTTACAGAGGCGGTCTAGGGCTAGAATTATTGATCTTGCTCTACCAATCACGGCAATACCTCACGTGTGGTTTGAACACCGTATTCATATGCAGGTGCTATAGTCACGTATGCATTTGCTTCTGCACGCGAGCTCGACGGGGTGCGTTTAAAAAAAATATTTTTTTTCTTATTTATTTTACCTTTTTTTTTTTTTTTTTTTACGCTTTTTTTTTTTTTTTAAATTGTCACTTTTATTACTATTACAAGGAATGTAAACATCCCTTGTAATAGAACAATACATGACAGGACCTCTTAAATGTGAGATCTGGGGTCAAAAAGACCTCAGATCTCATACTTACATTAAAATGCAAGAAGAAAAAATGTCAATTAAAAAAAATGGACCTTTAAGAGCTATGGGCGGAAGTGACGTTTTGACGTCGTTTCCGCCCTGCAATGATATGGAGATAGGTGGGGGCCATCTTCCCCTCACTCGTCTCCATGTCAGGCCACAAGAAGGACGGGATCGCCGCTGCCGACGGCTCCAGTAAGTAGTGAAGGGCACCGGATCGCGGTGGGGGGGCCTTCTCCCGCTACCGATAAGTGATCTTGTGGCGAATCCGCCGCAGAAACCACTTTTATCTTGTAGCTGACCACCCGCTGAAGAAGAGGATACCGGGGTTATGGCAGCTAGCTGCTGCCAAAACAACGATATCCTCCAAACAGCCAACGTAAAACTGCGGGTGGCGGTCCACAAGTGGTTAAGGGGTAGCGTCACACAATGTGCTTGGTAATGTGGATAAGCTCGCTACTATAAGCAAAAGCCTTGGCACTGTAGAATTTGTTTCTCTTCTGTCTTGCCAAGCCACTTTGGGTATAGAGACTTTTCAAAATCTTATAAACGCATTCCCTATTAATGAATTAATGGAATGAGTGATCTGTGACCACTGGATCACTCTAGAAAACAAATTCAATCCTCCCAGGAAGAATCAATGGACTACCAGAGCTCAACAGCCCCCTGGTAGTTCATTGAGAATTACAAGCCGACAGTCGCAAAGGCTGCGTTTGGTACTTGTAGTTTTCACATTCAAAGAACTTTTGTCACAGCAATGGGGGGGGTGGGGGGGTGGAAGATCCCCTGCTCGCTGTCACAGCGGGGCATCGGTGGGGGGGAGGGGCAGTGCTACAGTAACATGTTACACCCTGAATATGGGTTTAACATGTTGCGAAAGGTGCATTCACTACTTTGGCTCTGAAGAGGGTTCACCATTGAAACATGTCAGCCACCACGAACGTCTCCTGGTCTTCCCACACTATTGGTAGATTACAGCGGACCTGAAGGCGATTTGGTCCCACTTGCTGTGATATGCGCACATATGTTATGCGTTTGTGAGTATAACAATTTTTATTCTCAATTTATTGTGGTAATGCGCTAGGTTGGTACGCCCTTCTCTTGTTTTGCAGTCTATAAGGATACCCATTGAGGAAGAATTCCTACACTGTAGGGCTGGGGAAAAAACGATTTAAATCTTGAATCGAGTCGAGAGGTCAAATCGATTCAAAATTTAAGCAAATCGATTTTTAAAAAAAAATTTTTTTTTTTTCACCGCGCCGGTCCCGAGGCGCTGCGGGCATGAGTTTTTAGGTGAGGCTGCGACGCCGCAGACTAGGCCGAAGCCGCGGCCTTGCCTAAAAACTCATGCCCGCAGCGCCTCCAGACTGGCGCTGACACCGCGCCGGGCCTGAAGAGCTGCGGGCAAGGACTTTTTAGGTGAGGCCGCGGCTTCGGCCTAGTCCGCGAGGCTGGATGCCGTGGACTAGGCCAAAGCCGCGGCCTCGCCTAAAAGCTCATGCCCGCAGCACCTCGGGACCGGCGCAGTTTCCAAAGAAAAAAAAAAAATTTGAATCGTGAATCGAGTTTTTTTTTTTTTTAAGAGAATCGAAGATTTTTATTTTATTTTTTTTAACTGCCGACCGCCGGCCGTCAATTGACGGCCAGGAGGCGCAGCTCTCGTTGCAGGATGGCGTCATATGAAGTCCTCGCTTTCCTAGGCCACCAGGGGGCGGGCGCGCCGGCTATCGCGCCCGCCGTGTCACTAGGCACCCGGTGCGCGTGCCCGGCGGCCGCGATGTCCGCCGGGCACCCGCGATTACCGGTAACACAGCAGGACCGGGGATCTGTGTGTGTAAACACACAGATCCCCGGTCCTGTCAGAGGAGAGGAGACCGATGGTGTGTTCCCAGTACAGAGGAACACCGATCGGTCTCCTCCCCTAGTGAGTCCCCGCCCCCTACAGTTAGAATCACTCCCCTAGCAACACAGTTAACCCCTCGATCACCACCCAGTGTTAACCCCTTCACTGCCTGTCACATTTATACAGTAATCAATGCATTTTTATAGCACGGATCGCTGTATAAATGTGAATGGTCCCAAATATGTGTCAAAAGTGTCCGATGTGTCCGCCGCAATATCGCAGTCACGATAAAAAAATCGCAGATCGCCGCCATTACTAGTAAAAAAAATTTAAAAAAATAAAAATGTTTACCAAAAATATGTACAAGAATACATATCGGCCTAAACTGAGAAAAAATTTGTTTTAAAGAAAAAAAAAATGGATATTATCGCAAAAGGTAAAAATTATTGTGTGTTTTTTTTTTTTTAAACTTGTCACTCTTCTTTTGTTTATAGCGCAAAAAATAAAAACCGCAGAGGTGATCAAATGCCACTAAAAGAAAGCTCTATTTGTGGGGAAAAAATAACAATTTCATTTGAGTCGCGTGTTGTATGACCGCGAAATTGTCATTCAAGGTGCGACAGCGCTGAAAGCTGAAAAATGGCTTGGGCAGGAAGGGGGCGAAAATGCACTGTATTGAGGTGGTTAAGAAAGTCTCCCAGCCCTACTACACTGTGCACCTCTCAGTTCACTATTTGAGCGCAGTAGAGTGGCTTTTGAATATCCCCTTAGATGACCTCTTTTACAAAGTGCTTTTTTTGGTTGCCATCACATCTGTCAGACATGTATGAGTTGGCGGCTCTCTTGTAAGAAGCTGTTCCTAATCCTTCACAAAGACCAGAATGTTTTATGTCCAAGACCATCAATTCTTTCCAAGGTCTCCCACTTAAACCAATACCTAGTTCTACTAAAATTATGCCCTGCTCCAAAGCATCGAAAAATTACCTAAAGTGCTATCAGTCTTACAGCTAAATAAAGACGGCACGAAAAACCTTATGTCCTGCTTCAAAAGGAAATTTCTCTATTGCCTGAATGTAGTCAGCAATAAGAGTCTACTGCAAAGCAACAGCTTCCATCAGGAAGACTGATTCCATATTTCTCTTGTCCTCAGGACCTCCTAATTGGCACCCTGCTTCCAAGTCCTTCATTGTGAGAAGGAAAAGAAAGCAAATCGTTAGAGCTTGCACTCTCGAACGAATCTCCTGTTTGGGCTTTTACATGCGCATTCCACTAAATTTTGCAAATTTCCTGGGCATTCTGGCATCTGGCCTATGTAGCCCAGTTTTGTAAGGCCACCACCTGGTGCTCTGTACATACCTTTTCAAAGTTCTACCAGGTGGGCATCCAATCTTCTGTGGCTGTAACTTTTGGCCGCAAGGTTCTTGCTGAGACACTGAGAAGTTGGGCCTTTTGATCCTTGTTGAGGCTGCTGGCAGTTATTAACCTAGTTGTTGTTCACCCTTCTCATTCATTGCTTGGGGACATCCCAGAATCTCTGAATACTTTGCCTGTGTCCTTTACTGTAAGATTAAAGTGGTTCCAAAGGCAGAATGTGTTTTTTTTTTTTTTTTTTTTTTTTTTTTTTTTTTTTGTATTAAGGTAAATAAAAAAAAAAAAAAACACCTCCCCCCACCAGCCCCATCTTATAATGGAGATGTCCCTGCAGCTTTCTTTTTTCTTTTTTTTTTTGGCCAGTGTCCCATCACTTGAAGATAGCTGCATATATTAACTCATGATTAAAAACGAAGGATCCTGTGTCCTGTACGCTACTCCAGAACAAGGTTTTATTGGTGCTATAGGTCAAAAATCCTATTTCACCGTTCTTTCTGCAGTTTAGAGAATCAGATATGGGACAAAGTGCAACATAAATCATACTTAATAAAAACACATACTGGACTTCACTTTGACTTTTCTGCTCTGTCTGCATTTTTACAGGTGCTCCACAGAAAGAGGTCTATTTCATGGGACTCATCGATATTTTAACACAGTATGATGCAAAGAAGAAAGCTGCTCATGCAGCGAAAACCGTAAAGCATGGGGTAATGTCAGAGTATTTCTGTTGTGTTGTGTATACTGCATTAGAGAAATCTCCTGCTGGGAATAACAAACACATTATATACATAACACTGCACACCTTTATTTTTATTGCAGAAGTTTTTTTGTTTTGTTTTTTTGGCACAGTTCCATTGAAATGATTCACCCAGCAGCTCTCATTTTACTCGTGGGTCTATAACTGGGTTTTTTTTTTTTCTGACCATCTACTGCCACTGCTGCAGGAGGTTATTGTTGTCTTGTAAATTTCTCTTTTTTATATTAAGTAAAATACAGCAAAATGTGTCAAACTTCATTGCTTGGCTCTTTAATGGCTGTGGTGAGGTATTGAATTTGAAGATCCAGCGGAAATAGCTCAGTAGTGGAGCATTGCAAAATTATGCAGTGAGTGAATCTACCCCTTAGGCCGGGATCACACTTCTACGACGTGTCGCATGATGTGTGAAAATCAATGGTTCCCTATGAGATCCATCTTAACTGGTCCGGCGCCAGTCGGTCCGACTTTGAAAAAGGTTCCCGCACTACTTTGGTCCGACTTTGTTCCTACTTCAGCCCATTGAATATCACTGAAGTCGAATCCTTGTCCTAACCATTCGACTTGTGGCATCTGACATGGTTTCAATGATGCACTTGCAGTGTAAATTTGGAGTTATGCGGCAGAAAAGTAACTGGGACAACAGGCTTTGGAGAAATGTGTGTCCTGTAAATAGATGGTATCAGCATGAAGGGAATTGGAAAAGGTCAAAAGCCTTAGTCCTTTTTATGAGGAAAATTTAGCCCCTGAGCATTTAATGTAAGTACATTTTAGCGCCATGACTGATGGCAGCATGTGTGGGATCACAGCACCACAGATGGCGTAATGACAGGGAAGCCCCTAGTATTGAAGGAGGGCATGGATGAGGAAAGGGATTACAAAAAGAGGATGAAACAGAGTAAAAGGGGGAAAAACCTAAAGGAACGTTTGAAAACAGGCTGCAGAACAAAGAACTGCTTGGATGGTCACCATAGCAGTAAGCGACAAATGGTGACATTGTGGTCAGCAGTGTCTACACATACGAAGTATGCAATAAGCTACAAAATGTAAAGATATAAACTGTACAGAAAACATTTGTGGCTATAAAGAGGAAGAGTACTATAAATCACAGTACTATAAATCTGTTTCGAAGAAGTATCTTACCAATGTTACCTCTGTTTTCTAGGCTGGAGCTGAGATTTCTACTGTTCATCCAGACCAGTATGGGAAGAGATTCCTGGAATTTGTCACAAACATCTTTGCATAAGGCTTCAGAGTTGGCACATCAGATTAGGATCTCAGATGTATATAATCTGACTGCAGTATTGCAAATCCTGTTAAGACTAAATCAAAACTCTACTGTTTTAATTTTAGGAGGCCAAGGATTTCTTTTTGCCTTTTAGCTTTAACATTTTAATTTGAAAGAGTTTACCAACAAACTGGCCAATATTCATGAAGCCACTTACTGAAGTGTTTTGAAAACTACTGCTGGAGAAAACTTTGATGGACTGAATAAATAGAAAATATATATATAGAGAGAGAGATTTTTCCACATTGCTAATTAGCTGTTTATTTCTGGCTTAATGCAAAATTAGAAATTGGATGCTTGATTCACTGGTTCAAGTCATATAAGCTACATTCAATAATATTGCTGGTCTTATCTTCACTCTTTTTGTCATATTTCCTATTTATTTTAATAGATGTTTACTAACAACTTCTGTTTTTATAGTCTTGCCTCCACTTTCATGTTATGGTAGCTATCCAGTGAGTATAAAGGCACCAGAGTTTGATCACTCTGTTCAGTGCGCTTTGTAGTCTTGATGTTAGATATGGTCAAATAGCCTCCTTCCTTCCCCTTCCTCAGCACTGTAAAATCAGCCATAGATGGTTCGAACCTAAGCCGGTTCAGCAGGGATTGGCCGAGATTTACACCATGTATGGGCAGGCTGATTGTACTCAAGTCAATCCAGCATGACAAATTTCTCATGCGATTGCCAACTGCTACAGCCACTAGCAATAATCGCTGTGTTCTCCCGGGAGGGTCAGCGTCCCCCGTCGGGAAAACACAGTAGCTCTGCAAGAGGGATTCCCCCATCAACGCTAATTGTGTTGATGGCGAAATCAAGCTATTTTCCTGTGGTTGCAGAAAAGAAAATCGCAGCATCTATAGCTGGCTTAAGTATGCATGAGGACACTTGTGCCTAGAAGATGTGGAAGAGGGGGCAGGTGTGTACTTTTTACTTTCCAAGCAGAAATCGGACATAACACACAGCAGTACTGGACTAAGAGGTAAAAAGTGTTAAACTTTAATATGGGCTTTTACAGTTAACAGTGTAAATGCCCTTCTATAGAAGTGTATAATGCTGAAGTTAAGCTTCTGGCACATTTATAACTTGGCACGTGTGACTGATAAATGTCTGATTTACAGGCATGTTTGCTTTGGTTTTAAATGCAGCTCCACCATGTAGATCTGCTGAACCATTTCTGTTAACATCGGGTAGAACCAGCACCCTGGAACTGTGACAATGGGCTGCAGGAGTTTTTTCTTTCTGTTGGGTTTTGTTTTGATTTTTGTTCTTTGCCATTTCAAGTAGATATGACATTTTCTTTTGCATTCCTGTAAAATACTGTTTCCAGGGAGTGCTTTCATTCCGGTAGGGTAAATATGGTTTCCTTGGAGATCAACATAATAACCAATGTGCCTTGATGGTGCTCTTTGAGGTCACGCAGTACAAGGGTTATGTTATTTTTATATTCTGGTGGGTGGTATAATTGGCTTTATTATTAAATATATCAGATTTGTAATGCGGTTCTTATGCTTTTATTTCTTTACTGTAGACAACAGGCCAATTTAAAGCAGACAAGTCCTTAGAGTAGACTTCACGTGACTCCATACAAGTTTGATCATTATCAAAGCAAATGCATCTTTTCTGGTATGAATAAAAACACTGCATTTTAGTTTTGCAACATTACCTAAATCTTTGGCAGAGATCACATGGCCCCTGGCTACCTGGAACCTTTTGTATGTTTAACACCGTTTAGATACTTGAGCAAGCCATTGTAATGCAGGCTTGTAATCAAATAAGAGGAACTGCATGGCAAAACCATTGCATGGAATGCAGCCAAATTAAAGTTTAATTGGAAATCCTCTATGTACATTGAGTGTGCAGCAAAATAGTAGGATCTCAATTAGAAGGAACAGGATGTAAACTTTTTTTCTTTAACTAATTTCCAACAACGGATGTTTTCGTTTGGGAAGGTCCATTCACTCTGAAATCAAATGTTAAAAGCAAACACAATTTTGAAGTACATTCAAACGATATCTGTCAAGCCGATGGATCACATGCTTTAACTTTAATTTTTAAATGTTTTTTTTTATGAACCTCAATAACATTTATTTATAAGGCCTTTTTAATGTAGATTTAGCAACTGCACTTTCAGCACCTACCTTCCTAGTATATGCACATGGCCTACACTGAGGGAGGTGGGGAATTTAAAAGACAGCTTAACTTTAATGAAGTTGTAATTTACATAAAACCTATGACACTGTTCATAATAGTTCATTGGGTATATTTAAATGTTGCTTTTAAAATGTTACTGTAAGAAAAGGACTAAAATCTTTTTGTTGTGGACCCTTTTTTTGGCGTTTTAGAATTTCAAACAATTATTTTTATATAATGAGCCACATGCTTTTTTGCTTCCCAGTGAAGTAAAAAGGAATAACTTGAAGATCTGCTCCTGGAACAAGACCCACCCCACTGTTCCCTGTCCTTTTCGTATTGGATGGGGGGTGATAGTTGGGCAGGGCACAGCTCTGGCATTAATATCTTGGTATTCAAAATGACCCTTATATAAAAAGTAAAACCAATTTAAGAGAAAATGTTTCACTTAGTGATGAGGGATAGTTTACCTTCATCAGGGTGTGGTTCAGGCTAGTGTAATATACAATTCTGCAAGCAAAGAAAAAGTTGGGTAGATGCACACCTACAAATTAAAGTGGAACCCCATTAATGTCCATACATGGCAATAAAATAAGGTAATACCAAAATGGAAACCAATAGTGGGTGCTACATAAACATTTGGTATTGGAATTCTGTTACTAGTAAGGACTTTTGGGATTGATGTATTTATGTAGTGCCCACTATTGATTTTGATTTGCAACAAGTGTATTTACACTGGGGAGGCAGCTTATAATTTAAATACACTGTGGCAAGGGTTTTTTGCTAAAATACCAAAATGGAAGTCAGTGCAAGTGGAAGAATATACAATTATATTTGTTGCTTACAATTTCTGAATATATTTTAAGCAGTTTTATGGGCTGTTTTTTAGATTATATTTAGAGGTGTATAACAATCTAGCAGTTGATGGCAATCGTGGACGTGATGTTCTTGTGAACGATTTTCTGGCAGTGAGAGCTGCAGACAACTTATAATACTTAAAGATTAAAGCAATCTTTTGCAATGTTACACCCGTATTTAGGCTGTAACATATCATTTTTATTACCTCTATGCATGTCTAACCCTGTCAAAACTAAGTTTTTTTTTTTTTTTTTTTTAACCATGTGTACAGTATATAGAACTTTATTGTGATTTGCATTTACTATTTTAGAAGGTGACTTGGGCCCCTTTCTCATGGGGAGGAGTCCACCTACTGAGTGTAGGATCTGTCTTCTGGTTCGTGTACGTTTTCATTTATGCAGAGCAGACACAGCCCACTCTCCTCTATGGATGGTCGGATGTATACGATCCAATAGACTGAAGGGGATCCAATCCTTCCTTTTTTATCAGATCGGATGTAGGTGGGTGTAAATGGACACGTTTGTTTACACCTGCCGCTCTATAGAGAAGAATGGAGGGTCCACCTGAAAAACTGGCGGGTGGACCTAATTGGACTACTAGTGTGAAACTGAGTCTTATCTGCTGCCTTCTAAAATAGGAAACGCACATCGCAGAGTTTTATACACTCTACACATGGTTAAATAAATTAAGCTTCACTGTGATTGGGATAGACATGCTTAAAGGGTAGCTCATGTCATGCCTTTTATGTGAAAATTATATAAACCGCAAGGTATAATAAATGATGAAAACTGCTGGAAAAATAAATCTCCTTTAGAAGAATTGTAACATGTTAAGCAAACTCCTCCATCCCCCTTGACACTGGGTGGGGGTTCTACCTTGCAGCAGCTCTCAATGCAATACAATTGTGTTAATCCCCCTGCATTTGTAGTCCAAAAACATTTCCTCCAGCTCCCGTATCTTCGGTATGGGCAGGGAGCTGAAGGAAGAGTCTGCAGGATCCTGGCATTGTGCCCACGACCCACTGATCACAGGTGCAATGCTGTGCTGGCTCCTTAAAAAATCTTTCTGTAAAAGTGTGCATTCATTATTTTTATTTTTTTTTAACGGTGAACTTGGCCTTTACATTTTTGGCAGGTTAGTATTAATAACCCATGTAAGATCAAATACCGACCTCGCTAAAAATGTATAATCTTGCATTAAAGCAGTGGCAAACAAAAGCCTGTGCTGAAAAGTTTGATAATCCTTACATCTGGCTTGTGCACTAGAGAATGATATCAGATTCCCTCTGCTAACATCCTGTGAATGCTGAGAAGATGCTCCAGTGTAATGCAGAATCATCTTAAGGGATTTGTAATCCTTGGCATTCCCAGGATCTTGCCAGAAGGATCAGGATACCCTTGCCTAGGCACCACCATCAGGAGCTGAATGTAAGGTCGCACTTTTTTTTTTCTCTAATATTCATCTTTTCTCTTTGTGGTTACATGGCCGTTGGCCCTGTATTCAGTAAGCAAGTACATTTTGCTCTGTTAAAATTAAGTCAAATTTAAGTATTTATACTGGTTGCATCATAAAATGTATTTATTTTTTAATGCATATGTTCATTAATTGGCATTTTGGAACTGTTTGGAGTTCAGCTTTTACCTTTACTGTAGGCAAAAAATAAAGATTGTGTTTCTGACTGCCTTTCTGTGGGGGGGTGACTAAAAAATAGTTTTATGTATTTTGTTAAACCATAACTTTTTCAGGGGTCCAAGAACGATTCAGGAAAGATATACTGTATGCTGGTCTTTATTTTATAACTGACAATTTTCATAAAAGTGCCTTATGCTTTTTTTCTGTAAATAAACAATTTTCAACGGTCTTGTTTTCACACGTTCTGTTCACTGTATAATTCAATTTAAAGTGATAAGTACATTTACCTAAGACATTGTTTTATACCAAGGACACCAGTACAGTTTTGCAGTGTTTTTTCTAAGATATCATTGTAGTGATATGTTTTTAATAGCTATGCAATTTGAAAAATAGCTACTAAGAAATTTGAATTAAATTGTATCGGTAGCCAAAAATGTTTTGGACAAAGCAAAGTAGGTTTAGAACCCTGTCATGTTTTGTTGCTGTGTGTCTTGGTAGGTACCTGCTCTGTTTATCTTGGTGACTATGGTCATTAAAGGAGAAGTACAACCAAAGCATTGCAGTTAGCTGAAGCCTGCTGTTGGGTGACATCACAGAGTTGGTCCAGGCTGGGGAAGGATCTCAACTATATGGTCAAGATCCACCCAGGAGCCTGGACCGGCACCTTGGCTCAGCCTCTCAGGGAGCTACTGACAGCCTGAGCCAGCCGCTCCCATCCCCTCCACATCAGAGTGCTCCAGTGAGCACGGAGGGCAGAGCAGAGAGCCAGAGACTGAAAGTCATCAGCTCTCTGCTCACGTAACACTGAGAACCGAGCAATCAGTGGTCTTTGAGCGCTCTGTTCTCAGTCGTAAAGCTGGCAGGGGACAGATGCAACATTGGACTAATGCTGCATCTAGCTAGGTAAGTATGATTCTTAAGAGAAGTTTGGGATTTTTTTTTTTTTTAACCATTTCAAAGTTTTGATTGTCAGCAGAACAGGAGAATGTAACTGAAGCCAGTGTGGAATGAATATACCGTATTTATCGGCATATAACATGCACTTTTTTCCCCTGGAAATCGTGGGTGCGTATTATAGGCCGATTTTGTGTTTTATTGGAGCGATCGCGGCAATTGCCGCGGTCGCCGCCGACATACACAGCCGTGGGTACTTTTAAATATGGCGCCGAGACTGCAGGGATACTTCGGAGCCGAGATACACATACCCGAGTGTACTCGGCTTTTTTCGGCGCCGCCGTCACGCCCAGTCCCGCCCCTGGACCTGTGTTATGTCCATCATAGGGCGGGACTGGGCGTGACTGTGAGCGGCGCCGAAAAAAGCCGAGAACACTCGGGTATGTGTATCTCGGCTCTCGTCGGAGCCAAGATACACACACCCGAGTGTTCTCTGCTTTTTTCGGCGCCGCTCACAGTCACGCCCAGTCCCGCCCTATGATGGACATAACACAGGTCCAGGGGCGGGACTGGGCGTGACGGCGGCGCCGAAGAAAGCCGAGAACACTCGGGTATGTGTATCTCGGCTCCGAAGTATCCCTGTAGTCTCTGCGCCATATTTAAATCTACCACAAAGCTGCACTGACATGGCTGGACTGGGGCAAACCTGCACTGCCAAGGCTGCACTGGGGCAAGGCTGCACTGACACTGAAAAGGCTGCAGATGGACAAATAAGGCTGCATTGATGGGCATTTTAATGTAAGTTTTTTTTTCCTTAAACTTCCCTCCTAAAAGTTTTTTTCCTTAAAATTCTCTCCTAAACTTGGGGTGCGTGTTATACGCCGATAAATACGGTATATATCTATCTATAATCTCTCTATATATAATCTCTCTCTCTCTATATATATATATATATATATATATAGATATATATATATATATATATATATATATATATCTATATATATATATCTATATCTATAGCGCGTTGTGTAAACTGAAAAGGGTTCTACCAATTCCTACCCTAACCAAAACTGAAGTCTGGGCTATAGAAACACTTTAAAGAATTGCTATCACTTTATTTTTTTTTTTAATGATTCTGTTTCTAATTAACCACTTGCCAACCGGACCATAGCCGAAAGAAGGCTACAGCATGGTTGGCTTATTCTGGGTGGATGTCTATGGGACGTCATTCCAGAATGTTGCTCCCGAGCGCCCCCGGGAACATGCGTGACCGCCGGGTCCAGAGGACTGGATCACGGTAAATAGCCGCTGATCGCGGCCGTTTACCACATGATCGTTCCGTCAAATGACGGAGCGATCACTTGTAAACAAACCGGCGTCACGTCATGAAGCCGGTTCCTCCCTCCCCTCTGTGTACTGATCGGTACACTGCAAGAGGAGAGGGGGAGAGATGGCAGCAGCGCTGTGGGCTGGATGTTTAGTGCCCACAGCGCTGCTCAGTGTCAACACTGTGCACTACACTGCAACACTCACCAATAAATTTTAACAAACCATTTTTTTTTTTTTTTTTTATCGAATTTTCAGTCTTTTTTGATTTATAGCACAAAAAATAAAAAACCCAGCAGTGATTAAATACCACCAAAAGAAAGCTCTATTTGTGTGAAAAAAAGGACAAAAATTTCATATGGGTACAGTGTTGCATGACTGAGTAATTGTCATTCAAAATGTGAGAGCACCGGAAGCTTAAAATTGGTCTGGTTAGGAAGGGGGGTTAAGTGCCCAGTAGGCAAGTGGTTAAATAAAGTGTGTCGGGGCCCTCCCCCCTTTTCTTGGCCAGGTTCTGTCATAGTATTGCATACAGTCTATTGAAAGAATGGTACTTGTCAGATTCTGTTATAGTATTGCATTCCAACTGAAAGGCAAAAAAGAGCTCTGGAATAAAATAATTTATAAAATAGATGCATTTCTGGTGTGTATTTGCAAGAATTGTGAAATAGTGTTATACATTGTGAAATATTTTCTGAAACACGAGGGGCCTGTTTTAATTAATGTTTGGAAAGAAACCATACAGCAGGCAATAAAAATATATATAATAATATATTCCTAATTATAAGTAAAACAGAATGCAACTGTGGATGTGATCATTTAGGGGCATTGATGGCTCCTAAAATGTGATCTGACCTTCATTTAGGTTGCAAACCATGTATCTTAATTGTACAGTACCTAATACAGGCTAGATATCCATAGGCACCTATTCAGGTGTTTGGACATTGGCCTTGGATGATGGACCTCTTCTCCCCTACGGAGAAATCATTCTATGCTAAACTAGGTTATTTTAATTCAGATTATTTATTATTTAAAATCCTCATTGTCTTCTAATCCAGCAAAAGAAGCAGTGCAACCTTGGCAGCCATATCCAGACCCCGCACCATTGTATGGCCAATAATGTTGCTTCAGGAATTGGATCCTGCTTGGGTGCCCAACCTTGGCACTTGGTCACAGGGTGCTTATAGGAAATATAGTGACAATCAGCAAAATCTCAACATATATATATATATATATGAACCTAATAAACTATATAACTCGGATAAGTAGCTCAAAATTGTTGCATGCTAAACACTTGGTGATCTCACAACACCAAACAATTTATACCTTAATAGTGCAGCACAACAGTTGTGTGTGTGTGTACACACACTTGTGTCATAAGTTTACATACCCTGGCAGAATGTGATTTCTTGGCCATTTTTCAGAGAATACGAATAACACAAAAACTTTTCTTTCACTCATGGTTAGTGCTTGGCTGAAGCCATTTATTATCAGTCAACTGTGTTTACTCTCTTTAAATCATAATCGCAACAGAAACTACCCAAATGACCCTGATCAAAAGTTTACATACCCTGGTGATTTTGGCCTGATAACATGCCCACAAGTTGACACAAAGGGTTTTGAGTGGCTATTAAAGGTAACCATCCTCACCTATGATCTTTTTGCTTGTAATTGGTGTGTGTGTATAAAAGGTAATTGCGTTTCTGGACTCCTGACAGACCCTTGCATCTTTCAATCAGTGCTGCACCAATGTTTTTTAGATTCTCAGTGATGGGGAAAAGCAAAATAATTGTCAAAGGATCTGCGGGAAAAGGTAGTTGAACTGTATAAAACAGGAAAGGGATATAAAAAGCTATCCAAGCAATTGAGAATGCCAATCAGCAGTGTTCAAACTCTAATCAAGAAGTGGAAAATGATTTCTGTTGAAACCAAACCACGGTCAGGTAGACCAACTAAAATTTCAGCCACAACTGCCAGATAAATTGTTCAGGATGCGAAGAAAAACCCACAAATAACATCAGGTGAAATGCAGGACTCTCGTAAAACATGTGGTATGGCTGTTTCAAGATGTACAATAAGGAGGCACTTGAAGAAAGAAAGGGCTGCATGGTCGAGTCGCCAGAAGAAAGCAATTACTACGCAAATGCCACAAAGTATCCCGCTTACAATACGCCAAACCGCAGACGAGCCTCAAATCTTCTGGCACAAAGTCATTTGGAGTGCTGAGATCAAAATTGAGCTTTTTCGTCACAACCATAAACGCTTCATTTGGAGAGGAGTCAACCAGGCCTTTGCTGAAAGGTACACCATTCCTACTGTGAAACATGGAGGTGGATAGCTGATGTTTTGGGATGTGTGAACTACAAGAAGGCTCAGGAAGTTTGGTCAAAATTGATGGCAAGATGAATGTAGTATGTTATCAAAAAATACTGGAGGAACATTTGCGTTCATCAGCCAGGAAGCTGTGCGTGGGATGTACTTGGACATTCCAACACGACAATGGTCCAAAACACAAGGCGATGTCGACCTGTCATTGGCTACAGCAGAATAAAGTGAAGGTTCTGGAGTGGCCATTTCAGTCTCCTGACCTCAATATCATTGAGTCACTCTGGGGAGATCTCAAACGTGCAGTTCATGCAAGACGGCCCAAGAATTTACAGGAACTGGAGGCTTTTTGCCAAGAGGAATGGGCAGCTTTACCATCTGAGAAGAAAAATAGCCTCAGCCACAAATACCACAAAAGACTTCAAGCTGTCCAAAAGAGTTGTGGATTCCCCAGTGGGGCTTTAAAACAGCAAAGTACAATGTTACAAAAATCATTGATATTGATTTTGTAAAGACAATTTATTGACAAAATGTCCAATAATGTCATGTACTTATACAAAGTCTGATCCAATGATGAATACAAGTTACATAAAACTGTAAAAATGCAGTTATAATCCATAAGGCGGTAAAAGTGCATTGACACATCATTTACATTACATAGTACAGTAAAATACCGAAGCCCTGACGCGTTTCGACCTGTATGCGGTCTCTGCAGGGGGCACATTTGAGTCTATAAAAAATATAGTACAAATATTCAGAATTATAAAGATTTTGTTAGAAAAATATCGCATTAAATAAATCAAGGTGATGAATTTTACCGTTGTGGATGAAGTAGGTGTTTCTAATAGAAATATTAAGAGCCATAGAGGGGTCCAAGTGGTACGCAGGTGATCCCCACCTCCCCGAGCGGGGGTAGAGAGCCAGCCCCTAGGGGCTTACAAGGAGCCACACAAATCCACACCCCCCCAGGGGGTGAAGGAGTGCACACCTGCAACAGACATCCATAGTTGGCCATTAATAAAGTGGTAAACTAGTATTTACGTCATCATTGTAAATGTTTGTTTTTAGTTTTATATATATATATATATATATATATATATATATATATATATATATATATATATATATACTGAAGGTGTGTACATATTTTAGAATGTTGATTGTGTCACATGGAGTAGGTGTAAGGATGAACATGAAAACATAACAGAGAAAAGTGAATGATCCAAATAGATTGGTGTTACTACCAAACACAATAGGTACACAGAAAGTGCCCAGTCTGTGTGTGAAAATATGTGCAGTGGATGGGGTTATAAATCCCTAAGAAAGTGCATGTGGTGATGAAAGCATGGTGTAATAGCTGAGTGTTGGCAAAGGGTGAAAAGTGAGGAACAAAAACAAACACAAGCAAAAATGTGAGAAGTAAAAACGTGAAATGAGTGAAGAGCCAGTCAATTATGACAATGTATGATAGTGAGGTGAGATGATATGATAGTATTACCTTGTGCTGTGGCATGACCCTTGTAGGTTGTATGACATGTATGGAGCATATTGGTTGACAGAAACCAGGCTGCAGTTGTTTGAAAAGAAAGTGCCGTCTGTCCCGGCCTGCATAGAAGTTTTGTTTGATTTGTGACCATAGGTCTCATATATAATTGGGCTGAGGCTATTAGGATGATCATATGCAGGTGTAAGACTCCCCCACCCACCCAGGATCCAGGCGTATGGGCCGCCATTGGCAGCCCACGTGTGGCTCCCTCGGCGTCCCGGAAGGCCAATAGGTCCCGACCACCGTCGTCATCTCTTTCGCAATACGCGTGACGTCATGACGCCGTGCGCGCGCCGGGCCCTAGCGCACGCGCACCTCGTCACATACATTCCGGAGGTGAACACGGGATGCCGCCGGCAGGGTGAAGCTTGCCTCCGCGGCTGGTATAGACGCAGAGCAAGCATAGGGGAGTGCGGATATGTCCACACGCCCCCACCGTGCCGGGAAGTCCCAAGGGAGCCCGGCTCAACCCCGAGGGGGGGGGACTGAAACTGCACCCACCGGAGCTTACAAAAATGCCCTCAAAGGCTCAAAAAATACACTTGGACAAACATTTTAAGTGGTCATAAAATGTACCAAAAAGAACAATAAATGTTGTATTTGTACATAGGAGCAGGGGGCCAAAACCATAACCCCAGACTCATGCATAAAATCCATAGGGGGTAATCACAAACTACCGTGTAGGTATTTGGAACATCATGCAATACAGGGGTCAATTCCCCTGAAGAGACCGCATACAGGTCGAAACGCGTCGGGGCTTCGGTATTTTACTGTACTATGTAATGTAAATGATGTGGCAATGCACTTTTACCGCCTTATGGATTATAACTGCATTTTTACCGTTTTATGTAACTTGTATTCTTCATTGGATCAGACTTTGTATAAGTACATGACATTATTGGACATTTTGTCAATAAATTGTCTTTACAACATCAATGATTTTTGTAACATTGTACTTTGCTGTTTTAAAGCCCCACTGGGGAATCCACAAATCTTTTAGTTAAACTAATTTCGGGGTGTGCAGCTTTTTTGGTCTCCTTACCTATATCTCCCGTTAGTTAGACTTCAAGCTGTCATTGATATTAAAGGGGGCAATACATGGTATAAAGAACTGGGATATGTAAACTTTTGATCAGGGTCATTTGGGTAATTTCTGTTGCCATTATGATTTAAAAAGGGTAAACACAGTTGATTGATAATAAATGGCTTTAGCCAAACACTAACCATGAGTGAAAGAAAAGTTTTTGTGTTGTTATTCATATTATCTGAAACATGGGCAAGAAATCATAAATTCTTGCAGGGTATGTAAACTTATGAGCACAACTCTGTGTGTATACATATATACACACACACACACACATACAGTCTTTTGCAATTAAAACAAATATTATAGTGTTATTCTCTCCCATTGTGATAGTTGCACAAAAAAAAAATAATCCTTTCCACTCATATATAAGTACCCATCTAAAGCTTGTCTTCCACTAACAGTGCTCAATACTTCCTCTTGTGTTGCATGTGCTCCTAACACCAGGTGAAAAACCTGCTCACCTCAACATAGAAATATTCAGGTACTTCATCAAATATCATTCTGCTCCTGTGGAGAATTGTTTTCTTTCTTTTTGAGTCTCGGTTATCTCTCACCCTTGTGTTCAAGAACTGGACCCTAGGAAACAATGAATGTGAAGATGCACTGTGACATACTGAAGGAGAGCATGATCCCCTCCCTGGGCCGCAGGGCCGTATTCCAACATAACCACAAACACACCTCCAAGACGACCACTGCCTTGCTAAAGAAGCTGAGGGTAAAGGTGTTGAACTGGCCAAGCATGTCTCCAGACCTAAACCCTATTGAGCATCTGTGGGGCATCCTCAAATGGAAGGTGGCGGAGCGGAAGGTCTCTAACATCCACCAGCACCGTGATGTTGTCATGGAAGAGGATTCCAGTGGCAATCTGTGACGCTCTGTTGAACTCCATACCCAAGAGGATTAAGGCAGTGCTAGAAATCTTGACATTTTTGGGCCCAATTTGGACATTTTTAGTAAGGGGCATACTCACTTTTGTTGGCAGCGGTTTAGACATTAATGGCTGTGTGCTGAGTTATTTTGAGGGGACAGCAAATTTACACGGTTATACGAGCTGTACACTACTTGTACATTATAGCAAAGTGTAATTTTGTCAGTGTTGTCACATGAGAAGATAAAATATTTACAAAACTGTGAGCGGTGTACTCACTTTTGTGAGATACTGTACATAATCCTTCCCTAATGCATACAGTGCCTTGAAAAAGTATTCGTACCCCTTGAAATTTTCCACATTTTGTCATGTTAAAATACATTTGTTTTTGGTTGTATGTGCTAGACCAACACAAAGTGGCACATAATTATGAAATGAAAATGATAAATGGTTTTCAAGATTTTTTACAAATAAATATCCGAAAAGTGTGGCGTGCATTTGTATTTAGCCCCCTTTACTCTGATACTCCTAAGTAAAATGTAGTGGGGCCAATTGCCTTCAGAAGTCACCTATTTAGTAAATAGAGTCCACCTGTGTGTAATTTAATCTCAGTATAAATAGCTGTTCTGTGAAGCCCTCAGAGGTTTGTTAGAGTACCTTAGTGAACAAACAGCATCATGGAGGCTAAGGAACCCACCAGACAGGTCAGGTATAAAGTGGAGAAGTTTAAAGCAGGGATAGGTTATAAAAAAAAAAATATACCAAGCTTTGAACATCTTACGCAGCACTGTTCAATCCAACACCTGAAAATGGAAAGGGTATGGCAAAACTGCAAACCTACCAAGACATGGCTGTCCACCTAAACTGACAAGCCGGGCAAGGAGAGCATTCATCAGAGAAGCAGCCAAGAGGCCCATGGTAACTCTGGAGGAGCTGCAGAGATCCACAGCTTTGGTGGGACAATCTGTCCACAGGACAACTATTAGTTGTGCACTCTACAAATCTGGCCTTTATAGAAGAGTGGCAACAAGAAAGTCATTGTTGAAAGAAAGCCATATGAAGTCCCGATTGCAGTTTGCAAGAAGCCATGTGGGGAGACACAGCAAACATGTGTAAGAAGGTGCTCTGGTCAGATGAGACCAAAATTGAACTTTTTGGCCTGAAAGCAAAACGCTATGTGTGGTGGAAAACTAACACTGCATGTCACCCTGAACAGACCATCCCCACCGTGAAACATGGTGGTGGCAGCATCATGTTGTGGGGATGCTTTTCTTTAACAGGGACAGGGAAGCTGGTCAGAGTTGATGGGAAAATGGATAGAGAAAAATACAGGGCAATCTTAGAAGAAAACCTGTTTGAGTCTGCAAAAGACTTGAGCGGAGGTTTACCTTCCAGCAGTACCACGACTCTAAACATACGGCCAGAGCTACAATGGAATGCTTTAGATCAAAGCATTTTATGTGTTAGAATGGCCCAGCCAAATTCCAGACCTAAACGCAATTGAGAATCTGTGGCAAGACTTGAAAATTGCCATTCACAGATGCTCTCCATCCAATCTGACAGAGCTTGAGATATTTTGCAGAGAAGAATGGTCACAAATGTCACTCTAGATGTGCAAATCTGGTAGACATGCCCAAAAAGACTTGCAGCTGTAGTTGCAGTGAAAGGTTATTCTACAAATTACTGACTCAGTGGCGCTGAATACAAATGCACGCTACACTTTTCACATATTTGTTTGTAAAAAATTTAGAAAACCATGTATCATTTTCCTTCCACTTTACAATTATGTGCCACTTTGTGTTGGTCTACCACATAAAATCCCAATAAAATACATTTAAGTTTTTGGATGTAACATGACAAAATGCAGAAAATGACAATGGGTATGAATACTTTTCAAGGCACTGTATCCTGATACAGGTAAAAAAAAACATCAATTTATTCTAAATACTATGCATTATGTACTGATCTATAAGATAACATAACACAAATATAAATGGTTATAACTTTTAATAAAATAAATAATATGAAATCCCTCTCCTCATTTACCCAAATAATAAACTACTCAAACATCCTATAAATCCTAACAATATGTCTCTACGGCAACCTCCTATACTATCTAAAATCTTATTGTGAACTGTGTAGTACCCTTCATTCTGAGCTTAATTATTACTTATAAAGAAATTTAAATCAAAGTCAATGTTATGACCTCTAGGTGCTAAAACTTTGGTTTCAAATACCTAAAAAGGTTCACGCTGACTAAGATGCCTAACATGATTACCCCCATGATCTTAGTGTGTCAAGACATTTTAGAGAGGTCCATGGGAGAAACCCCAAAGGTCTGCAATTTTGGGGATTAGAGCAGGTTTATGGTTTCTACCACCTCAAAAGAAAAGTGTCCCATTGTTGTTTCAGGCTTCATCTTCAAAGCCAAAACTTGAAACATTAAGGTTACGGGGGCAAATCCACTTAAGCCTACTAAAGGCAAATCCACTTTGCACTGCAAGTACACTTGAAAGTGCAGTCGCTGTAGATCTGAGGGGAAGATCTGAAATGAGGGAAAGCTCTGCTGATTTTATCATCCAATCATATACAAGCAAAAATGCTGTTTATTTTCCTTACATGTTCCCCTCACTTGTGGTGCAGAGTGGATTTGCCTTTAGTAAATTAACCCTCAAGTCCTCCACAAATCATTCTCCACAATGAAAGATGCCCTCCCCCCTCCTAAGGCCTCATGCACACTGGTTATTTTTTTTGCTGCTGGTGTTTGGTGTTTTTTTCCCTGCCTCTAAAAGTCTGCAAGTTAACCTATGTGTCCACCCACACATAGGAGTTTAGAGGCAGGCAGTGTTAAGCTCATTGAGGAACATATTTTTGTCAACTAAATTAACAATACTTTAGTTGACTAAAACAATTCAGATAACTAAAATGCCATTTTAGTCAAAAGACTATGACCAAAACTAAATCGAAACTTGACATCAAAATTAACACTGCGTTACCATATAAGAAGACAAGAGTAGAGGGCAGCTATGAAGCTGCTGAAAGAAAAAAAACTAACAAAAAGGCTTTTCTTATTTATTTTTTTTTTCTAATATGTTCAGGTAACATGTGCAACAGCATTACAGCCAATAGAGTTTACAGTTTTTTGTTTTGTTTTTTGAATTTTAAAGTTCTAGATGGGAAAAACTACTTGACACGTCTTAATGCATTACGTTTTTCAGAGTTATTCTAGCCAATGAAATAAATGAATGCCCAAGCACTTGATGCAAATAAATGTGTTGCACAAGTTTAAACACACCAAGCAACTTTCCTGCCAAAAGTCTGCTGCCAGGAGGAAAAGAATCTAATTTAGCAATTGGTTTCAAAGGGGTACAAATGGAGTTTAATTCCCTGATCGCTTTCACCCTAACCAAATAAAATCTGCTCAAAATCTGCTCAAGGACTTTCAGATTTACAAACTCCCCTGAACCACCTCTTGTCTCAGGGAGTGGGTATACCAATTCCTCTGGAGGTTAGGTTTAAAGGATTCTATTCAAACCTGTTCATTGTGCCAGAACCTATCCTATCCTGAACCTAAAATCCCTACAAACAAGTATCTTTGTGTTCACAAAATTTGCACAGAATCTGCTAGGTCAGTTATTACCTCTCTGAGGCAAGAATACTTGGCATTAGTAGACATTCAAGATGCCTATTTATGTATCTCCTTTAACCACCTAATCAGTACTTTCTGTGCTTCACAGTAGACGATAAACACTTCCAACACCTATCATCTGCACCCGAACTATTCAGATTCGTCATATTTTTAGTTGAGTAATCAGCTTCCAAATATCTCTCCTCCAGCCCTCCCTTCTATTGTAATATATCTAGGCCTCATTCTGGACACAGCCAAGGCAAAAGATTTCTTTCCAGCAAACACATTTTTCCCTCTAAGATCTCATGCTCAAACCGTAGGATTAAGAAGACATTTCCTCTAGGTCTTGTGGAGGAAACATGCACAATATTGGTATAATGTTCACCGCTAAACTATCTGATGAAAGAGGTTAGAGTTTAAAATTTAAATGCAAAGGCATGCATCTGCATGCTGATACATGAAGGTGTAACCATGTGAATGGTGAGTGGATTTAAAGTTCTGGGGGTTGAACCCCTAAAAATTACAGTCTCTAGAAAAAAGTCTGTAAAGGGAGCGAGCCTGCTTCAGGCGCGGGCTGGGAAACCCGATCACTGTGAACAAAAGGAAAGCAAAAGGAAGAGAGGAAAGCGCCAAGCCAATCCTTTAAACAGCATAGGAATTTATTCAGTATATAGGTATAAAACAACACTAAAAACTTGCGTGAATGAAGTTGGAGCACTTGCAGAGTGCTAGAGGAGGAGGGAGCTTCCACGTGCAGTGTCACAAGAGCACAGGAGGACCACTGGGAGGTCTCTATTGAGGGATCCACGAGGGCCATGTGTTAGCCGCAGCTGGAGCTTTGGTAAGCCTCTGGGAGACGCTGGCTGTGTGTCCCTGGGTGGGAGTGGTCCAGGGCTGTCAAACTGGGGAGCCACCCACACGCTGTCTGGCCATTCTGCCGGCAATAGAAATATGTGAAAAAATTGCATGGGGGTCCCCCTCTCTTAAGGGCCTCTTCCCAACAACCCTGTACAGTGGTTGTGGGGGTCTCTGGGCAGGGAGCTTATCGGAATCTGGAAGCCCCCTTTACCTAGCCTCCAGATCCCCCCCCCATGTGAATGAGTATGGGATACATACCCTACCCATTCATCAAAAAAGTGTCAAAAATAAATTAAAACCGTTTTTAACAATTCCTTTATTAAAAATAAAAAAAACAATGTCCCCCGATGTAGATCCATTGACAATCCCGATGCTGACGCCACCGCCAGACCCAAAAATAGAAGAAAAAAAATACACTCCGCACGCAATTAAGGCTAACCACTCCGCCATCTGACAGTTCATAAATAGGTTAGGGGTAGAGCCACCAGGCGGAGTCACCTGGTAGCACCGCTCCATGTGATGTCACCGATCAGTGCATGCTGGGTCGCTGATGTCACATGGGGCAGTAACACTAGGTGACGTCGCTAGGTAGCTTTGCCCCTTACTTTTTTAAGAACTGTCAGATGGAGCAGGCAGATGGTTGTTAGCCTTTGTTGCAGGCGAAGGTTTTTTTTTTTTTTTTTGGCGGATCGGCGGTCATCATGATCGACGGATCTACATCGGGGGACATTGTTTTATTGTGTGTTTTTATTTTATTTTTGACACTTTTTTTGGTGAATGGGTAGGGATACAATGTTACCCTACTCATTCACATGAGGGGGAATCTGGGGCCCCCTTTGTTAAAGGGGGCTTCCAAAATTCTGATAAGCCCCCTGCCCACAGATCCCCACAACCACAGCCCAGGGTTGTGGGGAAGAAGCCTTTGTCCCCATCAACATGGAGACAAGGTGCCTTGGGGCAGGGGGGACAGAGCCCGCCCAAAAGCACCCCCCAATTCTTCACTACAAGGTTGTTGGGAAGAGGCCCTTAAGAGGGGGGGGACCCCCACACAATTTTTTCACATTTTTCTATTGCCGGCAGAATGGCAGCGTGTGGGTGGCTCCCCAGTTTGACAGCCAGAGACACACAGCCGGCGTCTCCCCCACGCACGACCGTTGCGAGCTCTGGGAGTGTGATCACGGGTCCCGCAGGCTTGATGTCCACGGGGATACCCGCGATCGTCTCACGGAGAGGAAGAGCGGAAATGCTGATGTAAACAAGCATTTCCCCATTCTGCGTAGTGACACTGACACTGATCACAGCTCCCTGTAATCGGGAGCAGTGATCAGTGTCTTGTCACGTGTAGCCCAGCCCCCCCTACAGTTAGAATCACTCCCTAGGACACACTTAACCCCTACAGCACCCCCTAGTGGTTAACCCCTTCACTGTCAATCACATTTACACAGTAATCAATGCATCTTCAATCGCACTGATCGCTGTATAAATGTGAATGGTCCCAAAATAGCTCCAAAAGTGTCCAATCTGTCTGCCATAATGTCGCAGTCATGCTAAAAATCGCTGATCGCCAAGTAAAGAATAATGCGTTTTTTTCCAAATTGACGCTATTTTTTTTTTTATAGCGCAAAAAATAAAAACAGCAGAGGTGATCAAATACCACCAAAAGAAAGCTTTATTTGTGGGGAAAAAAGGACCTCAATTTTGTTTGGGAGCCACGTCGCACAACCGCACAATTGTCAGTAAAAGCGACGCAGTGCCGAATCGCAAAAAGTGCTCTGGTCTTTTGCCAGCCAAATGGTCTGAGGCTGAAGTGGTTAAAGCTCCAGACAAAACGCAAAATCTCAGTTAACCACTTGCCCACTGGGCACTTAAACCCCTTCCTTTATTTTATTTTAAATTTTTATTAGGTTTTTGATAGAGTAATTTCAAACACAAATGATTACACTAATCTGGTATTGCTTATCATGTTGCATAGAACAGTATATAACATGTATTAAGAAATTAATAATAACAAAATTATAATGGTATCATATACTATCTGAGTTTTGATAACCTACTACCGCCTACCCCAAGTGGAAACAGACTGTAAGCGCGACCTGGTTACCTAGAATTCAAATTACTAGGGATGAGAAGAAGGGTCTTTATGATATACAATATCTTGGTGTATCATATTATGCTATTCTTTAAATATTTGGAGGCTCTCAGGTTGTTTATCCAAGCTTGCCATTTTTTCTTCAAATTAATGATAGAGAAATTTTTGAATGCTAACATCAATTCGTATTGAGCTTGAATGTTTAGTCTTATGATAACGTTTGACAGGTTCGGAGCTTCTGTACATTTCCACATGCTAGGAATGGTAAGTTTTGCTGCTATCAGAATATGTGATACTATTGTTCTATAGCAATGCGGCTATACATCTAGATTTAATCCTAATAATGCTGTCACAGCTGTCAGTTCTGTCAGATTACCTGTAAGATCTGCAATAAATAGAGGAAACCGAGTTCCAAAACTTGATAGGTTTTTGCATGTCCAAAGAGTGTGGTAAAGGTTTCCTACTAATTCCTTACACCTCCAGCAGATAGGAGAGGTGGAAGGGAATCTATAAGGACAATCTATAAGGTGTCAGGTACCATCTGTTAAGAATTCTTTGTGAATTATCCCAATGTTCTATACGCGAGGATGCTTTACCAGTGATTGATAGTGCTTTCTGCCGTTGTTCCCATGTATAGGTTTGAGAAATATCCTTTTCCCATTTTAATATGTTGGGGTTTTTATCTTCTGGAGAGGAAGGGGAAAGAAGGTTGTAGAAAAGTCTAATTGCTTTTTTTTTTTGGAACTTGTGGTATGTGAAATATTGCCATATATCTGTTGGAATGTCAATGTCATCAGAAAGGTTTATGTTTTTTAGATATGCATATTTACTGATTTTCCCTTCCACTATGTTCTTGATGCCGGGTTCACACCTATGCGAATTGGATGTGTCTTTCCCCGCATCCAATTTGCATAGCAGGAGAATGTGACTGGCTCCCTGTGGGGCTGGTTCACATAACTCTGTTGCGGCTGCGGAGCGCACCTTTGGCTCTGTTTCAGGGCCGAATTCAGGCATAGATTTGCCCCTGATTCATCCCTGAAATGGGGAACATGGATGCACAGTGCTCCTGTGCGATCCGCAGCCGGTTCCAGTGTGAACACGGCCTCAAGTGTGATGGTAGATATTTATATTTATGGTATCCTTGTTTGGTCCATTCTTTTGTTGATTGCCTTATTTTACAGTAATCTATTATTCTTGAAGGTAATGCTATTTTAGTGTACTAGTTTCCCTTTTTGGTTTTAGATAGGATATGTTTTCATGCTATTAAAGTTGCTTTAATATAAAGGAGGTTCGGTATAATTACTTTTTTGGGTATTAGGTGTTTTGCCATAGAAAGGGTGAATAGATCATGGCCTATAGCGGATTCTTTTTCAATATTTAACCATAATTTATCATTAGAGGAGGTAAAACAAAATTTTATTTGGTCTAATAAAGATGCATAGTGATCATTTCTAATGTCTGGTAGTCCCATTCCTCCTAGGTCTTTGGTGGTGGTTAGTATTGAGAATGCTACTCCTGGTTTTTTCCCATTCCATATGAAATTTTTTAATTTAGTGTTCATTTGTTTAAAGAATTTGGAGGGAAATGGTATTGGGAGTGAGTGGATATAATACTATATCTTGGGTAGTATTTGTATTTTGAATACTACTATTTTACTGAGCCATGATAGTTGAGCTTTTTGGATTTGATGTAGATCTTTGCTGGTTTGTTCTAAGAGTTTTGGAAAATGTACATCATAAAGTTTGGAGGCTGGATATGTGAGTTTTATACCTAGGTAGGCAGTGGCGGATTAAGGTGGTCATGGGCCCCTAGGCTACTTTTTGTGTGGCCTCCTCCTAAGCATGCTTTACCAGAAAATAAATTAATTATTTAGTGCCATGTGTAAAAGGGTAGACCTATATTACACGCCTCAAGTGCAACTCTCAGGTCTAAACATGGAGTTTAATAAAACTGTAAGAAGGTACTCACAAAGGTACATAGTGAACAAGCATGTTGGCAAAAGCTGCCGGATATCCTGGGAGTGAGTCTGGTCCGTCTCCAGGATTGCAGTGGTGTCCGATGGACAGGCTGCGCCAATGGATGCTGGCACTTCCTGCCGTTGGAACGCATGGTGGGAACCAGGAGGATGATGTCATTTCCAGAAGCGGGCACGAATAGGCGACGCGTTTGCGGAGCTACGCTCATTCCTCAGGCCTAACGTGGGCTGTGATTGGGAAGGGTTTATACAGCCAGTGAGTGACACTGATAGGTTGACAAAACACTCCGTGCATTGGATAATGCTGCGATTGTTCAGAACTATTTGGGAAGTGGCTGATTAGATAACATCAGACACCAGGATATATTAATAACATGGTGCATTAATTATATTACAAACGACAGGCTGAACCAAACATAATGAAAAACTGTGTGTGTGTGTGTATATGTAGAATAAAAACAATGTAAAAATGGATGGGGAGACCTTTTTGATAGTGATGTGTGGGCCCATGAAACCATCCATCATCATTATTTCTTCAAACCCCTTTTTTCATCTCGCACATTCTTTATCCCCTCCTTTTTTCAGCATTACACGCCATTCCTTGTTTCATGGGCCCACACAGCACTATCAAAAAAGGCTCCCCATCCATTTTTACATTGTTTTTATTCTACATATACATAAATATATATAAATTATTAAAAATATCCTGGCCAATCGGGGGCCCTTGCACACGTGGGGCCCTAGGCTGCAGCCTAGACCAGCCGGTGCATTAATCCGCGCCTGTAGGTAGGTTATAGTTGTCTCGTCCCAGTTACAGTGCCTTGCAAAAGTATTCACCACCTTGGCATTTTTTATGTTTTGTTGCCTCACAACCTGGAATTAACATGGATTGTTTGAGGATTTGCATCATTTAATTTACAGAACATGCCCACAACTTTGAAGATGTTTTTTTTTGTTGTGAAGCAAACAAATAGGACAAAATAAAATAACAGAAAAAGTCAAAAAGGCATAACTATTCACCCCCCTAACGTCAATACTTTGTAGAGCCACCTTTTGCAGCTATCACAGCTCCAAGTCACTTTGGATAAGTCTCTATGAGCTTGCCACATCTTTCCACTGGGATTTTTGCCCATTCCTCCTTGCAAAACTGCCCCAGCTCCTTCAAGTTGGATGGTTTGCACTTGTGAACAGCAATCTTTAAGTTTAACCACAGATTTCCTATTGGATTGAGGTCTGGGCTTTGACTAGGCCATTCCAACACATTTACATGTCTCCCCTAAACCACTCAAGTATTGTTTTAGCAGTGTGTTTGGGGGTCATTGTCTTGCTGGAAGGTGAACCTCCGTCCTAGCTTCAAATCACACACAGAGTGGTGCAGGTTTTGCTCAAGAATATCCCTGTATTTAGCACCATCCATCTTTCCCTCATGTCTGACCAGTTTCCCAGTCCTGACTACTGAAAAACATCCCCACAGCATGATGCTGCCACCACCATGTTTCACTGTGGGGATGGTTTTCTTTGGGTGATCTGATGTGTTGGGTTTGCGCTATACATAGCGTTTTCTTTAACCGCTTGCTGCCTGCTGGCTGTCATATGACGGCCAGGTGGCACGGCTCTCGTTCTGGGAGGGCATCATATGACGCCCTCGCCTTCCCTACCCACCAGGGGGCGCGCGAGCGCCACCGGCGGCAATCGCGCGCACCCGCCGTGTCACTGGGCACCCGATGCGTGTGCCTGGCGATTACCCGGTAATACGGCAGGACGTGGATCTGTGTGTATGTAAACACACAGATCCACGTCGTGTCAGAGAGGAGAGGAGACCGATGTGTGTTCTCAGTATAGAGCAACACCGATCGGTCTCCTCCCCTTGTGAGTCCCCTCCCCCTTCAGTTAGAAACATTCCCTAGGAACACAGTTAACCCCTCGATCACCCCCTAGTGTTAACCCCTTCCCTGCCAGTCACATCAGTGCATTTTTATAGCACGGATCGCTGTATAAATGTGAATGGTCCCAAAAATGTGTCAAATGTGTCCGCCACAATATCGCTGTCACAATAAAAAATCACAGATCGCCGCCATTACTAGTAAAAAAATTAAAAAATTATAAAAATGCTATAAATCTATCCCCTATTTTGTAGACGCTATAACTTTTGCACAAACCAATCAATATACGCTTATTGCGATTTTTTTTTTACCAAAAATATGTAGAAGAATACATATCGGCCTAAACTGAGGAAAAAATGTGTTTTTTAAAAAAAAAATTGGATATTTATTATAGCAAAAAGTAAAAAATATTGTGTTTTTTTTTTAAACTTGTCCCTCTTCTTTTGTTTATAGTGCAAAAAATAAAAACCGCAGATGTGATCAAATACCACCAAAAGAAAGCTCTATTTGTGGGGAAAAAACTAATAAAAATTTCATTGGGGTACAGTGTTGTATGACCGTGCAATTATCATTCAAAATGTGACAGCGCTGAAAGCTGAAAAATGGCTTGGGCAGGAAGGGGGTGAAAATGCCCTGTATTGAGATGGTTAAAGGCCAAAAAGTTAAATTTTAGTCTCATCAGACCAGAGCGCCTTCCTCCATACATTTTGGGAGTCTCCCACATGCCTTTTCACAAACTCAAAATGTGCCATTTTGTTTTTTGCTGAAAGTAATAGCTTTCTTCTGGCCACTTTGCCATAAAGTCCAACTCTATGGAGCGTACGGCTTATTGTCATCCTATGTACAGATACTCCAGTCTCTGCAGTGGAGCTCTGCAGCTCCTGCAGGGTTACCTTAGGTCTCTGTGCTGCCTCTCTAATTAATGCCCTCCTTGCCCGGTCCCTGAGATTTGGATATTTTTTTATAACCTAACCCTGACTTATACTTCTCAACAACATGATCCTTTACTTGTTTGGAGAGTTCATTGGTCTTCATGGCAGTGTTTGGTTAGTGGTGCCTCTTGCTTTAGGTGTTGCTGCCTCTGTGGCCTTTCAAAAAGGTGTGTATATGTAATGACAGATCATGTGACACTTAGATTGCACACAGGTGTACATCATTTCACTAATGATGTGACTTCGAAGGTAATTTGTTGCACCAGAGCTTTTTATGGGCTTCATAACAAAGGGGTTGAATACATATGCACATACCAATTATCATTTTTTTATTTCTGAAAAATAGTTTTATGTATATATTTTTCTAATTTTACTTCACCAATTTATACTATTGTGTTCTGATCTATCACATATTATTCAGATTAAAAAAACATTGAACTGAAGGCTGTGATGTAACAAAATATGTAAAAAGCCAAGGGGGGGGGGGGGGGGTGAATACTTTTGCAAGGCACTGTATATCTCTAAATTTTACTAAGTTTTTCAGATTTGTCTTTATGTAGGTTCATGGGTAGAATATAACATTATTATTTTGGTTAATTTTATAGTAAGACACATTACTGTATTGATCTAATAATTTCTGAACATTGTGTAGGGATATATCGGGGTTTGTCAAGGTTAAGATGATGTCATCTACAAATTTTATGATCATATTGCCCTATTTTTATGCTGCTAATGTCCAGATTAGTGCGAATGTATTCTGCTAATGGTTCTATTGCTAGGGAAAATATTAGTGGGGAAAGTGGGCATCCTTGTCTAGTGCCACTGTTAGATTGGAACCTTTGGAGATTAATCCTGAGGAGAGCACCTTCGCTGAGGGCTGAGAATATAATGACATAATTGCTGAGTGTATGAATCCTTTGATATCAAATTTTGCTAATGTTTTGGATATATATTGCCAATGCATTATATCGAATGCTTTTTCAGCATCTAGAGCCAAAAGGACAGCGGGTGTTCGATTGTTTTCAATATGATTGATTATATTCACCATCCGTCTAGTACCGTCAGGGGCTTGTCTGCCTTTAACAAAGCCTACATGATCAGGCCCAATGAGATAAGATGTTATTTTTATTAAGCAATTGGCTAGAATTTTCGCATACATTTTTATGTGTACATTTAATAGTGATATAGGTCTATAGTTTATGGGTGATGTTGGGTCTTTGTCTGGTTTTGGGAGGGTGATTATAAGTGCTTCTAACATCTATTTTGGATATTGTCTAGATAAGGCTGCTTGATTAAACATTTTGGTCAAGTATGGTGATAGTATTTTACTAAATGCCTGGTAATATTCTCCTGATGCCTGGGGTTTTGTTTTTAGTTAGGGATTTTAGAACTTTGAGGGTTTCTTGTAATGATATTGGATCGTTGATCATTTTCAGGTCTTCAGGATCTATTTTTGGTAGGTTGATTTATTTTTAGATAATCTGCTATATTTTGGGATGTAGGTTGTGGAGTGTTTTGAACTTCTTTAAGGTTATATAGAGATTTGTAATATTCTGAGAAGGAATCAGCTGTTTCTTGGGGTTGTATATTGTTTCATTTTATTTGTGGTGAATTAATTTATTATTTTATTTCTATTTTGGCATTGACGTAGTTGTTTAGCTAATGGTTTACCAGTTTTATTACCTTGAGAATAATAATTTAGTTTAATTTGTTTTATGTATTTGCCGTGGTTATCTATCAGAATATATCTCAGTTCAGTTCTTAGATTGAGTTGTTGTGCTATGTTTGTGTCACTTAAACTCCTTCCTAACCAGACCAATTTTCAGCTTTCAGTGCTCTCACACTTTGAATGACAATTAGTCATGTAACATTGTAACTATATGATTTTTTTTTTTTGTCCTTTTTTACACACAAATAGAGCTTTCTTTTAGTGGTATTTGATCACTTCTGGGGTTTTTATTTTTTGCACTATAAATGAAAAAGACCGAAAATTTTGTTTAAAAAAATTCATTTTTCTTTGTTTCCGTTATAAATGTTTGCAAATTAGTACTTTTTCTTCATAAATTTTGGCCAAAATTTATACTGCTACATATCTTTGGTAAAAATAACCACAATAAGTGTATATTATTTGGTCTTTGTGAAAGTTAGAGTCTACAAGCTATGGTGCCAATCTCTGAAAATTGATCACACCTGATGTACTGACAGCCTAATCTAATTTCTTGAGACACTAACAAGCCAGGAAAGTACAAATACCTCCCAAATGACCCCTTTTTGTAAAGTAGACTGTCCAATGTATTTAGTAAGAGGCATGGTGAGTTTTTTGAAGTTTTACATTTTTCCCACAATTCTTTGCAAAATGAAGATTTTTTTTTCACAAAATTGTCATAATAAGTTATTTCTCATTTCGCATTCTACTACTCCTCCTGAGTATGGTGATACTACATGTGAGACTTTTACACAGCCTGGACACATACAGAGGCCCAACATGAGGGAGCACCATCAGGTGTTCTAGGGACATAAATTACACATCTAATTTGACTACTCATTACACTTTTGTGAGACACTGATGGGCACTGTAGTGGGATGGATGTGGCACTGATGAGTACTGATGTGGCATGGATGTAGCACGAATGAGAACTGATGTGGCATGGATGAGAACTAATGTGGCATGGATGTGGCAAGAATGAGTACTGATGTGACATGGATGTGGCATGGATGAGTACTGATGTGGCATGAATGTGGCATGGATGAGTACTGATGTGGCACGAATGTGGCATGGATGAGTACTGATGTGGCACGGATGAGCCATGGATGGGCACAGATGAGCATGGCTAGGGATGGATGAGCCATGTATGATCATGGCTGGAGCATGAATGGGCATGGCTGGAGCACAGATGATCATGGCTGGAGCATGGATAGGCAGAGATCAGCGCTGTGGGCACTTAAGATCCAGCCCACAGCGCTGCTGCACATGGCTCCTTCCTCTCCTCGCACACTGTACTGATTGGTGCGAGGAGAGGGGAGGAACTGAACCGGACATGCTCTTGTCTGTTTACAAATGATTGTTACATCATTGGAAGGGGTGATCACGTGGTAAAGGGCCGCTGTCATTGGCCCTTTACTCCATTCCGTGATGCGCCGGGTCCGGAGAACCTGTCATTTGGCTATGTGTAGCTGTCATTTGGCTATGGCCCGGTTGGCAAATGGTTAAATACATATATGGGAGCTGTTTTACCTACAAAAGGATTTGTGTTTTTTTTCCACTCAGTCCTGAGATTTACACCCTGCCTGACATTACATCCCAATTGGTGACCTTTCATCTACTGCATCTAGACAATGGATGCCACCACCCTGCCCCCTGCCAGGGATAAGTAAGAGAGCCGTGGACTAATGTGATAATCACTCTGCACTCTACTGTAAGCAGGTGCCCAAGTGCAAGTGATGACAGGTAGTTGGCACCAAGTCAAATTCAGGGTGATATGTTAGTTACATTTAAAAAAATATTTTTTTAACAAATGCATAGCTACATTAACTGGCGGTGTTGAATGTCTGCCTAAAGTTCATTCAGTATACCACATGCTAAAGCATGTGTGAGCTAGGCCTAGGTAAATGTCTGTTGTTACTACTGCAGCGTCTACACCTAAAGGAGCCGCTTGATGTATTGGGTCCCCTGTTCCCACGACTTTGCAAATAGCACTACATACTCTAATGCTCTGTACACACGATCGGACATTCCTACAACAAAATCCATGGATTTTTTCTGACGGATGTTGGCTCAAACTTGTCTTGCATAATTTTGTGTGATGGAAATTCAGACGGAAAATGTCAGATGGAGCCTACAAACGGTCGGAATTTCTGACAAAAAGCTCCCATCGAACATTTTCCGTTGGAAAATCCGACCGTGTGTACGGGGCATAACACATCTGGCTGGGTGGGGAATGCTTATTACAGATGTATATGCGGTACCCCAGTAGCAAAAGAGATATTAAACAGTAATGGTACAGCAAACAGTCAAACAATAGCAAGGAATATGTTGCAAATAGGTGAACAGTAGAAAGAAATATACTGTTTAAAACAAGCAAGAGCAACTTCTCCTAAACACTATTCTGTGGCAATCCTAACTAGGGAGTACTACACCACCAAGACAGTCCAGCAGTCTATAAAATAGTCAGTAGGAGATGGGTGGGCAGGGAAGCCAGCAAGAGTACAGAGAACCATCCTAGTGCTCCCTAAAGAAAAAGGAGGTATTGGCTTTCCAGACCCAGTGAGATACCAGGAGGCCTCACAGTTAGCCAGAGTAATGGAATGGTGCGCCTCTGAGAGGAAACCATATGTACAATTAGAACAAGCGATGGTTAATATTCCCTTGGAGGGGTTGGCGTGGATAGCGAGATCAGATATACCAACAACAGTGAAAAAACACCCACTGACAGGCGCAACTCTCCGTACTATTAACATGATCTTTAAAAAGACAAATCTATCACCACCTCCGAGCCCTATGACCCCGGTGCTGGGGACGCCAGACTTTCAGCCTGGTATAACAGACTGGGGATTTGAGGTAATAAAACGAAGGGGGAAAAACAGGATTATACATTTCTCAAGGGGTAACTGCTTGATGACAAGAGGTGAGATAGAAGGAGAAGTAACACCAGACCTAGACTACTTCAGGGCGATGCAGTTAGGAGCATATATCTGTTCGAAAATTAAAACTTACCCAGAGATACGGGGATTATCGGGTTTTGAACAGAAATGTCTAGATGGAGAGGGCATGAGGCATTCCCTATCATACTTCTACGAGGTATTAACGAGTCTGGAAGCACCCCAGGATCTTAATTTTATTCAAGCCTGGGAGAGAGAAATGGGGATAATGTTCTCCCAAAGACAGAAGGACAACATTTTAAAATCTATTCATAAAACATCAGTTGCAAGCAGGTACCAGGAGGGAGGATACAAAATCCTCACCAGATGGTATAGAACACCATCTGCACTACATAAAATATTCCCACAGGTTCCAAGTGTATGCTGGCATTGTATGAAGTCAGAGGGCACGATGTTGCATATATTCTGGTAATGTGAGAAGATAAGGGGATTTTGGAAAATGGTTGGGGAAACGGTTAAGGATATTACAGGTGTGTCTCTTGGAGAAAATCCGGCTGCATTTTTATTAAATGATGTCCCTATGTCGGTGGAAAAATATAAGAACTCCCTGCTTAAACATCTTCTTACGGCAGCAAGGGCCTGTATTCTGGCTCTGTGGAAAAGTATAGTCCCCCCGACTATAGCACAGTGGTGGGCTAGAACTATAGAAATCCAACAAATGGAGAATTTGACTTTGATGTTAAAAGAACAGGATGAGAAATATTGGAAGATATGGGCTCCCTACTTAGCTTATAGAAGTGGAGAACAAGAGAGGTAGGTCATGCGCGATCGAATGGGAGGGGGAGGGAGCACCCCCCCTTTTTTTTTTCCCCCCGAGGGATTTAGAGGGTGGGGGTGGGAGTCAGGGTTAGGAAAAGAGAATAGGAAATTATATGTGCCTATTGAGCAGACGAGATTGAGTTGCACTGAATATGAAATGTATAATGTTGTTATAATTTGAAGATATGGGGATGTGACAAGATGTAAGAAATTACACGAAGAATATGTTAAATGCTTTATGTGGAATGTAATATATAATACGTAAAAAATAAAGAAATTATAAACTTGCCACGTCACCTGCCTGTGCCACCAGATGAGGAATGCCACTTGCCACGTCACCTGCCTGTGCCACCAGATGAGGAATGTCACTTGCCATGCTTGCCTGCCACCAGATGAGGAATGCCACTTGCCACGCTGCCTGCCACCAAATGAGGAATGCCACATCACCTGCCTGTGCCACCAGATGAGGAATGCCACTTGCCACGTCACCTGCCTGTGCCACCAGATGAGGAATGTCACTTGCCACGACACCTGCCTATGCCACCAGATGAGGAATGCCACTTGCCACGTCACCTGCCTGTGCCACCAGATGAGGAATGCCACTTGCCACGACACCTGCCTGTGCCACCAGATGAGGAATGCCACTTGCCACGCTTGCCTGTCACCAGATGAGGAATGCCACTTGCCACGCTGCCTGCCACCAGTTGAGGAATGCCACTTGCCACGCTGCCTGCCACCAAATGAGGAATGCCACATCACCTGCCTGTGTCACCAGATGAGGAATGTCACTTGCCATGTCACCTGCCAGTGCCACCTGATGAGGATTGTCACTGCATTGGTGACACTGGTTCAGTGGTTGTTCTTGAGTGAGGGCAGGAGAGCAGAGATGTGGGGCAAGCGGTGAGAGATGATGTCCCCCTGCACCTCCGACATTCTGTATGCTGTGAGGGTGGAAGAGTGGAAATGCTAGGCGGGCAGGGAGAGATGATGTCATCTCTCTGCTCCCCGCTGCACCTCCGACATTCCGCATGCTGTGAGGGCAGAAGAGCGGTGATGCTAGGCGGGCGGAGAGAGATGTCATCTCTGCTCACCAGCCCGCTTCTCTCATTCGCCCGCCCGCTTTCCTCTATGATCCACCGGTGCCTTACAATGTCATGCCGCCCGCCACGGCCTGGCTGCAAAGACGCTACGGCCTGGTAGTGGGCCGCGGCCCGGGGGTTGATGACCCCTGCGTTAGTGCACGTTTAACAAAGAATAATTCAGTGCGTTACTGCATGTTTAATGCTGTACATTTCAGTGCATTACTGCATTACTCCAGGTTTAGTTTCTCTAATCTTCCTCTAATCTTTCCTCATAGCTGAGCTCCTCCATGCCTCTTATCAGTTTGGTATCCCTTCTCTGCACTTTCTCCAGTTCCCTGATATCCTTTTTGAGAACTGGTGCCCAAAACTAAACTGCATATTCCAGATGAGGTCTTACTAATGATTTATACAGGGGCAAAATTATATCTCTCTCTCTGGAGTTCATACCTCTTAATGCAAGAAAAGACTTTGCTCGCATTTTGAAACCGCAGCTTGGCATTGCATGCTATTATTGAGCTTATGATCTACTTAAACCCCCAGATCCGTCTCCACCATTGATTCCCCCAATTGTACCCCCCCCTAGTATGTATGATGCATGCATATTCTTAGCCCCCAAGTGCATAACTTTACATTTATCAACATTAAACCTCATTTGCCACTTCGTTGCCCAATTAGACAGTGCATTAAGGGCGGCTTGTAAATTGGAGACATCCTGTAAAGACGTTATTCCACTGCATAGCTTAGTGTCATCTGTAAAGACAGAAATGGTACTCTTAATCCCAGACCCTATATCATTTATTAAGATATTAAAAAGTAAGGGTCCCAACACTGAACCTTGGGGTACACCACTGATAACCTTAGACCATTCTGAGTAAGAGTCATTAACCACTACTTTCTGAATCCTGTCTTATAGCCAGTTTTCTATCCATTTACAAATTGATCTTTCTAAGCCTGTAGACTTTACCTTGCACATGAGCCGTGTGTGGGGAACTGTGTCGAACGCTTTTGCAAAATGCAAGTATACCACGTCCATAGCCACCCCTCTGTCCAAGGTTTTACTTACCTCCTCATAAAAACAAATCAGGTTTGATAACTTCTGTCTTTCATGAATGCATGCTGTCTGTTGCTTAAAATATTTTTTTCCAGCAAGAACTTGTCTATATGGTCTTTTATTAAACTCTCCAGTATTTTCCAGACTATAGAAAGTTAAACTAACAGGTCTATAGTTACTTGGCAAAGACTTTGATCCCTTTTTAAATATGGGCACCACATTGGCTCTGTGGCAATCCAGTGGTACTATTCCAGTCATTAACGAGTCCCTAAATATTAGAAACATTATCCTTGAAATGACAGTGCTCAATTCTTTTAGGATCCGTGGGTGGATGCCATCTGGTCCAGGTGCTTTATCCACCTTTATTCTGTCTAAATATTTCTAGACCATATCACTTTTGAGCCATTGTGGATCATTTGGAGCTTTGTCACTACCACCCCCATTATGGACATGAGCTACCCCATGCTCCTTTATATACACAGAGCTGAAGAAAAGTATTTAATACATTTGCCTTCTCCATTCCTGCCCAGACCAAATTTTCATCTTTCAGTGCTCTTACACTTTGAATGACAATTACTTAGTCATGCAACACTTGTCACACAAATAGAGCTTTCTTTTGGTGGTACTTAATCACCACTAGGTTTTTTCTTGTTTGCGATATAAGTAAAAGAAGATTAGAAATTTAGAAATAAAAAAAAAACCTTTTTTTTATTTTCTATTATACAATTTGGGAAATAAGAAATTTTTGTTCATACATTTCGGCCAAAATTTGTACTGCTACATATCTTTGGTAAAAATAACCCAAATGAGTATTTAGTCTGTGTGAAAGTTATTGAGTCTACAAGCTATGGTGCAAATTAATAAAAATTTGCTCACACCTGATATGCTGACGGCCTATCTCATTTCTTGAGGATACCTCCCAAATGACTCCTTTTTGGAAGGTGGACAGTCCAAGGTATTTAGTAAGAGGCATAGTGAGTTTTTTGAGGTTGTAATTTTTTCCCCACAATTTTTGGGAAAATTAAGAAATTAAATTGTTTTTTACACAAATTTGTCAGAATAAAACGTTATGTCACACACACACACACACACACACACACACACACACACATGCAGCATACGCATACTTCCAATTACACCCCAAAATACATTCTGCTGCTCCTCCTGAGTATTACGATACCACGTGTGAGACTTTTTCACAGCCTGGCCACATAGAGAGGCCCAACATGCAGGGTTCACATCTAAATTCAATACTACCCATCTCAATTTTGAGGTTCCTGGAGCACCAGGACAGTGGAATTACCCACAAAATGACCCCATTTTGGAAAGAAAACACCTCAACATATATTCTATGAGGCAGCGGCTGCATATAGGTACTCTGATGGGCCGCAGGAGGAAGGGAGTGTTCCTGCTAGCGTCATTTTACAATGCGCCGTTGGGGAAGTGGTTAAAATCCATACAAAACCCAAAGGGCCCCCACGTCCTTTTTTCCTCAAATTGTTTTAACCACTTGCCGACCAGCCGCCACGGTCCTGCGAACCGTCGTAGCTGTACGTCAGCTCCTTAAAGCAGGATAGCAGGTGCGCTCACCCTGCATTGCGGGGGTGTGACGATGCTCATGGCCGGTGGTCACGATGACCGCCGGGTGCTCGTGATCGCGGGAACGAGAGGCAGAACAGGGAGGTGTGTGTAAACACACACACCTCCCTGTTCTGTGAGGAGAGGAGAGGTAGATCATGAGTTCCTAATAGCTAGGAACCACGATCTGTCGTCTCCTATAGTCAGTCCCCTCTCCCCACTGTTAAAACACACAGTTAACCCCTTGATCGCCCCCTAGTGTTAACCCCTTCCCTGCAAGTAACATTTATACAGTAATCCGTGCATTTTTATAGCACTGATCGCTGTGTAATTGTCAATTGTTTAAAAAATGTGTCAAAAGTGTCTGATGTGTCTGCCATAATGTCGCTGTCCTGATAAAAATCGCAGATCGCCACCATTACTAGTAAAAAAAAAAAATAATAAGGAAAATGCCATCTATGCCCGATTTTGTAGACTTTTTGCGATTTTTATTACCAAAATTATGTAGAAGAATACATATCGGCCTAAACTAAGGAAAAAATGATCTTTTTTTTTTTTTTACATTGGGGATATTTATTATAAAGAACTAAGGAATGGTGGAAAAAACTTGCGCTAATGAGCAAAACACAGTGAGTCAAAATTGCTTAAATTCACAAAATGCAGCTGCAACAAAATACTCCAAATATCCATAAAGTAAAAAACATATAAATTAAAATTTGTGCGCTAGCAAAATATATTGAAGTAGTATAATTAGAACGCTCCTTGGGATAATAACCGGAGCCACAATGTGTTTGAATCCCAACACAAGAAAATACCAAAACAGTAGATACCAATAGTGCATTAAATTATATCTCAATAAAAAATGAAAGAATGTGAAAAAATATTTCAAAACAGTGAAAATCCTGAAGGTACGATTGATCACTCAATCATTTTAGAAGACACCACATTCAGTCCGTGAAAACAGGTTAGCTAAAATTGAGTGAAAAAGAAAAAAAGAAGAAAAGGACGTTCCTTTGGTGTATCACATCAGAAGCAGGAGAGTGATAAGATGTGAAAATGCTTCCAAACCACCACTGATTGCAGAAGAGGAGTAATGGATGTGCCCTTACCCCATTCGTTGGACCTCCTCTATGGCGAGGTCATACGGGCTTGCAGATATAACCCTCTGCGGGGACAGATGGAATATTGGTGTCCGGGTCCTGTTAGCGTGCACCACCGACTCCAAGCTGATCCGATTGGTCCCAATGCTACAGCATCAGAAGGGAGACTCAGGATTGGGAGGATCCATATTTAAGAAAAGAAGGGGAAAAACTCCAATGGTGTAGTAATAGGGATTTATTGGTTAAAATAAACCGCAGGTATGTATACAAAAATTTCAGTATAAAAATCATTAAAACTAAAAAGCCGGCATAAAAACAGAGGCTGAACGCCCGTGCAAACAAAGAACACGTGATGGCAAGCACTGCGAGGCCACGCCCTACATGTTTCGTCATACGTGACGTCTTCTACGGGGCACGGGCGACGCAATGAACCATCACCTTTTATAAGAGTAAAATACAACCAAGCCTCGTCTCCATACAAGTCCGTCGTATGACCGGGCATGCGCAGAGACTCAATCAGGCCGTCATTGAAGACCGCCTCTAGGGCGGAACCTAAAACATAAACAGAAAATGTTGAGAAGATAGAAAAACAAACATACAACCAAGCCTCGTCTCAGCGCCGGCCCCTCACATGACTGGCCATGCGCAAGGGTATACTAAGCCTTGGTCTGGCTGTCATTGAAAACCTCCTATAGAGGCGGAACTTAATAGAAAACAGGAAATGCTCATGCGTGTACCCTAGATTCAAATATAGAGTAACGATCTCTAACACGCAAGGACGTCCGGTATCTCATAGGTAGAAAAATAAATTTAATTTATATGGATATTTATTATAGCAAAAAGTACAAAATGTGAAAATTTCAATAATATACTAAAGCGCTGAAATGGATTTAAATGAGACTAAACCATTGCTGAAAATTACAAAACTGTGAAAATATTCAAGTTCCAAAAACTTGTGACTGGAAGAAAACCACATAATAAAAGCTGCAAAACTTAAAAGTGTTCAGACACCTATAGAGAGTAACAAGTGAAGAAATGTGTTGCGCTAATATTAACCTTCCAATCAATATTAAATCCAGTGCAAAAATGGTTAATAAATCAATCCCTCTAAGTGTCAATACAAATATAAAAATAAAATACGGTGTGGTCAGAAAACATATAGCCACTAAATCGTAATCATATGCTCCACAAATAGATAAATGAATAAACCGCAGGTTACCACCTATAAAAAATGAATGACTGCTATATATATACCGTCCAGTATCTAGTCTATTCAAAAAAACTCCTCTTATAATATTATTATAGTTTGAAGCTATATGTTGATAGCTGTTCTTAATTGCAGAAGATAATACGCTGCACTTGCATAGGCTGCTGAACAAAATCCCATATTTGCCAAAATTAAGTCTGTTCACAAAATTCCCTTATACTGCTGTATAAAGTAAAGGGCGTATAGATGAATGTTCTCAATTACCAAGGATACATGAAATAAAAAAGAAGAGACATCATTGCGCAATGAACGAAGTATGGATTGCTTTAAACTAGAAAGACTTCACTGGATACACTCACATGAACCTGAATAGTTATTTGCCTGGATAGAAACAATCAGCCTCTTGGGGCACGGTGAGTCCTCACACCGCTGTTGAACAGCCTCGATGCTGTACGTCACTGACTCCTCCTATGCGTTGCGTCAACCGACACATGACTTTTTCAAGGTTGGTCATGTGACGCCTGAGTCTCCATTTATATGGTGATACTAGTGTCACCGTTACTATAGAGACAGCAGTATATCATTGGATCATCATTTTGTTTCTGCACCAAGCATTTACTAAAAGTATTAAGTATAAACTTTATTTAACAATACATTTGAGTTTAAAAACTGTTCACAAAGCGCTAATATATAGTAATATAAATCTAATATAAAACAAGGAAACAATATCTATTCCACATCCTCCCTCTAGTGGTGACTCCTATATTAGCTTAATTTAAAAAATAATTCAATTGAAGAGATAACTCCATTAAAAAGTGATAATTAGACAGACATTGGATTCTAATGCCCCGTACACACGGTCGGATTTTCCGATGGAAAATGTCCGATCGGAGCGTGTTGTCGGAAATTCCGACCATGTGTGGGCTCCATCGGACATTTTCCATCGGATTTTCCAACACACAAAGTTGGAGAGCAGGAGATAAAATTTTCCGACAACAAAATCCGATCGCGTCAATTCCGACCGTGTGTGGCCTGTTCTGGCGCACAAAGTGCCACGCATGCTCAGAAGAAATTTCGACACGGAACAGCTCGGTCAGGTAAAATTAGCGTTCGCAATGGATACAGCACTTTCGTCACGCTGCAATGTTAAAAATGGTTTAATACAGCGCACTCTCTTCTTCTTTATAATGTGACAAGAATTAAGTAGTTTTGCTGCTCATATTCACACACACTTCTCACAAACTTATTTTTTTGTTTTTTTCTTGGGATTCCCTGAATTATATTTATTTTATTTTTTTTTTTTATTTAAAGCCATTTTTCGTTTAGATTTTATGTTTGTATTTTTTCCAAGGCTGATCTTTGTTTAATGTTATTTTTAGTTTTACTCCAGAATATTTTTGTGTGTTTTTTGTGTGTCAAGTTACCACAACACCATTGATATCTTTTATTATTTAATCTCAAGGAGATTGTTTGTTGTTGGTGTCCCTTGTTAATTTCACATTGTATTTTTGAAACGTACCTGAATCCTCACAAACCAACTGTCCTTTTTGAAGTAAAACACAAATAGGCAAGTATAATTCAAACCAAAAATCCTTTATTAAGGGCTCAGAACCAAACAAAGAGGGAGGCAACGCTGGATCAACATGAGAAATTAGCGAAGCCTGGGACCCCCAGGGCAGGCATCAATTCTTGAACATCAAAATTGGTGGCCTGAGGAGTCCATATGTAAGGGAGGGCAGTCTGGTCCAGAAGTCCCAGAGATCCGGAAAGCAGCGGATGACATCTGTGTCCCCAGGCTGTGGTACCACAATAGGCTGCATCTTTTGGCCGACCAGACTGGATCCAGGGTCCTCACTTTATGGTCTTCCTTCCACGCTTCATTCCGGGCTGTGGCTGTGCTGATGGAGATGTGGCAGGAGGAGGAGTAGGACCTGGAGGAGGAGGAGGACTGGGAGGACCTGGAGGAGGAGGAGGAGGAGGAGGACCATGTGTGAGTTCGCAAAGGTGTGTCTCAGATGTAATTTGGGCCCTCATACCTTTATTAAGAGCCTCCAATATGAGCGACTCACACATGAGTTGTTGTCCCTCCTCCATCCTCTGCATTTTAGAGGCAATGATGGCACCGAAGTCATCCTCCACGGTCTGTGGTGCTCCCAGGGCCTCTGTAGCCCTCCAAAAGAGGCCTATGGCAGCCTCCTCTAGGGCACTCCTCCTCCTGCCACTTTCTCTTTCCAGGTGTAGGGGAGGGACCTGCAGATCAGGCAGCCTGCTCGGCCCAGCCACCTCCTGGCTGAGACTTCCCTGTGTATGAAAAAGGGACATGGTTTTAGTTTTTGCATCATCAATCACAATCAGAAATTAGTACTCCAAACTAACATCTAGTTAACATCATTGATTGGACAATCAGAAACATTTAGAGGAATGCTATACCTGGCTCAAGCTGGGCTCCTCCACATGTTGCTGCCTGGAAGGCCCAGGTTGGGCGTCAGAAGCCTCAGCCAGGGGGGAAGGAAGCGTGGAAGGAAGACTGGAGAGGGATGACCTGGGTTCAGTCTGACCTGCCAGAAAATGCAGCCTGTCATAGTACCACGTCCTGGGGACATAGATGTCATCTGCTGCTCCCGATCTCTGCGAATCCTGGACTTTCTGGTGCTCCCTTACATTTGTGCTCCTCAGGCCACCAATTAAGATCTTCAAATATGTGATGTCTGCCGCGGGGATCACCTGCTTCACAATTTCCAACAATTGATCCAGCGCTGCCTTTCTCTTTGTTTGGTTCCTGTAATGTGGGTGGTTGATCTCCCACAAACAGGGCAGCTCCCTGAACATGTCAATGAATATTGACATGAAGTCATTATCTTGTAATAAGATATCCATGTTCACTGCAAGACACAACACAAGACAAAGCCTAATGTCAGACCAAACTCTCCTAATCTTGTTACAATATAGGCCTCAATCTAGAAGCAGTATAGGCACAAGTATGTCTCTTACCTTCGTTCTTACGATCAGCGCGTCCAATGCTCCTTCCTCCGCTCACAGATCGTACGTAATACGCACGTGTGTTACACTTTATACACACTGCCCCTTTTCGTTCAGCGCAGTGGGTGAAGAGCACATGGCGGAGTCACAGCAGGTGAGTGGTAATTACAGGAACGAGGAGGAGGAGGAAAGCCCGGATCCGGACACGTCCCGATCCAGAAGGAGAAGATTTAAGGCCACAAATATGTCCTTTGGGGAGATGTTGGAGATGGTGGACATCCTGAAGAAGGCCGACTATGACGGGAAGTATGGGCCTTACCCCAACCCCAATATCAGAAAGGCCAAGATCATGGCGAAAGTGGTCAAAAGTCTGCACAGGAATTTCGGGGTACGACGATCGAAAGATTAGCTCAGGAAGCGGTGGTCGGACCTGAAATTAAGAGAGCCCGAGCAGTACCGAAAGATCCGGAGAGTGCTGCAAAAAAGTAAGTAGTTGTGCTGTGTTCCTATTCTTTTTGTCTTTATTACGTTCGTGCTGCTCCATATATGCTTTTCTTAATTGTTGTACAGTTTAAAATGTCAATTTTAATGTTCATGGGCCCATTATTCGTTCGCATCAAACATTTTTTTTTTGGCCTCTAAAACACCATTGCTTAGGCCATATGCATTTTCCTACATTTTTTAGGGCCTACTTGGATGCAAAATATTTGGTTGTGTAGATGGGTTTGTTACTAGAATGAAATGCAAACTAGATTCTGTGTAAAGAGAGGACACTCAGCAGCTGTTTTCACATCTGGACACTGGAGCACTAGTGTGGGACACAAGAACACCCTTTTTATTAGGGGGCCACACAGGTGCTCCAGTGTATACTATAGGGGGGGTCTCCATCTGTGAAGCTTGTACAAAACAGGTAAAGTATTGCAGGTTGACAAAGGACACTAACAAAGTGACATCTTGGAACTCTGCTAAAATAGACAATTGTACCCCACTTCCAAGCAATGTTTCTTATTTATAGTTCTGCCATCAAATATCTGTGTGCTAATTATACCATTTTTGTTTTACATACGGGAGAAAAGACTCGGAGGACACCCCTAATCCGAGGAGACCAGAGACCCCCCACCTCTGGAAGAAGGTGAAATACCCCCAACACAAGTGGAGCAGGAGGAAGAAGAAGATGTGGTGGAAATTGGCACCACAACAGGTGAGTGTCTGCGACCACAGACTCAGGTAAGAGACGGATGCTGGCAGTTTTTTGATACCTGTTTTTGTTTGGTTTCTCTCTTTTTAGGTGATCGTGAGGTTAGGGATCGAGATCCTTTCACATCAGAAAGTGCCCAGATCCTGATCGGGGAGATAATGGGGTGTAATTTAGAACTGGAAAACATCAAGAAAAAAATCAATGATGTGATTCAAAAAAATAATAACATCATTGATGTTTTGGGGCGAATTTAAAACCCCACAAAATCTCTTTTTTTTGTGTGGTACAATGTTTTAAATTTTTTAGCGATGTTTCGAAATGCCAAATTTGGAGGATGCACACAGTGTGCCAACATGTGCTATCTGCCATCACGGGAGATCAATGGACGCGTTTTGGGGGTGCAACCCCTTCCTCAATAATAAAGTAGCGGTGAGGAAGGGGTTGCTCCCACAAAACACGTCCCTTGATCCCCCGTGATGGCAGCTAGCACATGTTGACATTCGTAAATTGGTGTGCATCTTCCAAATTTGGCTTTTCAAGGGGTGACTTCACCCCATCTAAAAGCAATATCAAACACAGTTCCTAAATACTCATGTCTGATATTGCCTTCAAGTTTTACCATATGTGAACTTTGTAAGTTCAAGATTGTTGTGTTTCTTGTTGGTTTTACACAGGCCTGTTTTATCGTAAATGTACATTTCTATTTTTGATATTGCCACCCCAAAAATTGTTATACAACAAACATGTTGGTTTGTTTTAAAAACCGTTTCTAAATGCACATGTGATTGTGCAGGTATTAAAAAGTTTGTTAATCAAGAATGTGTGGATTATTGTCTCAACGCTACAACACTTTTGTTGTGATGTAATTGCTGTTTTCTGAGAAAATGGTGGTTATTTCCTAAGGGCAAATCCTCTTTGCACTACAAGAGCTTTTTCATTGCAGTTTCAAGAGCACTTGTAGTATAAAAAGTGTATACGCCTTTAGTAAATAACAGCCAACAGTGCTTTGTATAAGGTTACACAATCACGCCATTTTCAGGACTCCACACATTGCTGTCAGGGTCAGCTAAAACAAACACAAGCAGTAAATGTCACCAAAGATTTTTTTTTTTTTTTAATTTGATAAATGCTTCACAAATTGTCTGGCATATTGATGGCCCCCCTACCCGCAAAGAACTCAAGGTATCTTAACCGGACATCACAGGCACTCAGGGAGGGCAAGCCAGGACGGCCACTTTCAAGCACCGTCAGGGTTGTATCATGTAGATTTCCGGCCTCAGGCCCAACTGAGCCAGCATAGTTGGCAGAATGTTGGCGTAAAAAGTTATGGAGAACACAGCACGCCAGGATTAGATGATTAAGTTTATACTCCGCCATATGGATGGGTGTCAGAAATAGGCGGAACCGGCTGGGCAGGGTTCCAAATGTGTTCTCCACCACTCTTCTGGCTCTGGCCAGCCGGTAATTAAAAACCCTCTGTCCCGGGGTGAGGGTCCTCATGCATAAGATGGTCCCCCAGCGCAAATGCTTCATCCGCAACGAAGACGAATGGGAGTCCTTCCACATTGTCCTCTGGAGGTGGCAAGTCCAAGCTGCCATTCTGGAGATGCCTGTAGAACTCCGTCTGGGCGATGACTTCACCATCGGACATCCGGCCATTTTTCCCCACGTCCACATACAAGAAGTCGTAATTAGCCGACACCACCGCCAACATCACAATACTATTGAACCCCTTATAGTTGAAATAGTACGACCCCGAGTTGGGTGGTGGGACGATGTGGACATGTTTCCCATCAATTGCCCCTCCACAGTTAGGAAAGTCCCACCGCTGGGCAAAGTGGGAGGCCACAGTCTGCCATTCCTGTGGCGTGGAAGGAAACTGTTGAGGAAAACAAAAATAATTTACTATTTTTGCACATAAACATGGCAAGCAGATTAGGCACAAACATTCTTGGCCAACCTCCAGATAGCATTTATTAAGGGGAAATTAACACCAAAGTATAAGGTACACCTATCATATCCCCCCTCCCCCCCTCTCATGGGCCATTTCTAACATTATAGGGGGGGGGATCGTGGACAGGTAACCTTCTTCACTTCATTGAGAGATGAATGCCTAAATACAGGGTATTACTTGGAACAGCCCCTCCTTAGTTACACTATTGGCAGCCCACTGGACAGGTAAGAAGTGTCATAATACAAAGATATAAATACACACTGTACACATTTCATCACATTTGGACATTCTGATATTACCTATCAAGATAATAATAGTATACCAAAACTTTAAACAGTACCATTGGAAAGTATACAGGCAGGCCCTTGCACTACATGCTTTGGGGAATTCATCCATACATCTGACCAGTAAAGAGATGGGTGTAGTGTGTATGGGTTTGGCAAAGTCAGCAGATAGATGATTGAGGATAGATAGAGAATTGGGATCAGCTGACTTAGCAGCTGGGGGGAGGGAGGGTTTAGAAAAATGATTTGGGGACACTACAAAAAAAAGCCTCTGGCACTCTGCCTGAATTTAAAGCACAAATCACATTTCTAAACATTTTAGGGGGTGTTTGGGGTAAAGCACTACTATGGAGCTGATAAAATACATTGTTAAGTGACTACATGAGGTGAATATAGGGGCAGGAGAGCATGTTGGGGAGGTAAGTGAAGGCAGATATGTATGAAGGACTTAAAAAATAAATACCTAAAAAACCAGCATGCATGAGAACAAAGGGGACATTCACAGCATATTACAATCATGGTAATTAGGGAATGAGGAAAGAAATACAATATATTATCAAACATTAAATACAATAAAATGTGATATTAAAGGATAAAAATCTTACCTTCATATACTCCTTCTGCAGGACCTGGATGATGGCAGAACAGGTCTCTGGGATAATGATACCCAGAGCCTGGGGGGAGATGCCTGTCGAGAACTTGAGGTCCTGCAGGCTTCTCCCCATCGCCAAGTACCGCAGGGTAGCAACGAGCCTCTGCTCCGGAGCGATGGCTTGCCTCATGCAGGTATCCTGCCTGCTGATATAGGGGGTCAGCGAAGCCAGCAGACGGTGAAATACGGGGTCCGTCATCCTGAGAAAGTTCCTGAAATCATCAGGATTATTCTCACGGATCTCACGGAGCAAAGGCATATGAGAGAACTGGTCACGCTGAAGCAACCAATTCTTGGTCCATGAACTCCTCCCCACCCTGTTCATGGACTGGACTTGTGTCAAGGTCAGGACCCCAACACCAAGCCCCCGCACAGCACGAACTCTACGAGGAGTACGTATACGCAACATGGCTAGAAAAAGGTCGGCTGCTCGGAACGAAGTAACAGAACGCACTGAAGAACAGCAAGGCCTATGAAGAGCGACCTGAAAAACAGCAACGAGCAGGCAAGATCGCACAGGAAAAACTCCAATACGAACTTACTGCATGCACTGAAGAGCAGATACAAACCCACAAGCACAAACTGAACCGCAGAAAACGATCTGAAAAAGCGCGAATCGTCTCTCACCAAACTTTTACTAACACGAGATTAGCAAAAGGAGCCCAAAGGGTGCCGCGCTTGGTTCTGAACTGGCCTTTTCTAGTCTCGTCGTACGTGGTGTACGTGACCGCGTGGTTGGCGATCGGAAATTCCGACAACTTTGTGCGACCGCGTGTACGCAAAACAAGTTTGAGCCAACATCTGTTGGAAAAAATCCTAGGATTTTGTTGTCGGAATGTCCGATCAATGTCCGACCGTGTGTACGGGGCATAACACATTCCTACTATGGATCATTCATAATTGCCAAAGGTAATGGTCATTAAAATACACAAATTGCATAAAAAACATGCAAAATGGGACTAATACATAGTAAATGTTTTTCTTTCAATAGTTTTTATTGTTTTTCAAATGTTTCACAGAAATACAATGTGCACATTGTATATTGATATACATTAATCATATACATAAGTACAGATATAGTATAATAAACTTCTTATCATCCAGCTATCAGAAACTTTGGATCTGTCATAATCGTATCTGGGAGTACTTAGAGTTGTCTATTACCTGAGAGCTCCACCCTCGGGGACCCCATTGGGAACTCAATTGTCACTGAGGGGGGAACAACTCCTATGGACAAAATCCAATATAAGCAGAATAGATAGCAGAAACCAGTAACAAGGGGAATTGTTAACATCTATAGGTACTTCTAGCAGTTTGTTGCTTGTCAGGAAAAAAAATAACAGGTTATTAAGGCTTTAGAGAAATGTCTCCGCCCCAGCCCTTGTCTCCCACGGTTTCCACCTTGTCCCTTCTTTATTTAAGAGGCCTACGCTGGAGACCATCAGTTTTTCGAAATTATAATGAAGGTTCACCGTGTCAAGAGTGTGTTCTACGGTTGGGGGTTTGTCAGATTTCCACAACCTTGCTATGCAAAGTCTCGCTGCAAGCAAGATGTGAGTCAGGACATGTCTGTATTTCGGGAGAACAGAATCAATATTTAGATTCAGTATTGCCAGGTCAGGAGAAGGGAGTAGGTCTTGGTGCGAAATGTCTGTCAGTATGAGAAAAATTGTATGCCAGTAGTTCTGTAATCGTGGGCAAGACCAAAATATGTGGAGTATGTCGCCCTTGGCTGAGTTGCAGCACCAGCATTGGTCACTCATGGAGGAGTTGAATTTGGCAAGCTTTGAGGGGGTTAAATACCATCTAAGGGACAATTTTTGGGTGGTCTCCCAAAGTGCGGAGCATTTTGTGGCAGTATAAATCGACCTAAGTGCTCTTTGCCATTGGTGTTCCGTGTAGGTTTGACCCAAGTCATGTTCCCAGTGAATATGGGGGGGGGGGTTTATTGAATTGCAGTTTGTGGTGTAGAATATTGTAGAATAAAGATATTCCTTTCATTTTGGGGGAGGAGGTCGTTAAATAGTCCCATGCTCTGGGATGTAATGTGTAGAGAGGAAGTTGGACATCTTTAAGGCAATGAGTGACGGGTATGTAAGTGAAGAGATCTGTTTGAGACAGGTCGAATTTACGTTGAAGGAGGGAGAAGGGTTTAGGTCTGTCTTTTTGGAGAATATCTTGAATGTTATGGATCCATTTTTTGGACCAGTGGGCTAAATGTAAATCGGGTGAAAGGTGGTGAAGAGACTCGATCGGGATAGGAATGGAAGGGATGTCAAGTATATCACGACCGTGGTGAAGTATTCTTTTCCATGCTGTGATTGACGCTACCATAGTAGGAGGTATTGCCGACGGTAGTTTTGGGCCCCAGGGTGTGCTCTTCATCCAAAATTTTAGGTTTGGACGGAGTAAGGTCGAGTTCTCGATGTAGCCCCAGAGCTTGCTAGGGTTGGGCTGGAACCACTCATCAAATTGAGCCAGGATTGCCGCTGTGTGGTAGTCTTCGAAGTCTATCGTGCCAGAGCCCCCCGCCAATCTATGGTTTCTAAGTGTCGAGTGTGCACATCTAGGCTTAGCTCCATTCCAAATAGCTTTGTTAAACAGAGTTTGTAGAGATTTGAAATATTGTTTAGGAATGGGGATGGGGAGAGTTCTGAACAAGTAAAGAATTTGTGGTAAGTGGATCATTTTAAATGCTGCGAGTCTGCCGGACCAGGAGAGGTTGTGTTTGGTTAGGGTTTGTGTTTCGCTTTTTAATTTGGCTAGTTGAGGTTTGAAATTGGCTGTGAAGAGGTGTTTGGTTGATTTAGTGAGATGCACTCCCAAGTATGAGATGGTATTGTTTGCCCAGGCAAAGGGGAATTGAGCCTGTAAAAGGTGTCTGGTGGTGGCGTCCATTTTAATGTCTAGGATGTGTGATTTAGTTACATTCAGTTTGTAGTATGAGATTCGTCCAAACCAGTCAAGTATTTTTTGGGCTTCAGGTAGGGAGGAGTTTGGATTGGTGAGTATTAGTATGACGTCGTCTGCAAAAAGACTAATCTTGTGTTGGGTTTTGCCTATCGTTAGACCTGTAATTAGGGGGTTCAATCGAACGTGTTCTGCCAAAGGTTCCATCAGCATATTGAAAATCAGTGGGGACAGCGGGCAGCCCTGGCGAGTGCCATTTGTTATGTGAAAAGGTCGTGACAGCATGTCCGCAGAGTATACCTGTGCTGATGGGGTAGTGTACAGTGCCATTATTGCGTCATAAATGAAATCTCTGAACCCAAACTTGGTCAAGACTTCTCGTAGGTAGGACCAATGGACCCTATCGAATGCCTTCTCTGCATCCAAAGAGAGGAGCAGAGAAGGCGTTCCACTAGACTCAATATGATGTATCAGGTTTATCATCCGTCTTGTGGCATCGGGAGCTTGTCTATCTTTAATGAACCCCGATTGATCCTTGTGGATGAGTTAAGGCATGACAGTCATCAGGCGTCTGGCAATTGTTTTGGCATATATTTTTACATCAAGGTTCAATAAAGAGATAGGACGAAAATTTGGGGGGGGGGGGTTGGATCTTTTCCCGGTTTCGGGATGGTAATAATAAGAGCATTCAATGATTCATCTGCGAGCTTGGAAGAGGAGGCAGCAATGTTGAAATATTCTGTCAGATGGGGAAGTAGGTGACTGGAAAAATGTTTATAGTATTCTCCCGTGAACCCATCAGGTCTGGGAGCTTTGTTCAAGGGTAGAGATGATATTGTGTTTAGGATTTCCTGTTCAGAGAATGGTTTGCTTAGGAAGGACAACTGGGATTCATTCAGGGTCGGGAGTTTAATTTTGTGGAGAAAGTCGGTAATGTCATGATTCTCTGTCCCTTGAGACATTGCACCAGTCTCTTGCCCACTTTGTTGGATGTGGAGTATGTGTTGGCTTTGATTTTGCGTTGGATTCGTTCGTACGAATATAGAAGTAATGAACGTAGGTCCCGTCTAATGCCGCGTACACACGGTCGGACTTTTCGTCTACAAAAGTCCGACAGCCTGTCCGACAGACTTCCTGCGGACTTTCGGCGGACTTGCAGCAGACTTTCTAACGAACGGACTTGCCTACACACGACCACACAAAAGTCCGACGGATTCGTACGTGATGACGTACACCGGACTAAAATAAGGAAGTTCATAGCCAGTAGCCAATAGCTGCCCTAGCATGGGTTTTTGTCCGTCGGACTAGCACACAGACGAGCGGATTTCGGGGTCCGTCGTAGTTACGACGTAAAGATTTGAAGCATGTTTCAAATCTAAAGTCCGTCGGATTTGAGGCTGAAAAAGTCTGCTGAAAGTCTGGAGAAGCCCACACACGATCGGATTACCAGCCAGCTTTAGTCCGTCGGTGTCCGTTGGACTTTTGTAGACGAAAAGTCCGACCGTGTGTACGCGGCATAAGGTTCAGTAGTTGGGCTAGGAGTTTTGGGTTTGGGTTGTTCTTGTGTTGGGATTCAAGATTTGCAATTTGGGATGTAAGGGTGTCTATTTGCTGCGTCCTCTTCCTCTTACATATGGAGCTTAATTTTATAATTGTACCCCTAAGAACTGCTTTGTGCGTGTTCCACACCGTGACGGGGTCCCCCACTGATCCTTTGTTTAATTCGAAGTATTCTTGCAGTTGTTTTTTAATCTCTTGGGAGTAGGTTGGGTGTTGTAGAATGTAATTGTTCGCACACCAGAAGAACGTATTTCGCTGGGGTGTGGTGTCGTTGATGGAAATAGTGATTGGAGCATGGTCCGACCATGTCACGGTGTGGATTACAGATGCACCAATGTTTTGTAACAGCCACTTGTCTGTGAGGAACATATCAATCCTGGAGTACAATTTATGGTGAGGTGAGAAATATGTATAGTCTTTTTCGGACCCGTGATGGCATCTCCACACGTCAAAAACGTCATGTGACGTGAAGAGTTGCCCCAGGGGTGATTCTCTTCTTTTCGCTGCTGAAGTAGAGTCAATGTGAATGTCTGCAACTATGTTGAAATCTCCGCAGATAATCAGGTGACCCTGCTGAGCCTCTCGTGCCCTCAGGAAAGCTCGTCTAAGGAAGCACATCTGGCGGGTATTGGGGGCATAGATATTCATTAAAGTGTAGGTGACCTTGGTGAGGGTAAATATTAAGATGAGAAAGCGACCATTGGGGTCGGGGATTTCTTGTATCAGATGGAAGTCCAGTCCATTCTTTATGGTAATGAGGACCCCTCTTTTCTTGGAGTTGTAGGTGGCATGGAAGATTTGGGGATATTTGCTATTGGAACAAAGGGCTGTTGATGTGGGAAGCAGATGAGTCTATTGGATACATAGGATGTCACTGTCCAGTTTAATTGCTGTGTGCCATAGGGAATGGCGCTTTGCCGGATGGTTTAACCCCTCGGCATTGAGGGACATGACGTTGCACGGCATGGCTATCTGCTAAGAGTGTTGGTGGGGCAAAGAAAGAGGTGTTACTTACAGTTAGTCGACTATAGCTTGTCATGAGTAGGTGCCTCTTTTACGAGGGAGAGAAAATTCCTGTTGTACGTTGCCGTGGAGTGGAAGATCTGGAATTCAAGCCGTAGGAGATAGCTGGAGGGAAAGCAACAAGTCAGAGGGCTAGATGAGGAAATCGTGAGTGCAATATCACAAAACAACAATCAAAAAAGAAAAAAAAACTAACAGGTTGTCTGTTATGCTGTATATTTGCAGTAAAAGGATTGTGGCGGCATGGGTAATAGGAAGCTACGTATAGCTGTGCCACAAGTGGGGGAAAACAGTTTGTAATTAGTAAACCTGAAAAAATTTGCAAAAGGTAGCAAGGGAGAGGTATGGTAGTGGTTGTGTCCCAACAGATTCAGGTGTTTGTTTGGGGTTGGTGTATTTTTGAGCCCTGGTTGGTGCGCCTGTGATGGTATGCCCGTTGCAGTAAAGGTGAGATTCCCTCCACCGGGGATTCTAGAATGATGCCCCAGTCGTGGAGTAGATGCATTCCTTTCATTAGGTCGCTGACAACATGGGTGGTGCCATTTTTTGTGATGAGCAAAGTCGCGGGATAGCGCCATTTGTATTAAATTTTATGGTTAAAAAGGCCTTTGGTTATGGGGTTCAGCTTTCTCCTCAGTTGTAGCGTATATTTGGACAGGTCAGGAAAAATCTAGATTTTGTCGTATGGTCTGGGCAGAGGCCCTTTGGATCTGGCTTCTAACATCATCTTTTCTTTGATGTGGAAAAAATTAATTCTCATGAGAACGTCTCTTGGGACTGATGCTGCTATAGGTTTTGCAATCCTATGGATTCTATCAATGATGATGTCTCTGGGAGCCGCGTCAGGTAAGATAGTATGTATGAGATCTTTAGCGTATTTAGGAAGGTCTCCCGGGGGAACCGACTCAGGGACCCCTCGCAGTTTGACGTTGTTGCGTCATGAGCGGTCTTCCAAATCGGCCAGCTTGGCCCTGACCCAGTCCTGTTTCCCTTTAATTTCATCGACTGCATCAATGATGTCATTTACAGTAGTTGAGCTTTCTGTCATACCCTGCTCTATGGTAGAGATTCTATTATCCATAGAGTGCATGTCTATGGAGATTTTGGTGAACAGGGATGTCAGATCAGTCATCAGAGATGTTTGCAGGGACATGAGCATCTCTTTGAGAGTAGTGTCGATGACTGCGAGGCCAGAAGTGGGGAAGGATGTCATTGAGTTGTGCAGGGCTTGGTTTGATAGAAATGTAGTGAAGGCCTGGGCCTGGGCTGCAATCCTAGCAGGAGGTGACTGCGGATGCGGTGCATCCATCCGCATCCGGGCTTTAGCTGGGCTGGATGTAAGGGGGTCAGAGCCTGGGTCCTATGTGGGGGACAAAGGCAGTGGAGCTGTGCCCATTTCTGAGTGGATGGCGTCCGGGAGGTCTGTGTAAGCCTCCCTCGGCTCCGTCAGGCCGCCGGTGCCATCTTGGATCCCACTGACCTTGTCCTGAGGGAACATGAAGGTGGTGAGTTTCCTGATGCCGTGATCTCCCATCCGTTTACGGGACATTGTCGGTTGGGGAAGCTGTGGAGTGATTTTGGGCTGGATCCAGTGTCTGTGTCGGGTCTAGTGAGTTCCGGTGTTCTCCCTTGCTGTGGAGCTGTGGATTCAGGCGTCCATTTTCAGCGCCGGCTAGCCACGCCCCGAATACATAGTAAATTTAAAACCAACCGTACTGAGCAAAAATTTAAATTTTGAAAGAATATTTTGAAATGAAGAGCAAAACTACCTCTTATGGTGAGATACTAGTATTACACATATTCATTGAAATATCAGTTGGTTAGCAAATAAACCTTCACTGACAAATCACATAGGTAAATAAATAAAGAGAAGCCCTCTACTGGTGACTACCACTACTACACACTTATTGATCAAAGTGACCTATCAATATTGTCATGGTGTGGGAATGATGTACCATTGGTTCCTACATGTTCTAAGTGACAAAATTGTATAATTAAAAATATTAAAAACTAGTGGACAATAAAATAAACTAAAAAGTTTTAAAATCTTCAAAAATTGGGGTTAAAAAAACAGAGAGTATTAAAATCTGCAAGGGATATAATAAGAACTAACTAGTAATCTGATATAAAACAATTTAAATCAAAGTCAATATTTAACCCCCTAGGCGCAAGTGTACACATCTCAAAAATCCACCTGGATTCACTTTTACTCAATTCTCTAATTTTATTAGATCCTCTCCAGTGTGGTTTATATCTGTCAATAGCCCAAAATTTTAGGCCTGTGGCAAGTTGCGAAATGTTTAAAAACACTATGCTTTGGGAAGCCGTTCCTAATATTCTGTATATGTTCTCTGATACGTTTCCACAATGGGCGTTTTGTTCTGCCAACATACTGTAAGGAACATGCACATTGTAGTACATATACAACTCAGTTCTACAGGAAATAAATTCTTTAATTGCATATTCCTTATTGGTAATTTTAGATCCAAATTTTGTGCACTTTTGTCCATTAAAATTAGTATTTTTACATGCAAAACATCTCTTACAGGGGTAAAAACCTTTACCCTGAAAAAAGTTAGTCCTGCTGATTTTATTGGGGTATCATCAGTATCAAAACTATGACAGAAATGGAAGAAGAGATGATTATCAATATCAACATCAGTATTACCAACCACAAGGAGAACAAAGACAGTATAATCAACCATATTATGATCTTAGGAGGAGTCGCATTCAAACCCAAAACAGATATGAGGCCCTTAGAGATTACAGAGATGAGGAACAATCGCGCTCTTTTTTAGATTACCGCAGGAGCGAAAGGACCTCACCGAGACACGATCGAACAATAAAAGCAAGAAGCCCAGACAGAAAAGGGGATGCAGAGGAGGATTCAAGGCCAAAAAGAAAACGAGAGTAATAGGCGAGGGAATATATAACTTGAGCAGAATTGAATTAATTGGATAAAGGACTGAAATATGCCCCAAAACGGAACTTAACCACTTCAATACTGGGCACTTAGACACCTTCCCGCCCAGGCCAATTTTCAGCTTTCAGCGCTGTCGCAATTTGAATGACAATTGCGTGGTCATGTTACACTGTACCCAAACAAATTTTTTATCATTTTGTTCCCACAAATAGAGCTTTCTTTTGGTGGTATTTGATCACCTCTGCGGTTTTTATTTTTTGCGCAACAAATAAAAAAAGACCGAAAATTTCGAAAAAAAAACAAGTTTTTCTTTGTTTCTGTTAAAATTTTTTGTACATAAGTACGTTTTCTCCTTCAATGACGGGCACTGATATGGCTGCACTGACGGGCACTGATACGGCGGCACTGATGGGCACCGATGAGGTGGCACCAATGAGGTGGCACTGATGAGCACTGATGATGGGCACTGATAGGCGGCACTGATGGGCACTGATAGGTGGCACTGATGAGCACTCATAGGCGGCACTGATGGGCTCTCATAGGTGGCACCGATGGGCACTCATAGGCGGCACTGATGGGCACTCATAGGCGGCATTGATTGGTACATATGGATGGCACTGATGGGTACTTATGGGTGGCACTGATGTGTGGCACCGATGGGCACTGATAGGTGGGCACTGATGGGTACAGATGGGCACTGACAGGTGACACCGATGGGCAATGACAGGTGGCACTCAAAACATATTGGGGGCATTGCTGGAACATAATGGTGCCAATCAGTGCCCATTTGTGGGCACTGATTGGCACAGTTTGGGCACATTGGGCACATGTGGATGGCCATGGGGTACATACCTGGCCATGCACATGTTGCCCCTTCCCTGGTGGTCCTAGTGGAGATCCCTGGTGGTCCAGTGTGATGATCTGAGGGGGGGGCTGCGCTGATAAACAATCAGCGCAGACCCCCCTGTCAGGAGAACCGCCGATCGGCTCTCCTCTACTCGCGTCTGTCAGACGCGAGTGAGGAAAAGCCGATCAACGGCTCTTCCCATTGACAGCATGATCAGTCGTGATTGGACACGGCTGATCACGTGGTTAAAGAGCCTCCGCCGAGACTGACACACCGCTCCACCGATCGCCGCGATGCGCGCCTCCGGGGGCACGCGGCGACATGTTATCCTGCTGGACGTCATATGACATCATTCCCACACCATGACAATATGGATAGGTCACTTTGATCAATAAGTGTGTAGTAGTGGTAGTCACCAGTAGAGGGCTTCTCTTTATTTATTTACCTATGTGATTTGTCAGTGAAGGTTTATTTGCTAACCAACTGATATTTCAATGAATATGTGTAATACTAGTATCTTACCATAAGAGGTAGTTTTGCTCTTCATTTCAAAAAATATTCTTTCAAAATTTTAATTTTTGCTCAGTACGGTTGGTTTTAAATTTACTATGTATTAGTCCCATTTGCATGTTTTTTATGCAATTTGTGTATTTTAGTGACCATTACCTTTGGCAATTATGAATGATCCGTAGTAGGAATGTGTTAGAATCCAATGTCTGTCTAATTATCATTTTTTAATGGAGTTATCTCTTCAATTGAATTATTTTTTAAATGAAGCTAATATAGGAGTCACCACTAGAGGGAGGATGTGGAATAGATATTGTTTCCTTGTTTTATATTAGATTTATATTACTCTGTATTAGCGCTTTGCGAACAGTTTTTAAACTCAAATGTATTGTTAAATAAAGTTTATACTTAATACTTTTAGTAAATGCTTGGTGCAGAAACAAAATGATGATCCGATGATATACCGCTGTCTCTATAGTAACGGTGACGCTAGTATCAGCATTTAAATGGAGACTCAGGCATCACATGACGCAACACGTAGGAGGAGTCAGTGATGTACAGCATTGAGGCTGTTCAACAGCTCGATACTAGCGGTGTGAGGACTCAAGCGCCTGATTGTTTCTATCCAGGCAAATAACTATCCAGGTTCATGTGAGTGTATCCAGTGAAGTCTTTCTAGTTTAAAGCAATCCATACTTCGTTCATTGCGCAATGATGTCTCTTCTTTTTTATTTCATGTATCCTTGGTAATTGAGAACATTCATCTATACGCCCTTTTCTTTATACAGCAGTATAAGGGAATTTTGTGAACAGACTTAATTTTGGCATATATGGGATTTTGTTCAGCAGCCTATACAAGTGCAGCGTATAATCTTCTGCAATTAAGGACGGCTATCAACATATAGCTTCAAGCTATAACAATATTATAAGAGGAGTTTTTTTGAATAGACTAGATATTGGACGGTATATATAGCAGTCATTCATTTTTTACAGGTGGTAACCTGCGGTTTATTCACTTATCTATTTGTGGAGCTTATGATTACAATTTAGTGGCTATATGTTTTATGACCACACCATATTTTATTTTTATATTTTTATTGACACTTAGAGGGATTGATTTATTAACCATTTTTTCACTGGATTTAATATTGATTGGAAGGTTAATATTAGCGCAACACATTACTTCACTTGTTAAAAAGTACAAAATATTGTGTTTTTTTTTCAAAATTGTCGTTCTTTCTTTATAGCACAAAAAATAAAAACCACCGAGAGATGATCAAATACCACCAAAAGAAAGCTTTATTTGTAGGAAAAAAAGGACGTAAATTTTGTTTGGGTACAGTGTCGCACGACCACGCAATTGTCAGTTAAAGCGACGCAGTGCCGAATTGCAAAAATTGGCCTGGTCATTGAGCAGCCAAATCTTCCGGGGCTGAAGTGGTTAAATTGACATTCTTTTTTGTACAATCTTTTTTTATTTAGCTCTCTGCGGGGAAGCCTTAACAACCTATTGTCAGTGTGTTATCGGCGGGCGAACATCCCACTAAGTGCCCAGAAAGTTTGGGTGTTAGGCGAGTACCTGAATGGGCGATGTTCAGGCCAAACTTATGCTCGGCCCAAACCATTCACCCATCCCAAGTGGTGCCTGAACCCCTCACAATTACTCTTGTTGGGTGCAGGAATGGGCCCTGCTGTTAAATATTAGTAAAAAAAATTGAAATTACATGCCGCAATTAAACAGGTGCAGAAAACGTGGGCCTTAGGTGTTGGTGGTGCCCTAAACCAAAAATATTGTTGGAAGCTAGCATGATAAAGATTCAGGAATAGGATAGGCAGCCTTCTAGGGAATCCCAGATCCCTAGCAAATTCAATCAGTTACATCAGCATCAAGGGCTTGATAGCTGCTGATCCAGGATTAATTTTGATAAATGACGGCCCATCAATGGAGTCTGTGGACAGGTGCACTCTTCGATTCGTTACCAACCCACCAGCAGCACTGAATGTCCATTCAGAAAGCACGCTGGATTCAGGACAGGCCAGTAGCTCGACTGCATATTGAGCAAGTTCTGGCCAGTGGTTCATCCTCAAGACCCAGTAACCCAGTGAATGCTCAGTTGGAAAGGTCTCCAAGTCTGCTCTTGTCTCTAGATATTCCTGCAGTATGTAATGCAGATGCTGCTGATTGTTGCTTAAAACAGCCTTGGGCACTGAGGACTAAAGAATTGTTTAAAGGCATATGTCAGCCAGAAACCTTCTCCACCGCTCTTCCTCTGACTGAAAGAAGCCTCAGAAACATGTTGTCCGGGACCAGGAAATGGTAACCTCCCAGGGTCTGGAAAGGCGTTACACAAAGTTTCCGTCAAGGCATCCTGAAGATGTTTCATCCTCTGTTCCCTCTGCGAAGAAAGGATGAGCTCTACAACTTTTCCCTTGTAACGTGGATGATGAAGGGTTGCCAGCCAGTAATGATCCCTCTCCTTCATACCACGAATCTTCAGGGCCTTTTGCAGGCTTTGCAGGATCAGGGAGCCCATGCAGCGTAAGTTTGAGGAGGCATGAGATTCTGAGTCCTCTGGGTCACAAAGAATGACATTGTCAGGAACTACCTCCTCCCAGCTACGTACAACTTCTTGGATTTTTGGGGACTGAAAATCATCCCTTGAAGACTGCTGCATGTTATCATCTACATCCATGCTGACACAATCTTCCTCCTGTGTGTTTGGCGGCCTCGCAGGAATGGTATCTGCATAAAGGGGTCCTTGAGAAGAAAGGAAGTCCTCCTCTTCCTCCCGCTGTTCTGCCTCTAGTGACCTGTCCATGATTCCACAAAGCATGTTCTCCAGCAGGAAGACTAGAGGGACAGTGTCACTGATGTATGCATTGTCACTGCTCACCATCCTTGTGACCTCCTCAAATGGTGACAGGACAGTGCATGCATTCTTTATCAGTAGCCACTGGCGTGGCGAAAAGAAGCCAAGCTCCCCTGAGCCTGTCCTGGTGCCATACTCACACAGGTACTCATTGATGGCCCTCTGCTGTGTGTGTTGCTGCTGCAGCATTGCCAATGTTGAGTTCAAACTGGTGGGCATGTCACAAATGAGGCGGGAGGTGGGCAGGTTGAATTCCCGTTGAATGTCAGCCAGCCGAGCACTGGCATTGTATGACCACCCGAAATGCCCACAGACTTTTCTGTATCTTGTAAGCCTGGGTACCTGGTCAAGAAACGCTGCACCACCAAATTCAGTGCCAAGCATAGAACATGTGTCAAGTGTCCCTGTCGGAGGGCGGGGTGAAGGTTGGTGCCATTGTCGCATACAACCCTACCTGGCTCAAACTGCTGTGGCGTCAACCATCTCTGAGCCTGCCCCTGCAGAGCTGACAGAATCTCTGCCCCAGTGTGGCTCCTGTCCCATAGACAGACCAATTGAAGCACCGCATGGCATCTTTTATCCTGACTGCTTGCATAGCCCCTTCAACGCTTAGGGTGCACTGCTGGTTCAGAGGACAATTCAGCAGAAGAGGCCACAGAGGAAGAAGAAGAAAAGGAGGGGGTGCAGCAGACAATGTGGCAGAATCACCACCAGCTTTTTGGAGGCGTGGTGGCGGAACAAGCTCCAACACTGAAACCTGTCCTGTATCTTTCCCAGCTGCCAGCAGAGTTGCTAGTGCGCCATGAAGGAAATGTAACATCCCTGACCATGCCTGCTGGACCAAGAGTCAGTGGTAATGTGAACCTTGATGCTGAATCGCCCTATCCATCAAGGCCAAAACATTACCTTACCTTACCGGTCACTGTTGCTCTCTCCCCTTGTGCACAGTGACTGGTCTTGTCTCCACACCTCCTGTGGATTTCTGCAAGCAGCCTGTAGTGGGTTGGGCCTGCTGGGCCCCTCCCACAGTTTCGCTGCCTATACAGACTATGTACAGGTTGATCTCTCAATTTACACATTTGATGCACAAAATTGTATTATATCCTTTGTGGCTATTAGGGAATATACACTATTTCAGTGAAACTGTTTGTGCCCTGAGTTAATCTTTAAAGAGGAAGTAAACCCTGATGGGTTTTACTTTCTTTTTGTTCCCTGCAAAGTAAAAGCATAATGTGCTAGTATGTATTGCATACTAGCACATTATGTGACACTTACCTGCAAATGAAGCCCACGCCGTCCCCGCTGGAGGCCGCATCCATGTTCGACCCTCTTCCTTCCAGGGCCGCAGACTCAGGCTCTGTGACTGGCCAGAGTCGCGTGACGTCACTCCCGCGCATGCACGTGGAAGCTGCCAGCCACGGCACTCGCTAGTGAAGAGACGGCATGGGGACGACATCATCGGCGCAGTACAAAGTGAATATCTCCTAAACGGCGCATATTTAGGAGATATTTACTGTACCAATAGGTAAGCCTTATTATAGGCTTACCTATAGGTACAACTTGAAAATGGAGGTTTACAACCTCTTTAAGTATTGCTTACTACACTCAGAGCCCACTTTGTGAAGTATCTCTACTTATTACCACCAAAAAGCAAATCAAGTTCCTGAAACAAGATACATGAACCATGCAGACATGGTGAAAATGGGGACAAGTAAAATTGAGACTTTTCTTGTTTAGCTAAAATTTTTACAAAATTAGCTTTTTTTTGGGCTAAATGCATTGAAGTCAAGTAGAAAAGCATTTTTTTTTTTTTGGGTGGGTCAGAAGTGGAATGGGCTTTAATCACTTCAATACAGGGTACTTTCACCCCCTTTCTGCCCAGGCCAATTGTAAGCTTTCAGCGCTGTCGCACTTTGAATGACCATTGCGTGATCAAATGACATTTGTATCATTTTTTTTAAACAAATAAAGCTTTCTTTTGGTGGTATTTAATAACCACTGGGGTTTTAATTTTTTGCTAAACAAACAAAAAAAAGACAAAATTTTGCCCAAAAAAACAAAAACAAAACACAACGTCCTCCAAGAACAAGAGCTGTCCCACCCGACTGTGATTCTACAACACAGCTGGTGGGAAGCAGTTAAATGGCACCATAGGGTTAGGTATTTTCACATTTTAGGGATGCATTGTAGCACAGTTCAAATCAGTGTTTTTCAACCTTTTTATGGTTAAGGTACCCTTTAAAATTATACACAATCTTGAGGCATCCTGTTTGAAAATGTAGAAAACTAAACTAATAGTTTTACATATTGCGACAGCATCCAACACACATAGGACAGCCAATCAGAGGTGATTCATTTTTTTTTATAAAGCAACATACTTTTGCACACTGGTACTGGACTAGTATTCTAGGGTTTGACGTAACGCCAGGGAGGGCAGGGAAGGGGCAAACAAGGATGTATTCAGGGTGGCAGCTGGCCCAAACAGTGCCCAAAGGCTCAAAAACTTGTGGCTATGTGTAACAGCAAAAAGAAGGCTCGATCCACTCGTTGACTTGTTGACAATTTATGGGCAATTTTTTAGGCATTTTGCCAAGGTACCCCCAAAGAATCCAAAAGGCACTACAGGTTGACAATGGTAGCGTGGTTGAAAAAAATCTGGTTTAAGCGAACCCGCCATGCATGTTTTTGTAGTTAAAATGTTTCCTGCTGGATAACAAATGCACAAAGAATTTCTTCCCACAATTCAACAGAACCTAACCAGCCATAGCTTTTCACTGTTGAAGTGGCGATCTGACAGTAAACAGGGAAGACTTTTGTTCCACAATGCAGCCCTTCTGTGATCTTGCTTCTTAACCAGCTCACATTGCAAAGGACATTTACTAAAATAATATATACAGTGGGGACGGAAAGTATTCAGACCCCCTGAAATTTTTCACTCTTTGTTATATTGCAGCCATTTGCTAAAATCATTTAAATTCAGTTTTTTCCTCATTAATGTACACACAACACCCCATATTGACAGAAAAACACAGAATTGTTGACATTTTTGCAGATTTATTAAAAAAGAAAAACTGAAATATCACATGGTCCTAAGTATTCGCACCCTTTACTGTGAGACTCATATATTTTACTCAGGTGCTGTCCATTTCTTCTGATCATCCTTGAGATGGTTCTACACCTTCATTTGAGTCCAGCTGTGTTTGATTATACTGACTGGACTTGATTAGGAAAGCCACACACCTGTCTATATAAGACCTTACAGCTCATGTCAGAGCAAATGAGAAACATGAGCTCAAAGGAGCTGCCTGAAGAGCTCAGAGACAGAATTGTGGCAAGGCACAGATCTGGCCAAGGTTACAAAAACATTTCTGCTGCACTTAAGGTTCCTAAGAGCACAGTGGCCTCCATAATCCTTAAATGGAAGATGTTTGGGATGAACAGAACCCTTCCTAGAGCTGGCCATCCAGCCAAACTGAGCTATCGGGGGAGAAGAGCCTCGGTGAGAGAGGTAAAGAAGAACCCAAAGATCACTGTGGCTGAGCTCCAGAGATGCAGTTGGGAGATGGGAGAAAGTTGTAGAAAGTCAACCGTCACTGCAGTCCTCCACCAGTCGGGGCTTTAAAACAGAGTGGTCCGATGGAAGCCTCTCCTCAGTGCAAGACACATGAAAGCCCGCATGGAGTTTGCTAAAAACACACCTGAAGGACTACAAGATGGTGAGAAATAAGATTCTTTGGTCTGATGAGACGAAGATAGAACTTTTGGCCTTAATTCTAAGCGGTATGTGTGGAGAAAACCAGGCACTGCTCATCACCTGTCCAATATAGTCCCAACAGTGAAGCATGGTGGTGGCAGCATCATGCTGTGGGGGTGTTTTTCAGCTGCAGGGACAGGGCGACTGGTTGCAATTGAGGGAAAGATGAATGCGAACAAGTACAGGGATATCCTGGACGAAAACCTTCTCCAGAGTGCTTAGGACCTCAGACTTGGCCGAAGGTTTACCTTCCAACAAGACAATAACCCTAAGCACACAGCTAAAATAACGAAGGAGTGGCTTCACAACAACTCCATGACTGTTCTTGAATGGCCCAGCCAGAGCCCTGACTTAAACCCAATTGAGCATCTCTGGAGAGACCTAAAAATGGCTGTCCACCAACGTTTACCATCCAACCTGACAGGACTGGAGAGGATCTGCAAGGAGGAATGGCAGAGAATCCCCAAATCCAGGTGTGAAAAACTTGTTGCATCTTTCCCAAAAAGACTCATGACTGTATTAGAGCAAAAGGGTGCTTCTACTAAATACAGAGCAAAGGGTCTGAATACTTAGGACCATGTGATATTTCAGTTTTTCTTTTTTAATACATCTGCAAAAATGTCAACAATTCTGTCTTTTTCTGTCAATATGGGGTGCTGTGTGTACATTAATGAGGAAAAAAAAAATGAACTTAAATGATTTCAGCAAATGGCTGCAATATAACAAAGAGTGAACAATTTAAGGGGGTCTGAATACTTTCCGTCCCCACTGATTATATATATATTTATTATATATATACATACACACACACACTGCTCAGCATAAACGAGTACACCCCTTTTGAAAAGTAGGATTTTATTCAATATCTCAACACATGAACAATTTCCAAAATTTTAATAAAACTGAGTTTTATAGAACATTTGTTTGGCTCATTACATGAAAGTAAGGTTAATAATATAACTTACATTACAAAATCTTATGTTTTGCAAAAATTAACAAACACACACACACAACAAAAACCATTACATCTAGTATTTTGTATGAGCTCCCTGGTTTGTAAGGACAGCACTAAGTCTAGGCATGGAATAAACAAAGTGGTGACATATTGCAACATCTATCTTTTTCCATTCTTCAAGAAGGACCTCTTTATAGCCTGGATGCTGGGTGGAGATTGATACTCATCCTGTCTCTTCAGAATTTCCCATACTTTGCCACTGAATCGCTGTCACCCTGTTCTTCTTCAGAAATGCAACAGTGGCCTTAGACGTGTGTTTTGGATGATTGTCATGCTGGAAAAGTGCACGATGACCACGGGCATGGAGTGATGGTAGCATCTTCTCTTTCAATATAGAGCAATATATCTGTGAATTCATGATAACAATGAAATGCAGCTCCCCGACACCAGCAGCACTCGTGCAGGCCTACAGAAGGACACTCCCACCACCACGTTTCATTGTAGGCACCATGCATTTTTCTTTGTGCTCTTCACCTTTGCAACACCATAAAGTTTTTAAGCCATCAGTTCCAAAAACATTTATATTGATCTCATGACTCCAGAGTACAGAGTCCCAGTAGTCTTCTTTTTCAGCATAAGCCCTGCATAAGCAAATTCTAGGTGGGCTATTGTGTGCATGGGGCTTTAGGAGAGGCTTCCTTCTTGGACAACACCCATGCATGCCATTCTTCTGCAGTGTGTGCCGTATTGTGTCACGGGAAACAATCTCCCCAGTATGGCTTTCTACTTCTTTAGCTAATCGCAATTAACTTGTATGGCGATTTTCTTCAACCCTTCTCATCAGAAGGCGCTCCTGTCGAGGTGGTAACTTAAGTGAACAGCCTGGACGTCTCTGTGAGATGGTTGCAGTACCATTTTTGTTACATTTTTGTATCACTTTTGCTACAGTATTCTGAGTGATAAGTAAAGCTTTGCTGATCTTCTTGTAGCCTTCATCTTTTTTGTGTAAAGAAATTATTTTCTTTCTCGAGCCTTGTGACATTTCTTTTCCATGTGGTGCCATTGCTGACAGCATGAAATGGGAAGGGATTTTCTTTGTTAAATAACGCCCTTTTATAATCAACTGTCTGCTGGACACCAGTTTAATGAATAATTAAACTCCACTGTAGTTGAATTCTTGTTAATTAGGATTTTGTTGTCCAAAATTTAGCTTTGCTCCTAAGGCCCCTTTCATAGGGGCGGACCGTTCAGGTCCACCTGTCAGTTTTTTAGGCAACCTGAATGGATGCTCCATACAGGCCTATGGAACGACAGATGTCAGAGGTGACATGTCTGCTGACATCCAACCCGCTCCGATCCGCTAAAGTGTGACGGATGGAAACCCTATTTTTCCATCCGCCTGGCGGATCGGATGAAATGGAATCTACGGTCTGACTTCATCCGATCCCCCATAGGGGAGAGCGACGCTATGACAGGTCGGTCCCTGCACAGTGTGCATAGACAGACCTGTCATCTGCCTGCTCAGCGGGAATTGACGGAGCGATCCCCTGCTGAGCAAAGCGGAGCCCGTACACGGACATGTCCGTGTGAAAGGGCCCTAAGACTTTTATTGGGGTGTATTAGTTTTTGCAACATGGTCTTGGGTGTGGGTGTGGGGTGGGGTCTTGGGTGTGGGGTGTGTTGGAGGGTCTATTGATGTTAGCTGCTGGGGGATCTATTTTCACTGGTGGGGATCTGATTTTGTGTGAGTGTCTATTGTTGCTGATGGGGAATCTATTGTTGCTGGGCGGGGTCTTATGTTTCTGGAAGGGATCTACTGTTGAGGGAGAGGTCTATTTTTACTGGCTGATGGAAGATCTATTGATGCTGCTGGGGGGGTCTAATGTTACTTGTGTGGATATTTTGTTACTGGGTGTGATATTTTGTTGTGGGCAGTTCACTGTTGCTACAGGGAATCTTTTGTTGTTGGGGTGGAGTCCATTGTTGCTGGGGGAGTCTATTGTTGAGATTCTATTGTTGCTGGCTGCAGGGGATCTATTTTGCTGCTTTTCTTTTCATCATTAACATGTTCCATACAAATGATTTATCACCACAAAATGATACTTGGTTCTGTACTCTCTAAAAGGGGCAGTACTGGTAGGTGGGTAGGGGTTGAAATCAAGGGATGGTGGTCAGAGGTGGGTAGGCAAGAGGTGACTCAGACAGGGGGAGTTCCTGCACCTATCCTCTGAGAAAAAAAAACCCTGTATATATATATATATATATATATATATATATATATATATATATATATATATATATAGGGCTTTTTTTTTCTCAGAGGATAGGTGCAGGAACACAACCATGCCCGCCACATACACATACCTGCCAAATGGCAACAAATAGTGCATACAACCCCTCCCTCCAGTGCCCTCATCTTCTCCCCCTCCTTAAAAGCTCCACCATCTGTCATATTTCTTACCTTTGTTGCAATATTAACAACTTCAATACAGGGCACATATACACCTTCCTGCCCAGACCAATTTTCAGCTTTCAGTGCTGTTGCAGTTTGAATGACAATTGCGCGGTCATCCATCACTGTACCCAAACTAAAATTTTATCATTTTGTTCCCACAAATAGAGCTTTCTTTTGGTGGCATTTGATCACCTCTGCGGTTTTTATTTTTTGCTAAATAAATAAAAAAAGACCGAAAATTTTGAAAAAAATAAAAGTTTTGCTTTTGTTTCTGTTATAAAATCTTGTAAATAAGTAAGTTTTCTCTTTCACTGATGGGCACTGATAAGGGGGCACTGACAGGCACTGATAAGGCGGCACCAATGAGCGGGCACTGATATGCGGCACTGTTGGGCGGCACTGATGAGCATTGATAGGCGGCACTGATGGGCACTCATGGGTGGCACTGGTGGGCACTGAAAGGCTGCAAAGATGGGTTCTTATGGGTGGCATTGATAGGGGGCACTGCTGGGCACTGATAGGTGGCACTGCTGGGCACTGATAGGTGGCACTGATAGGCATTGATACATGGCACTGATAAGCGGCACTGAGGCATCCTTGGTGGCACTGGCAGGCATTGTGAGTGGGCACTGATTGGCAGCTGCCTGGGCATTGATTGGCAGCTGCCTGGACACAGATTGGTATTTCCCTGGGGGTCTAGGGGGAGCATACCTGGTGGTCTAGTGTGGATGGTGATCCTGGTGGTCCTGGGCGGCATGATGGTGGTCCTGGGTGGGATCCGAGGGGGGGCTGTGCTGATAAACAATCAGTACAGACCCCCCCCCCATCAGGAGAGCAGCCAATCGGATCTTCTCTACTCGTGTCAGACGCGAGTGAGTAAAAGCCAATCACCGGCTCTTCCTATTTACATCATGATCAGCCGTGATTGGACACGGCTGATCACGTGGTAAAGAGTCTCCGTCACAGACTCTTTACCTAGATCGGAGTTGCGGTGTGTCAGACTGACACACCGCAACAACGATCGCCGTGATGCGCGCCCCCAGCGGCTTAATATCCTGAGGACATCATATGACGCCCAGTCAGGATATTGAAACCACTTTGCTGCTGTCATTGTGCTATATGGCAGGCGGCAAGTGGTTAAGCTGAAGCACCTATCTGGCTGTAGTACCTCCCAGCATACTATACTATAGTCACTTGCAAGGGAGATCATGCAGTAAGAGCATCAACAACTGGTCACCAGGGAAAAAATGGAGGCCACAGAGGAGGCAGCCTACCACACACCCTCTCCTGCCCATGGCGGCACTGAACCCTGGGCACCTGTTCTGTACAGGGCCGTCTTTAACGCAGGGCAAAAGGGGCAGCTGCCCTGGGCCCTGTCATTGCTGTGGGGCCCAAAGCAGCTGCCACTTAAGCCCTGCGCTGCCCGCAGTTTTTGCGGAGTAGCGGGGGGAGCCGATCCCCCCTGCTCTCCCAAGCGGCTACATTCATTATACAGGAGAGCGGGACAGCTGCGGGCTTCATGTGTTTGAGCCTGCTCGTCCCGCTTCTCCCTCTGTCAGGAGCTGCGGACCCTAGTCAATGACAGAGCGAGAGCGGCGCTCTGTGTTCCTCCCGCCCCCACCCCCCGCCTGGCAGACCTGTGTAGCACACAGCCGAGTGAAGTTTTCTGGCTGTGTGCTGGGTCTGATAGGCTGGGACTGTGTGTGTTCGTTGCACCGCCGTGTGATCAGGTAAGAAAGAACAAGGTGAAGAGAAGGGGAAGAGGATTCATTTGTGCAGACTACAGAGAATTGCTGGTACAGAGGTGGACATGGGGGGTACAGAAGTGAGAAGACATGGTAGGTACAGAGGTGGACATGGGGGGGGTACAGAGATGGACATGGGGGGGTACAGAGGTGGACATGGGGGGTACAGAAGTGAGAAGACATGGTAGGTACAGAGGTGGACATGGGGGGGTACAGAGGTGGACAGGGGGGGTAACAGAGATGGACATGGGGGGGTACAGAGATGGACATGGGGGGGTACAGAGATGGACATGGGGGGGTACAGAGATGGACATGGGGGGGTACAGAGGTGGACATGGGGGGGTAACAGAGGTGGACATGGGGGGGTAACAGAGGTGGACATGGGGGGGTAACAGAGGTGGACATGGGGGGGTAACAGAGGTGGACATGGGGGGGTAACAGAGGTGGACATGGGGGGGTAACAGAGATGCACATGGGGGGGTAACAGAGGTGGACATGGGGGGGTAACAGAGATGCACATGGGGGTTACAGAGATGCACATGGGGGTTACAGAGATGCACATGGGGGTGTACAGAGATGCACACGGGGGTGTACAGAGATGGACATGGGGGGGGTACAGAGGTGGACATGGGGGGGTACAGAGGTGGACATGGGGGGGTACAGAGGTGGACATGGGGGGGTACAGAGGTGGACATGGGGGGGTACAGAGGTGGACATGGGGGGGTACAGAGGTGGACATGGGGGTTACAGAGGTGGACATGGGGGTTACAGAGGTGGACATGGGGGTTACAGAGGTGGACATTGGGGGTACAGAAATGGACATGGCAGGTACAGAGGTGGACATGGGGGGGTACAGAGGTGGACATGGGGGGGTACAGAGGTGGACATGGGGGGGTACAGAGGTGGACATGGGGGGTACAGAGGTGGACATGGGGGGTACAGAGGTGGACATGGGGGGTACAGAGGTGGACATGGGGGTACAGAGGTGGACATGGGGGTACAGAGGTGGACATGGGGGGGGTACAGAGATGGACATGGGGGGGGTACAGAGATGGACATGGGGGGTACAGAGGTGAACAGAGGCGGTGGGGGGGTACAGAGGTGAACATGGATGGGGGGGTACTACAGAGGTGGATAGGGGGTACAAAGGTGGACATGGGGGGGGGGGGGTACAGAGGTGGACGGAAAGATATAGAAGTGAACGTGGATGGGGGTAAAGAGCAGAACACAGAGGTGGATGTGGGGTACAAAGGTGGACGGAAAGATATAGAGGTGGACATGGGGGGGGGGGGGGGGGGTACAGAGGTGGATGGGGGATACAGAAGTGAGCTGTGGATGGGGGGGGGCAGAGGTAGACAGGGGATACAGAAGTGAGCTGTGGATAGAGGGGTACAGAGGTGAGCTGTGGATAGAGGGGTACAGAGGTGAGCTGTGTATGGGGGGGGACAGAGATAGACAGGGAATACAGAAGTGAGCTGTGGATGAGGAAGCAGAGGTAAGCAAAGTGATGTGCAGAGGTGACCAATAGATAGTTACCTTGCGGGAGGGAGGAGGATATGCAAGTACTGCCCCTTGTGTTGATTTTTTTCTGTGCCCTGTATGATACAAACACCTCAAAGTACACACCCCCAATCCCTGTGTGTCATCCTGGACTCCTATCTCCCCCCTTCCCCCATTATCTTGAACTCCCCCATCTCTCCCCCCCCCCCCCCCCAATCATCCTGGACTCCCATATCTCCCCCCCCACCCATCATCCTGGACTTCTCTATCTCTTCCCCCCATCATTATTATACAGGATTTATATAGCGCCAACAGTTTGTGCAGCGCTTTACAACATGAGGGCAGACAGTACAAGCAGAATACAATGCAATACATAAGTTTACGTGTTTGTTTTGTTTTTTCGAATGTTGGGGTGGAGAGACAATTTGCATGGGGGGGGCCCAAGAATTTTTTTTGCCCAGGGCCCAATCAATAGTAAAGACGGCCCTGGTTCTGTATCTCCCTTGTGCCTGTCTGGCACTCAGTGGGATCTGCGCAGGTGATCTGACCTGTGGGAGCTACTTGGAAATAAGCTATCATTTGTAAATGCAGAAGCTGGACTTCAGTGTTACCAAGTGATAGTTGTGAGCAGGGAGCAGAAGACCTGAGCCAGCCGTATGTGTATATATAAATAAAATGTATGTATGTATTTATATATATATACACACACACACACATATATATACGCACACACAGTATATACTGTTTATTCTAATAAATGACATCATGTTGGGTACACAGGTGCTGCTATAGCCATGAGGAACTGGTAATGGTAAGGTGGAAATGAAGGCAGCCCTAAGCCAAAAATCAAATATTAACTATATTGCAGCTTACAAATTCTTACATGTGGTGGCTGCATTAGTTCCTTTTTTTAGGCTTTTGTTTCTTTATTTTCTTCCAGTGATTCAGCCAGTAAAACAAGCTGTACTGCAGATGTAGTGGTTAGATGGTCAAGGCAAATCATTTACCACTGACAGGGGTGCTTACAATGATTAGCTTTTATTATATGTAAAACCATTATCCCAAAAAGGAAAAAAAAAAAACTGTTGCTGTAACTGCTTAAAAAGTATGAGCTGGAGTTTGCCTTTAATTTGTTAGTGTACTGTATATAAATCTGCTAGTGCATCTAACACGCCCCTCTCCGCAGATTAACAATTCTGCTGACCAAAGGTGTTTCTCTTGCTCCTTCATCCAGAGTGTAGGTACCCTAAGGCGGGCGGTATGTTACTGGACAGATCACCAGGTGAAAACAGAGGGGGGAAAAAAAAGCGTAAAAAAAACAAATGCAGCCAACACATCTAAAGATTGGTGAACTGCAATATGTAAAATTTTTGGTTTTGGGTTTAATAGCGGCTTAAGAATTAAAGCTGAAACAGGAGAGATGTAAGTGAACTACTATGCATTTGTTGTTAGGGACAGGGCATTGTTTTTTATCATAAGAAAAAAAATCTCAGATCAGTGAAGAAAACAAAATGGTGCTTAATCTGTAACACTCTGCACATAAAACAATATAGCACACATTAGCTGATATGAATGTAGTTAGGCAATTTATAAAAGGCATGTTACTATAGGTGCATACTTTACGTGACTTAACAAAACAGTGTTAACCCTGCCAAATCACATTAAAGATGAGCTCCAAGCTCCCCCCAAAAAATTAAGTCAGCAGCTACAAATACTGTAGCTGCTGACTTTTAATATAAGGACACTTACCTGTCCAGGGATCCAGCTATATCCTCACCCGAACCAGTTCTTCAATCAGCTTTGGGTGCAGGCGCTGGCATCTTGACTAAGTAAAACCGGCTTTAAACTGCGCATGCACGAGCTGCGCTGCATTTTGTGAATGTTCCTGCAGTCTTCTCGGACCTGTGATTTGGCCCAGAAGACTGTGGGGGAAAAGGGGGGGGATGAACCTCTGGCTTATATCAGCCTGGCAATCTAAGCCAGAAGTGGGAGCAGTTACCTGTCAAAACTAGGTACCCGCTCCCCCCCCCCCCCCCAAAAAGTCCCTAATGTGGCAGTGGAGAGAGGGGAAGGGTGCAAACAAGGAGAACTTCCTCTTTTGGGTGGAGCTCCACTTTAAGTGAAAAGAACTGAAAAGGAAAAAAAGCTTCCTCCAAGATCCAAAACCTAGGTAGCACAGATCACATGGCCTCTGTCTTTCTACAGGTCACATGTGCAAATGGTTGGGTGGATAAACCAACAAAATATATTTATTGAGCACCATGCAAAAATATTCAACATTTACTAAGGATCGACTTGTGTGGATATTGCTGTCTTCATCTGCAGGTATGCAAAACCCTTCCCAAAAAAACACAAGCTCTGTAGTAAAGTATCACACACTGATAACGTTCACTGCAAGGGACATAAAAACAGTGTAGCCTGCTGGGTGGCAAGTATTGGACATTCCATCAAAGGCCTTCTGTGACAGGTACCCTTATATCCAAACCTTAGGCCTGGTTCACACCTATGCAGGTTGCAGTTTGCATATTCCAGGTGCGTTTTGCGTTTTTCATTACATGTTTTTGATCCATTGAAGTCTATGAAACCAAAAACCAGAAAAAAGTCCCTGGCCCTTTCCATAAAATGCACAGATGTGAACGTGACCAAGGCCTTACAGGTCTTGTCTCTCTCCCAGGAAACAGCAAATATTTCAGCTGATCAATTGTTTGATGGGCCCTTCCCCAGTATCTCTCACGGCCCTTTTGCTAATGGTCATGGATTTTTTCCTGAGTGAAAGTTTGTCTTGGCAGAGCATACCTAGAAAGATGCCCAAGTTCTATTCCTATTTAGGTTATGGGAGATTTAAAAAATTGTAAATTCTAGACTGTAGTTGATAATTTACTTTTTTATTTCACTTGACTTGTGTAAGATGTGTTAATTAGCAACAAGAATGGATAAAACACTTCAATTATAATGCAGAAATGGCTTGTAATTTACGGAATGATTTTAATTTTTGAACTTGCTTTTATCACACGCTGTTTTCATGGTAAATAGGTTTTTGCAGCTGCCAGAATGAAGATGATGTAGTAGGCAACCATCCAAGACACCATTATGAACACAGAGGGACAATGTCAGAAGTTGTTTTTTTTTTTTTTTAAATCCATGTAGCCCAATTAAAACAACAAGTTTAGATTATAAAATTTTGTTCTATTGTATTATACCTACATACAGCTTGTCCTTGCTTCAGGGCAAATTGCTCTCAGATAGCTGGTTTACACCCATGCATGCAAAATGTATGATGCAACCTTCACAATTATTGTTAATGTATGGGAACTGCATTAGGAGAGCACAGAGATGAGGATTGCGCCATAAGTTTAATTGTAGAGAACTCTGAATTTACTGTTTTAAAATTGTAAAAAAGTCTTAATGGGACTTAAAGTGGTTGTAAACCCACTTTGATAAAAAAAAAAAACCTGCAAGGCAAAGGCATAATGAGCTAGTATGCATAGCATACTAGCTCATTATGTAATACTCACCTGAAATCAAAGCCCCCGCTGTGGTGGCCATACACAGCACTGGCCAGCAAAATCACTCCCGATGGTTACTTCCGGGTATTGCAGATTGGCCGGAGCCACAATGACGTCACTCCCGCGCATGCGGGCGGGAACCGCCGGTAACGGCACACTCACTGAAGCAACGGCACATATGGCTACTTCAGTGCGCATGTGCCAATGACGTTGGCACATGCAAATACAGGGGATATCTCCTAAACCGTGCAGGTTTAGGAGATATCCTGGGTAGCTACAGGTAAGCCTTATTATAGGCTTACCTGTAGCAAAAAGTGGTCTGTAAGGGTTTACAACCACTTTAAACTATCCAATATCAAGTTAGAGAGTACTGAAGGAGGACTGACTTGTCTGAATTGCAGTAATTCCTCTCGGTTCTTTTTCAGTTCGTGGTCCTGGCCCACACACACTCAGGCAGCAAAATTGCAATAAATGGCAGTAAAAGCAGCACTTAACTCTCCCTGACACTACGTTTGATACACCAAGTAGACAAGGAATCTTAAAATAAAAAAGAGGCGTTTGCTCGCCATGCTAATCTCTTAAAGTGTTACTAAACCCAGGAGCCTGAATTCACTATATCTGGTCTTCCACAGAACATGGAAATGCAATTTTAGTAAATATAAATGACTAAATACCTTTTCTCATCAGCAGTAATGTGACCTCTATCAGTTCCTGGTAAAGCTTGTAGGAGGAGTTTTCATACTGCACCAAGCTGTCCTATCAGGATCCAGAGCTCCTGACCCTCTGTCTGAACAGTACTGATTGGCCATGTGCTGATGCACTCTCCCAAGAAAAAAAAAAAAAAAAAAAAAAACCTCTCTAGCAATACACACCAAACTGAGCATGTGCAGCCTGACTCCAAAGGCTCTGTTATCCAGATATGTTCTGGAGTCAGTAGAAGAGGATCTGTGCATACAGGATCAAGCAAACTTTTTACACAATGCAGAGGATTAACCAATTAGGTTCCCCAGCGAGTATAACAAGCATGCTTTACTGAATTTACAGACTGATTTGACTGTTGTGGGTTTAGTAACACTTTAAGCAGGGGCGGCCCGTCCATTAAGAACGCACGGGCACCGCCCTCTATCCACACCACCCAAATATGATTAATGGATAGATTCGTGCAAAAAGATATATATTGGCAAGACAAAGCGTCAATTTAGAATTCGGTTAGGAGAGCATATGAGGGAAATCCTGGAAAAGAACCCGGAGAAACCGGTAGCCAGACACTTTGCCCAATATCATCAGGGCAAACTGTCTGGCATGCAGGTGAAGGGAATCTATGCCCTTAACCTGTCTCCCCGAAGAGGGGACTTTGACCAGATCTTACAACAGAAAGAAAAACGATGGATCTTCCGCCTAAGTTCTCTGGTCCCCTTGGGGTTAAACACAGAATTAAACTTTCAGCCATTTCTGTCAACCTAAACAAACTAGAAGACGCTATATCATGTGTGAGGTTTGTTAAATTTTTTTTTTTTTTTTTTTTTTTTTCTCTCCTCCCCCCCCCCCCCCCCCCCGTTTTTTTCCATTTGCATATTGATATACCTTCATATATGAATCTGATTCCCCCATTAGCTTTTTTCATCTAATTAACAGGGTATATGTACCATGTACACTCCCTAAATAGTGGTCAGACGTATGACATGGTGGACTGACTGAAATGTAAATGTCCGAATCCTTGTCTAGATGTTTGGACTGATGTAAAATGGACAGTATAATAACAAAAAGCTTTCTGCATGATGGTCTATACTGTACCACACTTTTCGTATATATCTTTATTTTCAAGCTTTCCCGCTTAACATAACACAGAAGGAACTTTCTGTGATTATGACTGGATATGATCTCTACACAAGCAAGGCGGCTGACAAACAAAGAAGGATGATCTGGACAACACACAGACGAAAAGACACTCCTTCATTTAAATCTATTAGGTGGGCGTGCACGAGGGAGGGACGTGAATAAGAAGGAGCCCTTGCACGTCAACCACACGTCCAGATGAAGCTACGCACATTTGTCCTGTGAAACGCGTCGATGTCACCGCGCCCGGACGTCACGCCCGCTGTCATCCCCCGTTGGGGCTAGCCGGCTCACACATCGAGGGAGTATCCCGCTCCAGAGTCTGGAGCAGCCGTGTGGAGGACGATAGGTGCACCTGCATGAACGGTCACAGCCATATAACAGCGGCACATCAGAAACATATCGCGAATCACGGATAACTACCCAGGTCAGGGTACGGAAGTGTACAAGGTGACAGGGAGGTCTGTTTACAATATTGGAGCCACTACCACCCGGAAGTACCTCAGTAGTCCTGAACGGGACCCGGAAGCGGTAATGTACCAGGCAACCTTCCTTGTTTCTTTACCAATACCTGTCACCAACTGACTTTACTATAGCATTTCTTGCATAGAGTCTACCCGCACTGGAGACTGTACACGCTGCAACCTATTACTCCGGAACCTGGGAACAGTGATCCCACAGCTGTACTATATGACCAACACCTAATTCCTACCTACAGGACACATTGAAGTCTGACCAAAGACCTCATATCAGCACCCCACCCCACGGCTGACCATCTCCCTCCAGGTTCCCCATCCCTCCCTCTTCCTCCCCCCCTCCCCTCCCCTTCCCCCTGTCCATCTTCCCTCTCCCCTCCGCCCTCCCCCCACCACCCTATACCCCCCATTCTGAGCCGCCCCTCCCCCGGGGGAATTGATGCCTGCACCACAAACCGTATTCAGCAATTGCTGCATAAATCCCTTCCAGGTGGTTTGTGTAGACATCAATAGCCAAGACGTCCGAACGCATTTGTCTTGTTTTTGTCTACCCATACATGTTTTATGTTTCCCCAGTCTGTGTTTGGTTTGTACTTGATCAAAACAGCTTTTTGATCAATTTTAAGAGGGCAGTATTATTATACTCTTTTTGATCATGCTTGTGCACATATCTTCATGTATATCTATTTTGTACCAATAAATACGCATTTTATATTGACTACATACTGAGTGTGCCTTCCCCTGAGCCCCGCTTTTCTTTTTTGGTCCCCCCCTGTTTGGGACAACTTGTTGCATAGATTCATGCATAGCATTTGTCTATGCACGGCCGTCCCCTTTCAGGACGCCGGGCGCATGAATTACAGTGGCGGGGGTGTTTTTTTGAAGCACCTGATTAGAGCCATAGGCTCTAATAGGCTTCAAAATAGGGTGGACTCATAGCGAAGAGCATTGTGCTCGGAGCCCACCCAGGTGTGTTAGAAAAGCAAATGAATATTCCCTTTTCTAACACTGAATTGCCTCTCCACCAATCAGGAAGCGTGGGTCTGATACCCGTTTCTCGACTGGCTGAAAGGTCAGGCGATTATATTGGACGCCTAGGAGGAGAGGGATGCAGGGCAGAAGGCGCAGTGATCCACACTACAGGAGGAGGAAGAAAGCCGCCGGACACACTGCCCGCCCACTTCCTGGATGGGGTAAGTGTGGGGCTTTGATGTCCCGGCTGTCCTCCCGGGGGGGGGGGGAGGGGGGTGGCTGTTTGCCCCCCCCCCCCCCAAGGAAAAAAAAAAAAAAAACACCAGCCGCCACTGACTTTAAGGCTACTTTCACACTAGGGTGTTGGGGGTGGCGATTTACAGTTGTTTATGCGTAGGTTTTCGGCCTCTAGTGGGGCTCTTTTAACCGCATTGCTGGTGGTGCTGCCCATTGATTTCAATGGACAGGGGCGCTTTAGGATACACCGCTCCTACAGTGCTGCAAAGATGCGGCTTGCAGGACTTTTTTTACTGTCCTGCAAGTACACTGCTCCAGTGTGAAAGCCCTCAGGCTTTCGCATTGAAGTCAGAGGAGAGGCTCTTTCAAGGTGCTTTGCAGGCACTATTTTTAGCATTATAGCGCCTGTGAAGCACCTCAGTGTGAAAGTAGCCTTAGGCTCTGCAACTCCCGAATGCAAAAACCTGCACCATCCAAACCACCACCAGCAAAATCAGCTTTAAAAGAAGCAGCCACCACTTATTACCAGGGCTGCGGTTAGAAATCATGGGGCTCCGTACAGACCACTTGACAGCCCCCCCCCCCCCCCATTTCAAAACAATATTTTCACCAAAAAATACACTACAGTCATTAGTAAAGGACACAAACATAACAGAACTTACAAAATTCCTACTAAACCTAAAAGATAAAATTGTATTGAGTTAATAAATAAGGTTCTGTGTTTAAATGAGGTCTTGGGGCTTATTCACATAGGTGCTGTGTCCTGTAAGGTGTGAATCTGCATCTTTTTATTTGAAATGTGGCTATTGCTGTGTGCAGGCAGCCTATGTTACACTATAGGGATGCAGCAGCTGTATGAACACAGCCACAGGTCCTAATTTGACAGGTGAGCGAATGCAGGTGTACGGCCCCAAACACAGTCAATTTGCATTTGGGGCCACTCACCAACACCTCAGAAACAGGGTTGTGGTGTGAAACATCTCACCTTTGAAACAGAAAGGAATTGAGGACACAGATTCTCCAATTCCTTTATCTGCAGGTTTAGCATTGAAGATGGAATGAACAGGAGACAGAGGCTCCTGTAATTCATAAACCGAAACACAGTAAACACAGTTTACTATGTTCAGTTATCAATGGACACAGAATCGATCATTACTGATCGCTTACCGCGTCCATTCAGAAAAGGAAGTTACAGGTAAATTTCATATTTACTGACCCCCCCCTTCCCCCACTCTCAGTAGTGAAAGCTGACCCATCCCCCTGTGTACCCGCAGCGTCTGGTGGTAGAGGAAAACTGGTAGTCCCCCTATCGGCGGCCATGCCTATTACCAACATCACTGCTATATCCTAGGCATGTTCACTGTACAAAATATAAGCCTTTGAATCAGATCAAAAGTCCAGAGTCTTGAGAAAGCATGCAATGTTTTCTATTGCCTAGATCACTATTGAATGCTTTCAAGTTTACCTATATATACACATACATACATATATTTTTTTTTTTTTTTTTTTTTTTAAAGCAGAGGCCCTAGAAAATTGGTGGGTTTTGCTATTTTTTTTTATGTCACACAGTATTTGTGCAGTGGTTTTTCAAATGCAATTTTTGGGGGAAAAAAAAAAAAAATACACTTTTAAATTTTATTGTAAAAAAAACACAATACATAACCCAATTGTTTTGTAAAATATAAAAGAGATGATGTCACAGCAAGTTGATAGATACCAAATATGTCATGCTTTAAAAGTGCGCATGCCCACGCAGTGGCGACAAACGACGTTAATTTTACTATCCATAGGTGACCCTTTAAAAGCCTTTACAGGTTGCCACTTTATATTTACAGAGGAAGTCTAGTGCTAGCATTACTGCCCACGATCTGGCATTTGCGGTGATACCTTACCAGTGGGACGATCACTGTTTATGTGCGTGCACCTTAGCTCACTAGTATGGGGGGGGACAGGGGCACTTCAACATTTTTTTTAATTATTATTATTAATTTATTTATTTTACAATGTTGCTCTAATTTTATTTTTTTTGATCACTTTTACCATTTTTCTGTTCACAGTCCAGTCTCAGGCTGAATGGGAGTCAAGGATGACCCATGCTCAGAGAAAAAAAAGTTTAAACAATGCTATCATAGCCCTCTTTTGGGGCAGGGGGGTGTTATGATAAATGGCCCTCCCTAAAGGGGATAGTGTGCTAAACCTGTAGGTAAATAGGAGAACCAAAACCTTCGCTAAATTGAAAAGTGGGTTTGATAAAAAAATTGGCAGGGCTTCCACCCAGGATATGGCCTCTATAAACAGAGGGGATTGCCTTCTTGGGAAATTAACTAGTATTCTAAGCAAAGTAATTGGAAGCTAAGGATCAGGAGAGGGGGGTCAGCCAACATATAACATTAACCATAAATATATAGATGTACACCAAAATTGAAATAATACAAGCTTTATATATTAAAAGATTAATAACAGTACATATATTCAGGGTACAAACAGGTAATATCAGCAGACCCTCAATAAGAGTTCTGGTGGAATTGTGCACATATGCCCAGATATATATAGTGTGGGGTGGGGCACAAGTGAGGCTCACCTTCCCTGGGAAAAAGGCAGTCCAAGTGGTAGGTTTCTTTGACTCTGACTTGCAGTCAGTTTTATTTAAAAAGGTTGCAGTAGAAAACAAAAACAAAACATAAAATAAATCCTTGCCATCTAGGCACTAACTAAACAGGACAGATGCTTCTCTGACCAGCAATGGGCTTTTCCTTGTCACAAGCTTTTTACAAACCATTTTTTCCCTCTTGCAGAGCAATCTCCACATAAAGCTCTCTCAGGCAGTGTTCCAGTTCAGAGCACCCTCCTACTCCAGCCCACCCTTCTTTATCTTATCTGCTGCTGATCAAAAGTGAGAAGCAAAACCTGGCTTGGACTCCACACTACCACACTTAGTTTAGCCAGGGGTATGGCTTTTAGGCCGCAATTCTTCTATGAAGATAGGGTTGCCATCTCATACTTTTAAACCTGAACACATTAATTACACAGGTTCTGAGGCTAATTTAATGCAGATAAGGCACTAAGTGAGTTTAATTTAAAAAAATTGGGTGGGGGTCCCCCCAAAATCCATGCCAGGCCCTTCAGGTCTGGTATGGATATTAAGGGGAACCCTGCACCAAATTAAAAAAATAAATGACGTAGGGGTCCCCCAAAATCCATACCAGACCCTTATCCGAGCACGCAACTTGGCAGGCCGCAGGAAAAGAGGGGGGGGACGAGAGAGCCCACCCCCCAAACCATACCAGGCCACATGACCTCAACATGGGGAGGATGCTTTGGGGTCCCCAAAGCACCTTGTCCCCATGTTGATGGGGACAAGGACCTCATCCCCACACCCCTTGCCGGTGGTTGTGGTGGTTTGCGGGCGGGGGGCTTATCAGAATCTGGAATTTGTCACTTGATGTCAGAGGAAGGCGGGGTCGCCCGTTTACGTCACCAAGTGGCCCCGCCCTCAGCTATATAACAGTTGTTATTGAGAAGAAGCGTCACTCTGTGGGAGCCTCCCATGGAGGCGGAGCTGTTGCGGCTTTTTTTTTTTTTGGCTCGTCGGGTGGCATTAGATTGATCTACATCGCGGGACATTTTTCTTTTTTAATAAAGGACTTGTCCCAAAGTATCTCCTGTCCTTTTTACTATTTTTAACACTTTTTTTGTGAAATGGTAGGGGTAAAATGTACCCGTTACCAATTCACATAGGGGGAGGCCGGGATCTGGGGGTCTGCTTGTTAAAGGGGGCTTGCAGATTCCGATAAGCCCCCCACCCACAGACCCCCACAACCACCGGGCAAGGGTTGTGTGGATGAGGCTCTTGTCCCCATCAACATGGGGACAAGGTGTTTTGGTACCCCAAAGCATCCTCTGCATGTTGAGGGGATGTGGCCTGGTATGGTTCAGGAGGGGGGGCGCTCTCTCGTCCACCCTCTTTTCCTGTGGCCTGCCAGGTTGCGTGCTCAGATAAGGATAAAAATAAGTGCGCTCGTAGTGAAAACACAATTGGATATGAAAAGTGATATTCAATAATGAAGGGACAAAATGGAGAAAAAAAATAATAATAATAATAATAATAAATAAAAGTGACATTCATACATTAGTCGGGTAAACCTTTGATACAGTGTAAAAAAATGTCCATACATAGGTCAAAAAAAGAAAAGGCTTGATAAGAACAGAAGTGACCAATAAAAAAAAGAAAATTGAGCATCCAAAAGTTCATCCACCTTCACCCAGAAGGGAAAAAAAAAGAAGAAGGGAAAAGAAATGTAGAAAAGATCTCAGGATTGAAGATGAATCCAGATCGATGAGTCTATGCCCTTACCGGAAACGGTGGACCTCCTAAAGAGCAAGGTCTAACTCGTAGGCAGATACAGCCCTCTGCAGGGACAGATAAACCTCCTGTACGTCTGTATCCTCGGGTGTCCTCAGATATCCATGGCGCTTCAAGGACTGTCAGACCCGAAAATCCAATCTGGAACTAATACTCGCTTCTTTCTACTCTTCTTATTACTCTACAATAATTATTGTAAAGTCTTTCAACACAGGCAAACATGAGGAAGGAAAACAGACGCATGTCTGTTTGGCTGCATGAATGCATGTCAGGCAACCCAAATTCTGATGATCATGACAAAGATGATATGGTGGCTGTGAAAAAGAGTAGAAAGAAGCGAGTATTAGTTCCAGATTGGATTTTCGGGTCTGCCAGTCCTTGAAACGCCATGGATATCTGAGGACACCCGAGGATACAGACGTACAGGAGGTTCATCTGTCCCTGCAGAGGGCTGTATCTGCCTGCGAGTTAGACCTTGCTCTTTAGGAGGTCCACCGTTTCCAGTAAGGGCATAGACTAAGCGATCTGGATTCATCTTCAATCCTGGTATCTTTTCTACATTTCTCTTCCCTTCCTTTTTTTTTCCTTCTGGGTGAAGGTGGATGAACTTTTGGATGCTCAATTTTCTTTTTTTTTTATTGGTCACATCTGTTCTTATCAAGCCTTTTATATTTTGACCTATGTATGGACATTTTTTTACTCTGTATCAAAGGTTTACCCGACTAATGTATGAATGTCACTTTTATTTATTATTATTATTTTTTTCCATTTTGTCACTTCATTATTGAATATCACTTTTCATATCCAATTGTGTTTTCACTACGAGCGCACTTATTTTTATACTTATGCTTTTTGCTACATAGGTATTTGTTGTTTTTTTGTTGCAGCAGTAGTGTTTTCTAGCATTTGCTCTTTAGCGTGGTTTACACCTCCCTTTTATTGTGCTCAGATAAGGGTCTGGTATGGATTTTGGGGGAGACTACTACGCCATTTTTAAAAAAAATTTGCCGCAGGGTTCCCCTTAAAATCCATACCAGACCTGAAGGGTCTGGTATGAATTTGGGGGGGAGACCCCTACACCATTTTTTTTTTACAAATTTGGCTCAGGGTTCCCCTTAATATCCATACCAGACTTGAAGGGCCTTGTATGGATTTTGAGGGTAACCCCGCACAATTTTTAAAAAATGTTTTGTTCGGGGGTTCCCCTTAATATTCATACCTGACCCAAAGGGCCTGGTAATGGACTGGGAGGGGAACCCATGCCGTTTTTTTCAATGAGTTTTATCTATATTGCCGAGACCCAACAATTCATTACAGTCGCAATCAGTTTTAAATTACTTTTTTTCCTTTACAGTTACATAATTACATAGTAGGTGAGGTCGAAAAAAGACACAAGTCCAACCTATTTGTGTGATTATATGTCAGTATTACCGTATATATATTTTATTTATTTATGGTACTTATATAGCGCCGTCAATTTACGCAGCGCTTTACATATACATTGTACATTCACATCAGTCCCTACCCTCAAGGAGCTTACAATCTAAGGTCCCTAACTCACATTCATACATATTAGGGACAATTTAGACAGGATCCAATTAACCTACCAGCATGTCTTTAGAGTGTGGGAGGAAACCGGAGTACCCGGAGGAAACCCACGCAGGCACAGGGAGAACATGCAAACTCCAAGCAGGTAGTGTCGTGGTTGGGATTCGAACCAGCGACCCTTCTTACTGCTATATATATATATATATATATATATATGCATGTTATAGTCATTCAGGTGCTTATCTAATAGTTTCTTGAAACTATCGATGCCCCACGCTGAGACCACCGCCTGTGGAAGGGAATTCCACATCCTTGCCGCTCTTACAGTAAAGAACCCTCTACGTAGTTTAAGGTTAAACCTCTTTTCTTCTAGTTTTAATGTGTGGCCACGAGTCTTGTTAAACTACCTTCCGCGAAAAAGGTTTATCCCTATTGTGGGGTCACCAGTACGGTATTTGTAAATTTAAATCATATGCCCTCTCAAGCGTCTCTTCTCCAGAGAGAACAAGTTCAGTGCTCGCAACCTTTCCTCATAACTAATATCCTCTAGACCCTTTATTAGCTTTGTTGCCCTTCTTTGTACTCGCTCCATTTCCAGTACATCCTTGCTGAGGACTGGTGCCCAGAACTGGACAGCATACTCTAGGTGCGGCCAGACCAGTGTCTTGTAGAGCGTGAGAATTATCGTTTTATCTCTAGAATTATTCCCCTTTTTAATGCATGCCAATATTCTGTTTGCTTTGTTAGCAGCAGCTTGGCATTGTAGGCCTTTACTGAGCCTATCATCTACTAGGACCCCCAGGTCCTTTTCCATCCTAGACTCCCCCAGTGTATAGATTGCATTCATACTTTAGAAATGTCATTTTGCTGTGGTGCTGTTCTAAACACGGGAAACCTGCACCACTTTACAGGCATACTATAGACACCCCACAGGCACAATATTTAAAGAAATATTTCATTTTTATTGTTTTACTTTAAGCGTTATTAAAATCACTGCTCCTGAAAAAAAGGGGCATTTTTAAAACTTTTTTTTGCATTGATACATGTCCCCTGGGGCAGGACCTGGGTCCCCAAACTTTTTATGACAATAACTTGCATATAAGCCTTTAAAATTAGCACTTTTGGTTTTTCATGTTAGTGTCCCATAGACTTTAACGGGGTTCCGTGGGTTTCGAATTTGCTGCGAACACCGCATAATGTTCGTTGTTCGCCGAACGTCCGAACAACCAAAGTTTGGCCCGAACTTATGCTCGGGCTGAACCGTTCGCCCATCCCTAGTTTCCACCAGTTCTGCCTGATGGCACTGCTAGACATCTTCCAATGTGGAAGGGAAGTAAGGATGATATGTCTTTCATCTGCTGCATTAAGTTTCCTTGGCTGACCTCTGCGTCCACAATCCTCAACGTTGCTCGTTTCTTTCTGCTTCTTCAAAAAAAATTGAACAGCACATCTTCTTGAAACCCCAGTCTGCTTTGAAATTTTTGCCTGGGAGAGACCTTGCTGATGCAGTATAACTACCTTGTGTTTTGTTGCTGAGCTCAGTCATGCCAGAAACTGTCTTTCACAACCTCACCGTAGTAGCAGAGTCTGGCTGTTCCTCACCCAGTTTTAAGCCTGCTACACAGCTGTTTCTGTTTCAGTTAATGAATGTGTTTGAACCTACATATAAAAATGATGATCATTAGCACCTTATTGGTATAATTTACTAATTATACACCTGACTCTAATCCTATCAAATCCCTAAGTTTGTGTAACTCTACAAAGTGTGCAATTGTAAGAACTGATGCTGGTTTGAAGTCAAAGGGTAGTCACACCTAATATTGATTTGATTTAGAGTTTTCTTATGTTTGCTCACTTTGTAGTTTGAAAAAAAAATGTATATAGAGGCGAAAATAATTATTTGATCCCCTGCAGATTTTGTAAGTTTTCCCACTTACAAAAAAATGAAGGATCCATAATTTTTGTCATAGGTGTATTTTAAATTATGGAGACAGAATATCAACCAAAAATCCAGAAAAAAGAGATGATACAAACGTTATAAATTGAGTTGCAGTTTAGTGAGTAAAATAAGTATTTGATCCCCTACCATCCAACAATAATTCTGGCTCCCACAGACTGGCTACAGTATGTGCTCATGTGGTACACAGATTAGTCCTGTCAATTTAAGAAGGTGCTCCTAACGACAATTTGTTATGTGTATAAAAGACACCTATCCACAGAATCTCTTTCTTCCATTCAAACCTCACAAACATGGGCAAGACCAAAGAGCTGTCAAAGGACGTCAGGGACAAGATTGTAGACCTGCACAAGGCTGGAATGGGCTACAAGACCATCAGCAAGAAGCACTGTGAGAAGGAAAAACCTGTTGGTGCGATTCTTCGCAAATGGAAGAAATACAAAGAAACTATCAATTGCCCTTAGTCTGGAGCTCCATGCAAGATTTTGCCTCATGGGGTAAAGATGATCATGAGCAAAGTGATCATCTTTACCCAGAACTACACGGGATGAGCTTGTGAATGATCTCGAGGCAGTTGGGACCACAGTCACCAAACAAACCATTGGTAACACAATGTGCCGCCATGGATTGAAATCCTGCAGCGCCCGCAAGGTCCCTCTCCTCAAGAAGATCCATCTGAAGTTTGCCAAAGAACATCTAAATGATTCAGAGAAGGATTGAGAAAAAGTGCTGTGGTCAGATGAGACCAAAATTGAGCTCTTTGGTATTAACTCAACTCACCATGTTTGGAGGAAGAAAAATGCTGACTATGATCCTAGGAACACCATCCCTACAGTCAAGCACGGGGTTGGAAACATTATGCTTTTGGGCTGTTTCTCTGCTAAAGGTACAGGTTGACTTTGCCGCATTGAGGGGCCAATGGACAGAGTCATGTAATGTAAAATCATGGATGAGAATCTTCTTTCCTCAGCCATAACACTGAAGATGGGTCGTGGATGGGTCTTCCAGCATGACAATGACCCAAAACATACCGCCAAGGCAACAAAGGAGTGGCTCAAGGTCATGGAATGACCTGGCCAGTCTCAAGCCCTTAATCCTTTAGAAATCTTGTAGAGGGAGCTGAAACTTCGAGTTGCTAAACGACAGCCAACAAACCTTAAGGATTTAAAGAAGAAGATCTGTAAATAAGAGTGGACCAAAATCCCTCCTGAGATGTGTGCACACCTGGTAACCAACTACAAGAAACATCTTACCTCTGTGCTTGCCAACAAGGGTTTTTCCACCAAGTACTATGTCTTGTTTTGCTTAGGGATCAAATACTTATTTTACTCACTGAACTGCAACTCAATTTATAATATTTGTATCGTGTGTTTTTTCTGGATTTTTGGTTAATATTTGGTCTCTATCATTTAAAATACACCTATGATAAATCTATAGACCCTTAATTTCTTTGTAAGTGGGCAAACTTACAAAATCTGCAGGGGATCAAATGATAATTTTCCCCATTGTATATATATAAATATATACAGGTGCATCTCATAAAATTAGAATATCATCAAAAAGTTAATTTATTTCAGTCATTTAATTAAAAAAGTGAAACTCATATATTTATATAGAGTCATTACACAGAGTGATATATTTCAAGCATTCCTTTCTTTTCATTTTGATGATTATGGCTTACAGCTAGTGAAAACCCAAAATTTAGTATCTTAGAAAATTTGAATATTACATAAGACCAATAATAAAAAGGATTTTGATTGCAGAAGTGTTGGCTTACTGAAAAGTATGTCCGTGTACAGTATAATATGCACTCAATACTTGGTCGGGGGTCCTTTTGCATGAATTACTACATCAATGTGGCATGGCATAGAGGTGATTAGCCTGTGGCACTGCTGAGGTGTTATGGAAGCCCAGGTTTCTTTGATAGTGGCTTCCAGATCAGCTGCATTGCCGAGTCTGGTGTCTCTCATCTTCCTCTTGACAATACCCAACAGATTCTCTGTGGGGTTTAGGTCAGGCGAGTTTGCTGACCAACCAAGCACAGTGATTCCATGATCATTAAACAAGCATGAAGTGCTCTAGAATTTCCTGGTAGAGGGCTGTGCTGACTTTGGATTTGATTAAAGACAGTGGACCCACACTAGCAGATGACATGGCTCCCCAAATCATCACAGACTGTGAAAAATTTTGCATTTTATTTGGGAATCAAGGTTCCAGAGTCTGGAGGAAGAGTGGAGAGGCACAGAATCCAAGTTGCATGAGGTCCATGTGAAGTTTCCACATTAGGCATACATATATTTACACCCCAAAACACATTGTACTACTCCTCTGGAGTATGAGGATACCACATGTGTGATCCTTTTTCACAGCCTAGCTACATAGAGGGTCTAAAAATCCAAGGAGTACCTTCAGGCCTTCTAGGTGCCTAAATTACACATATTATTTCTGGACCACCAGTTTTGGAGGCCCTGGAGAGCCAGGACAGTAGAAACACCCACAGAATGACCCAATTTGGGATAGTAATCACTCCAAGGTATTCTGTGAAAGGCTTCGTAAGTCTTTAAAAATGTCATTTTTTACTACAAGTTTTTGAAAAATGCAGGAAATATATATATATTTTACACAAAGTTTTTAATTAATAAGACATTTCTAACACTCATAGGTATACTAAGTATTACACCCCAAACAACATTCTGCTACTCCTGAGTATGGCGATACCACATATGTGAGACTTTCATGGCCTAGCCACATAGAGAGGCCCAAAATCCAAGGAGCACTTCCAGGCTATCTAGGGGCATAGAATATGCATCTAATAATGATCAGGGACACTTTAACTTACGTGGCAGTGATTAGGGGAAATTTGACTGGTGTGGCAGTGATCAGAGTAGGGGACAATTTGACTGGTGTGGTGGTCATCAGGGACACTGGGATTGGTCCCTGCTTGCTATGGGGGCACCCGCTCTCTCCTCATTGGCTCATTGGCTGTGATTGACAGTAGTGGAAACAAGGGATTCCGCTGTTGTCTCAACCAATGAGGAGGAAGAGACCCAGGAGAGACGCTGCTCTTGTGCACATCGCTGGATCGAGATGGGGCTGAGGTAAGTAGTAGGGGGACTGCACACAGAAGGTTTTTTACCTTCATGCATATGCATAAAGGTAAAAAAACTTGAGCTATTACAACCATTTTAATGTTTGCAAATTGTTCAAATGATGATTGTCTTTAGTTTTTAATAGTTTCTGCCATATTTCAGGTTGTCAGTAAAAAATGTGGCTTGTCAGTACATTTTCTAGGTTTTGTTAGTAAAAAAAGTTGTGAGGGGTTAGCAACACTGGGTGCTGCCATCAATTTCAATATTACTCATTTTTTTTCTTAAAATGGTACATTTTCTCAGTTCAGATATTTGATATAATTTCTATTGTGAAAAAATTACAAGAGAGATGTAGGTGTGGCACTGTTCATATAAGATCTGTGCCTTGCAATGTGATTTAGAATAAGACCAACTTTTATTTATAGGAGAGCACCTTCCTTAAGAAACAGATTGGTGCATAATGCCCTAGATCCACCAAAACAGATAAAAATATTCAAGGAACTGAAAGGATTTTACAAATGCGTAAAATGCCTCCCATGTAGGGTTATTAAGACGACTAACAGAAAAAGAACAAGTTTTGCATCTATAACAACAGGAAAGGAATATAGCATCGGAGAACAAATAACATGCAACAGCACTCATGTAACTTACATCATAGAATGTCCATGCCATAAACAATACGTGGGTAGAACAACGAGACCCCTTTTTGTCAGAATTTGAGAACACATTAACAACATAAACAATGGATTCAACAAACACAGTGTATCTAGACATTTCAGAGACTACCACAGAAGAGATCCATCATGTATGGTTTTCTATGCCATAGACAAAATAAGAGGTCACTGGAGAGGTGAGAATAAGAAAACAAAAATCTCACAAAATGAGACTAAATGGATTTTGCAATTAGATACTCTCCAACCTGCAGGGTTAAACATAGATGTTGACCTCAATTGTTTTATTACCGACTTTTGATCACGCCATTAGGGTATTACCTGTGGCTATTCATACAGGAGGTGTCCCCATAGGGACACAGCCTGTATGCCATCCATAGCACCCCTTAAAACTTCTACACATGTGCAACTGGTAACCCACTGTATTTTAACATATCTAAATCACATATAGTGATTTCCATTTCGGGTTTAGTAATGTTCCCAAAAACAAATAAATAATTATTAACTTTTAATGAAAAGTTTCACACCTAATTGCCTGGGTTCCACTAAGTTCTCCGAAAGTGGAACACATGTATATACATATGAGAGCATGATTGCACATGCATATACACATGCACGTGGACTCATAACCTATAGAAAGATATATTGCACACTGGGTACACAATGAGTCCACAAAAAGAAGTGAAATTCAAGATCCTATAAACATAAAGGCATAGGGCTTGATCCCCTAATCATACCCTGTGCACCCCTTGTTTATAAACTGTGAGGATTTTAATTCTAGAACTAATTCTCAACATTTTTCATTTTTATATATATATATTTTATAATAAAAAAGAAAAAAATGTATTATTAAAATGTTTTATTATTTTTATTTTTCCAAAGCAAAATATATATACAATATTGGGATTATGCGGTGGTGTCATTTATGGGATAGATCCCTTGTAAGGCTAAGCCTGTTTTATGGAACGAAAATGCATAGTAATGTTTGGTTATACATTTATAACATGTGGTGACCCCCTCAAATTAAATAAGTAAAACTTCCAGTCAGCTTATTTGTAAACAGACCATATGTAGCAAGATGGCCGCTCCAGATGACGTCTTCAATGATGAAACACATAGGGCGGAGTTACTGAGCGTCTTTGTGTCACTTCTGGTCAGGGCTGTGGATCGTGCATCATCCCTGCTGTTTTATATTTTAACTTGCTTGTCATATACAGTGTAAATGTGAGTTATATCTCCACTGTTTTTTTGATTAAATAACATTTTTTAAAGCGGTATTATGCTATGGGCACTTTCTTCTTCCATATATGAGAAAAACATACATCGTATCAGAATTAAATACACAGAGGATCTATCAAGTGTTGCACAGTGGCATATACTGTGAACGCGCAATACCCCAATGTGTGGAGTGAAGAAATTTGGTGATTGTTTATATCTAATGCAGGGGTTGGAACACATATGTATTTGAAGCACCTATCACTTTAAGGTTTTATTTAAAAGTTGCAGCACACAAGAAAAACAAACACTTATCACTTCAGATATTTGCTAATCATTTTTAGCTTTGTATATCATTTATTCTCTATTTATGATGTCAATTGTTAGCATCAGTCACCTTAGATCACTCCAATCCTTATAGTACATCTAAGTTTATTCTAAATCACATTGCAAGGCACAAAAAAGTGTAACGGAGGAAAAACCTACTTTTCCACCCGTTTTCGGATTGGATCGGGTGACGACGGACTCTACGGTCCGTCGTCATTCGATCCCCCATAGGGGAGAGTGGCACTGTGACAGGTCCGTCGCTGCACAGTATGTAGTGACGGACTTGTCATCTGCCTGCTCAGCGGGGATCCACGGAGCGATCCCCGCTGAGCAAGCGGATGTTCACGGGGCGGATCATCTCGGATCCGTCCCATGTGAAGGAGCTCTTACTCTTGTACTCCACCCAGGTGGCTGTATCTGTAGGGGCAGTAGTTCTTTGCTTTCTCAAACCCATTGTGCGGAACCACCAACAAATTTAAAAAAAAATACACGTTTATGAGATTTGCAAATCATGGCATTCTGTTTTATGCAGATTTTACACAGCATCCCAACTTTTTTGGAATCGGTACAGTAGTTTTTGTCTTAAACCAGAAATGTAAGTTTTGGTAAAGTGTTTTTTTTTGTATGTGCAGCAGCATTTCTTAAAATTACACTGACCAGTTAAAATGTGACACTTGATAGAGCTCAGAATAATATAGTTGGAGAGGTCTGACAAGCAACAACCTAAACCAACTTTGTGTTATAATGTGATCATTCAAGTTGACTGAGAGATCTATTACAATCAAATGAAGATGGCTAAAGTGATCAATAATGTGTCAACTTTCAGAGGAAGAATTTCATCTAAAGTGATTAAATTGAAGAAGGCTCTGCTATAATTCACAATTTTGCTGGATCTGTAAATTTGCACCTCAAAACTTTTGTGCACAGTGTGTGCATAGAAAGGATTTACTTTATTTTTAACTATATTTAAGTGGCTTATATCCTTTCTTTTGGGCAGCTTTAGGGCAATCTGACAACTGTTGTGTGTTTTAAAAAGGCACAGGGGCTATTCATCCCACTGCCGCTTGGAAGCACCACATGAGCTCAGCACCACATGAACCTTCAGGTTCTGGCAAGCATGTGGGCTGGAACTAGAGTTGCCCCCTCATCCCTTTAAACCCGAACACATGAATTACACAGGTTCTTAGGCTAATTAAGGTGGTAATTCAACTCACATGGTGACTTATCTGCATTAAATCAGCCTCAGAACCTGTGTAATTCATATGTGTTTGAGTTTAAAGGGATGAGGTGGCAAACCTAGCTGGAACTGATATCCAGAATTAAGGCCAGCAGCTGAAACAATCAGCTTTTGTGCTTCAGATCTTGCTACACAGTGCCCTGTAAGAGCGCTACCATGGGCGTAGCATAAGGGGTTGCAGGGGTCACAATCGCAACCCTGTCCCTAGCACCAGGGGGCCCCTGCAGCCTCCCTGTCATATTATAATATCCTCCACAAAGTCCAGCTCTGATCTGCCCCACAGCCACGCTCCAATACTGGGCATCCACTTTTCCTTCCACAGTCTACACCCCTCTGTTCTCATTGGCTGGGGAGAAACTGTGAGCCATTTCCTGAAAGGAGAGGAGCATGGGGTGAGAACAGCCCAGGATGGGAAAGTGTCTGTGCTCAGTGTCTTCTAGTGACCAGCTGGGATTCTCTGTACCCCCCACTCGGAGATGTCTGCTTACCCCACTTCCCTGACAACTGGGGAAAAGACACACACTTCCGGGAGGTGACCTTCCCCCAACACTGACAAAGAAACCTTCAGAAATTGCTAAAACAAATCCCTTAACATCTCCTGAGGGACCCCTGAGGGGCTGTAGGCTCCAGATTTTGTGTCACATGGCTCCCCCCGATCTAAGTTGTGCCCCCCCAAGCCCCCTGACCACCCCCTCTTCCCTGGATGCTATGCTCGCTGCTGAGCTCCTTTCCCATTACGGCACTCTATACTGTTCCTCCTCCGCGGGGCTGAAATCACATTCCTTTACAACACAGCCAGTCAGCCATGATCAGCACAGGGTTTATCTGCCAACTGCAACTACACTGCCGTTGCGACCAGAGAATTTCACAGGTCAGAAGGGCAACATAAAAGCCAGATACACCCTGTGAAGACTGACAGACTGTGTGTAAAGGAATGTGATTTCAGCCCTGTGTAGTGTGGGGTGGGGGAAGGAGCTCTGCCAAGTGACCTGCTAGGGGTCCCTGTCCTCTGATTCTCCAGCAGTGATCCCTGTCCTCTGATGCAAGGAGGAACTCTGGGAACTCAAAACTCTTACGCCACTTTGAGTATCTTGGCGTGCGGTGGGTGTATGTGCACGCACGGGGGAAGTGGTGGGTGGTAGCGGGGGGGCCATGTCAACTTTTGCATCGGGGCCCACAAGCTTCAAGTTACGCCTCTGAGCGATTAGGACGTGCCATTGCCGCCGATTTGACATGCGATTTGATATGTGAACCAGGGCTAATAGTGTTGATTTTGGAGGTCTACATCAGGTCTCCTCTTACCAGACCCCCCATAAAATAAAAAGTGTAATGCCTAGTACACACAATGAGAAAATCAGATGAAAAATACCGCTTCCGTAACAATTGTACAATCATCTGATTGTTAGTACTCAACTTTCAAGAGCTGATCATGATAGTTTATGCGGAATTTTTAGAAAGGACAAACACAACAATTTCTCCTACGATACCAGAATGAACAATTTTCGTTTAATCAGTACAGTGTTTGTCCAAGACCAAGACCACGCATGCTTGGAAACAATGGAATACAATACAATGCAATACAATACATTACATCACTTCCAAAGTTGTATTATGTCATATGAGAATGTTTGTAACTTTAGTAACCTATTGGTTTTTGATATGAGACTAGAATGCAAAAAAACCCAGACAATCGTTCGTCCAAAATTCTCATTGTGTGTACGAGGCTTAAAGCGGAGTTCCACTCATTTTTGTGTTTATTAAAAGTCAGTAGCTACAAAAGTGTAGCTGCTTTAATAAACACACACTCACCTGTTCACACGGGCCAGCGATGTGGCCGCCCAAACCCTCAGTTCTCTCCCTCTCTTCTCCGTCGGCATAGCAAGTGTGGGCACCCGGCTGTGACAGCTTGCGGCTTCACAGCCAGGTGCACACATGGTTGCGCAGCGCCTCCCCATTGGTTGGGCAATCTTCTGGTACCTGTGACATGTCCCAGAAGATTGCAAGGAGGGAGAGGAAGAAGATAACTTCTGCTTGAGCTACCTAGGCTCATAGACCATACAGCAGTTTAACAGGACAGGTTCCACTCAGAACAGGCCTCACCATGGTCGACCAAAGAAGTACATGTGCTCAGCGTCATATCTAGAGATTGTCTTCGGGAAATAGATGTATGAGTGCTGCCAGCATTGCTGCAGAGTTTGAGGGGTGGAGGGGCAGCCTGTCGTGCTCAGACCATACACCGCACACTGCATCAAATTGGTCTGCATGGCTGTCATCCCAGAAGGAAGCGTCTTCTAATGATGATTGTCGCATCTTGAAACAGCCACACCATATGTTTTCAGAGAGTCCTGTATTTCACCTGAAGTGATTTGTGAGTTTTTCTTTGCATCCCGAACAATTTTCCTGACAGTTGTGGCTGAAATTTTAGTTAATATACCTGACTGTGGTTTGGTTTTAACAAAAACCCACAAATCACTTCAGGTGAAATACAGGACTCTCTGAAAACATATGGTGTGGCTGTTTCAAGATGCACAATAAGGAGGCACTTGAATAAAGGTGGGTTGCATGGTCAAGTCGCCAAGAAAGCCATTACTATGCAAATGCCGCAAAGTATCCCGCTAACAATACGCCAAACAGCACAGAAACAAGCCTTAAACCTTCTGGCACAAAGTCATTTGGAGTGATGAGACCAAAATGTAGCTTTTTGGCCACAACCATAAACGCTATATTTAGAGAGGAGTCAACAACGTACGGAGGTGGATCGCTGATGTTTTGGGGAAGTGTGAGCTACAAAGGCACAGGAAATTTGGTCAAAACTGTTGGCAAAATGAATGCAGTAGTAGTTATCAAAAAATACTGGCGGAACATTTGCATTCATCAGCCAGGAAGCTACACATGGGATGTACTTGGACATTCCAACATGACAATGATCCAAAACACAAGACCAAGTTGACCTGTCATTGGCTACAGCAGGATAAAGTGAAGGTTCTGGAGTGGCCATCTCAGTCTCCTGACCTCAATATCATTGAGCCACTCTGGGGAGATCTCAAACGTGCAGTTCATGCAAGACAGCCCAAGAATTTACAGCAACTGGAGGCTTTTTGCCAAGAGGAATGGGCAGCTTTACCATCTGAGAAGATAAAGAGCCTCATCCACAAATACCACAAAAGACTTCAAGCTGTCATTGATGTTAAAGGGGGTAATACACGGTATTAAGAACTGGGGTATGTAAACTTTTGATCTGGGTCATTTGGGTAGTTTCTGTTGTGATTGTGATTTAAAAAGAGTAAACACAGTTGATTGATAATAAATGGCGTCAGCCAAACTCTAACCATGAGTAAAAGAAAAGTTTTTGTGTTATCATTCATATTCTCTGAAAAATGGCCAAGAAATCATAAATTCTGCCAGGGTATGTAAACTTATGAGCACAACTGTATTCATACCCCTTGAAACCATTGCATTTGTATTCAGCCCCCGAGTCAATACTTTGTAGAACCACTTTTCACTGCAATTACAGCTGCAAGTCCTTTTGGGAATGTCTCTACCAGCTTTGCACATCTAGAGAGCCACATTTTTCCCATTCTTCTTTGCACAATAGCTCAAGCTCTGTCAGATTGGATGGAGAAAATCTGTGAACAGCAGTTTAAGTCTTGCCACAGATTCTCAATTTGATTTAGGTATGGACTTTGACTGGGCCATTCTAACACATGCATATGCTTTGATCCAAACCATTCCATTGTAGGTCTGGCTGTATGTTTAGGGTCATTGTCCTGTTGGAAGGTGAACTTCCGCCCCAGTCTCAAGTCTTTTGCAGACTCTAACAGGTTTTCTTCTAAGATTGCCCTGTATTTGGCTCCATCCATCTTCCCATAAACTCTGACCAGCTTCCCTTTCCTTGCTGAAGAAAAGCATCCCCACAACATGATGCTGCCACCATGTTTCACAGGGGGGATGCTGTGTACAGAGCGATGTGCAGTGTTAGTTTTCCGCCACACATAACGTTTTGCTTTTAGGCCAAAAAGTAAAATTTGGTCTCATCTGACCAGAGCACCTTTTTCCACATGTTTGCTGTGTCCTCCACATGGCTTCTCGCAAACTGCAAACGGGACTTCTTATGGCTTTCTTTCAACAATGGCTTTCTTCTTGCCACTCTTTCATAAAGGCCAGATTTGTGGAGTGCGTGACTAATAGTTGTCCTGTGGACAGATTCTCCCACCTGAGCTGTGGATCTCTGCAGCTCCTCCAGAGTTACCATGGGCCTCTTGGCTGCTTCTCTGATTAATGCTCTCCTTGCCCGGCCTGTCAGTTTAGGTGGGCGGCCATGTCTTGGTAGGTTTGCAGTTGTGCCATACTCTTTCCAATTTCAGATGATGGATTGAACAGTGCTCAGTGAAATGTTCAAAGCTTGGGATATTTTTTTTATAACCTAACCCTGCTTTAAACTTCTCCAAAACTTTATCCATATCCTGTCTGGTGTGTTCCTTGGCCTTCATGATGCTGTTTGTTCACTAAGGGTCTCTAACAAACCTCAGAGGGATTCACAGAACAGCTGTATTTATACTAATATTAAATTACACACAGGTGGACTCTATTTACTAATTAGATGACTTCTGAAGGCAATTGGTTCCACTAGATTTTAGTTAGGGGTATCAGAGTAAAGGGGGCTGAATACAAATGCACGCTACACTTTTCAGATATTTAATTGTAAACAACCATTTATCATTTTCCTTCCACTTCACAAATATGTGCCACTGTTGGTCTATCACATAAAATCCCAATAAAATACATTTACATTTTTGGTTGCAACATGACAAAATGTAGAAAATTTCAAGGGGTATGAATACTTTTTCAAGGCACTGTATATGCCACATATGGTGCAAGCGGAACAGGGTAACCCACCACTACGACCTCATAAGGTTTTATTCAAACAAAGCTTGCATGTAATGATACAACCATTTCAAATCGCATAACGATTTTTAATCAGGTAAGTCAAGCACTATCATATTGCATCACACTACCAAGATAAAAATGTAATCAACCAAACACCTGTGTCCTATAATATGTATAACATCAACATGGTTAAGTTTAAACAGACACATATGGAAACAAAAATGTTACTGCTCCTGGAGGAGAAAAAAAAAAAAAGAAAGATACAAAATGATTGCAGGATTTAACCACTTCCCTCCTGCCATATAACAGAATGACGGTCGCAAAGTGGTCCTGACTAGGCGTCATATGACGCCCAGCAGGATGCACTGCTAATGCGCTCCCCCGGGGGCACGCACCATGCCACTGCGGCGATCGGGGATGACGCATGTCCCTCGGACACAGCCCATCCACAATCAGGGTAAACAACCAATGAAATTGACTGTTTAACACGTGATCGGCTGTGTCCAATCACAGCTGGTCACACACCGATCGTGTAAGGAGGAAAGCAGGGATCGGTGAGTGATTGATTTCTATTTGTACTGTTACGCATTACTGTGCACCACACGCCCCCCCCTCCCCATAAAGAGAACCTGTCACCAGGGATCAGTCACACAGCTCATCTGGATCTGTCACACAGCCCATCTGGATCTGTCTGGATCTGTCACACAACCCATATTTTACACAGTCCATCAGTGACCTGTCACACAGGCTATCAGTACCGCAATCAGTGACCTGTCACACAGGCCATCAGTACTGCCATCAGTGACCTGTCACATAGGCCATCAGTACCTCCATCAGTACCACAATCAGTGACCTGTCACACAGGCCATCGGTACCGCCATCAGTGATTGCCATCAGTGATCTGTCACATCAGTACCAGCCACCATGTCCAAAAGATTTTTTACATCTGAGGAGGCATATACAATCCTTACTATGTTGAATGATGAGAGCAGCAGGAAGCTCTTACCATCTGATTCTGGTTCGGAATTCGAGCCAGTAGAGAGTAGTGGATCGGGGACTAAATTAGAGGAGGAAACAGTCCCTCCTAAAAGAATGAGTACAACAAGATCAGAAGACCTGCCTACCACCAACAGCGCCATACACCCCAACGGCACCAACACAAACTCAGCTAGAACCCAGGAAGAGGAGCCCAGTACCAGCACTGAAATAATACACCAAACCTGAAGAATCCGGGCCCAAACATACCTTCCCGATGCCCTGGCAAACCCCTAAGGCTCGGTTCACACTAGAAGCGGCACGACTTGCAGGTCGCCTCACCGAGTCTTTTAGTTCATGAAAAATAAGTCCAGTGCAAGGCTTTGCTTTCCAAAGTTCTTGTGGTCTTCCATCATTCTCTTCATTATGAAGTCACTTTCTCCAGTCTTCCTGGGGATCAAATCAGGGAGAGCCTTTAGAGCAGAAGACAAGGTTTGTTAACTGCCCCTCCCCCAACCACAAAAATTATAGACCCTGGCCCTTCAGCTACAATCTCTCTTCTAACTGGCTTCTTGCCTGGATCTCAGTCCAATAGTTTGCACCTACCTGTATCCATTTCTGATCTTCCCAATAAACATTGATGGGGAAGAGAAAATATACTGATGTTTCCCAGAGGAGCATTGCTGTTTATTTTGGAAGATTAAGGCTGAGTTCACACCGCAGCATGGAGCGACTTACAGCAGGGGTCTAGTGCGTCCCCATTCACCGTTTCAGGTCTGATTTCAGCCCGAATTTGTGGCTGAATTTGGACCTGAAACAGACCAAAAGACACACAGGACTCCTGTGCAATTCGCACCGGAGCCACTCCGGAGATGTGTGAACCGGCTCCATAGAGAGCCGGTCACAATCTCCTGACATGCGAATTGGATGCGGGGAAACCCTTTACATATGTCACTTTTCGTTTCTATGTCGTGGGAAGCAGTGACTTGGTACCTGTTAGGCCCTGTTCTTTCAGGAACCTTATGTAAATAATGAATTCTGCAGTCAAGCTGTGAAATCTGTGCTCCAGCCCCCTATCATCCTCTCATATAGTATACTTTAGACTATTTAGAATCTAGAATTTAACAATACTGCCTGTGTAATGACCTGATCCCACCCTCTTAATGTATGTGTGGGTATGAATTTGAATATCTGGTCCTTCAATGTCCCATTATAGCTTTCAATTAAAGCAGCTGCCTGTGGATAGTATGGGACATTGCACAGCCAGTACACGGTGAAGTGTGAGCTATGATTGGCACCATAGTTTGTAGACTCTATAACTTTCACGAAGACCAGATAATATAGACTTATTTTGGTTATTTTTACCAAAGATATGTAGCAGTATAAATTTTGGCCAAAATTTATGAAGAAAAATTACTAATTTGCAAAATTTTATAGCTGAAATGAAGAAAAATGCTTTTTCTTTTACAAAATTTTCGATCTTTTTTAATTTATAGCGCAAAAAATAAAAAACCCAGTGGTTATCAAATACCACCAAAAGAAAGCTCCATTTGTGTGAAAAAAAGGACAAAAATGTCATATGGGTACAATGGGGCATGACTGAGTTCATCAAGACAGGATTACCAGCACAACTGCAACCGCTTTGTGATTTCATTTTCCACGTCTGGAAAAGTCTGGGACTAATGGCACATGTGCATCAACATGCCCCACTTTTATGGTGCGGGAGTGGACTTCTTTCTAGATGTTAGTTCCAGATTTCCTTGCCTCTCCAGGTCACTTTTCCATGAATCATCCAGTCAGCGGACCACCACACAGCCATTCAAGTTGCCAGTCCTTTAAACTTTTCGCTTCCAGAGTGGTTTTGCACACGTTTAAAAAATATTTTAGATCTTAAAATTAACTAAAACCTTTAAAACATTTTTTTCTGAAAGCAGACACCCCAGAGAATAAAATGATGGTTGTTCCATTTTTTTTTGTTACACTATACTAGCGCAAAAGTCTAGGAAGCGCAAAATTTCAGTAAAAAATACACTACAGTTAATTTTAGAGCAAACAAACGCAATAAATTACCAATTTCTTTGTAAAATATAAAATATAAGGTTTGCACTGAGTAAATAGATATCTAACATGTCAAACCTTAAAATTGTGTGCGTCCATGAATGGGCAACAAACTTTAGTACCCTATATTTTCCATAGGCGATGCTTTAAAAGCCCCTACAGGTCATCAGTTTAGTTTTAAGCAGGAACTCTGGTACTAAAATTACCGCACTCACTCCAGCATGCATAGCAAAATATAATGTGTATCGCAATCAACATTTTCATGCGTAGTCACCCCCCCAACATATGTGTATATGTTTGCACAAGTGTGAACGTTGGGGCCTCAAAATTTTTTTTGTGCTTGGATGTAGTTTTATTTTTTTTTTTATCACACAGGGGACAAAAAGTCCCCTATGTGCTGACTTTTTCGTGACATGTTCTCTTTGATGTAACATCCAGGGTCTATAAGAGCCTGGATGTCTCACCTGTGCTCCAATGAATCTAATTCAGTGCATATCTCACTGCATTATTATTATTATACAGAATGTATATAGGGCCAACAGTTTTTTTTAACAAACAAAGGTGCTTTATTATCAAAGAAGGCAAAGTTACAGAATACCAATTGACACTATACATAGCTCTACATAGTAGGTGTACATGCTTTACCACAATATGTTCTATTCAGTATAAATAACAATATGGCATTGTAAAAGAAAATTTCAATACCAGTAACCAAGTATTTCTGAGTTTCCGTCCACCCGATCCACCCCCACCCACCAAATACATTAGGAAGCAGGAGAAGTGTATTTCTTAAGAGGCCATCCACGGAGCCCAGACTTTTTCAAATTTCCATGGACACCCACGGTTTATATACGTCATTCTGTACATGGGTATGGCTGCTTCAATCTGTGCCTCCCAGGCCGCAACCGACGGAGGGGAAGAATCAATCCACTTCATAAGGATTTCCTTTTTGGCGTAAAAAAGAATATAGGAGATTAGGAGCTTAAGATGATAGGGCCTTTGTTCATCATCAAACACTCGCAACAGAGCTAGCGCAGGTAGAATCGGAAGAGATACCTCCAACCTGGAATTAATTTCTCCAAAAATCGCAGACCAAAATGCCACTATGATGGGGCACTCCCAGAACATATGAAAAAAGGTACCAATTTGCATCTTGCATTTAGGACATACAGGATCTCTTTCAGGGAAAATGCGATGGAGTCTCTGTGGGGTGTAGTAAACCCTATGTATAAATTTGACCTGTATCATTTTATCCCTAGATGCTATCACTAATTTAGGGCCGTAATCTAGACAATCGTCCCAACCCTCCTTGTCCAACGATGGGATATCCGCCTGCCATCTTTCCCACAGCTTTACTATTTTGGGGGAGTCCTTGCCTAACAGCGCATTATAAAGAAAAGATAGAGGTTTTAATAGATCGCCAGGGGACAAAAGTTCTTCAATGCGATCGGCTTGTAGGGTCGGGGGTTGTGGGAACTGGGCCCTAGCCGCGTGTCTAAGCTGGAGATATCGAAATCTCATCCATTGTGGTAGCCCAAATTTAGTCATCAACTCCTGAAAAGAGAGTAGTTCTCCCCTAGGCATTATATGCTCTAGTGTTATAATACCGCATCTAGCCCAGACTTGAGGATCCGGAATAGTACGGAAGTGGCGGAGGTCAGTCAGGGAGCCCAAACTGTTGGCTTCAAGACAAACAGCAGCATTAGATCTCGAGCCCTGACACCACCAGTGCACTGTTACCAACATGGCTGCCCAGAAATAGATTTGAAAATTGGGGAGAGCGAGCCCCCCCCAAATTCGTGGGCAGCCACAATGTGGAACGAGCCAGCCTAGGGGTTCCCCCGGCCCAAATAAACAAACTCACTAGCCGATCAATCTCCCTAAATAACGCAATAGGAACCCAAACCGGGCAATTTCTGAATATATAGTTAAACTTAGGTAATATCATCATTTTAAGGAGATTGATGCGTCCAAGAAGGTTAAGTGGTAAGTTCCCCCATGCAGAGCATTTTGTGCGCAGTGTATGTATAACAGGGGTGAGATTTTTGGCTATGAATTCTGAGGGGTTCCTTGTGATTACTATCCCTAGATATTTAAATTCCCTTACCATTTGCAGTGGGGAGGTGTGGGGTCCAGAGGTACCGCCTCCGTCTAAAGGGAATATAACAGACTTGGTCCAATTTATTTTAACCCCGGACAATCCACCAAAATGATCAAATATACGCAAAGCAGCTTGTAGAGAGGGCCCGTCGTCGTTCAAATATAAAAGTGCATCGTCGGCATAGAGGGAGAGGCGCTCTTCCATCCTACCCACCCGCAAGCCCCGGACATCCGAAGCACCCCTAGTGGCGATAGCCAGGGGCTCCAGCGCCAGGGCAAACAGGCTGGGGGAGAGCGGACATCCCTGCCTCGTACCACGATATAAATTGAAGGGGTCCGAGACCCAATTTTTAGTACGTACGCGGGCTCTGGGAGTATGGTATAGTAATTGTACACCATGGATGAACTTAGGTCCAAATCCGAACCTACGCAAGGTTTCCCACAAAAAGTTCCATTCAACCGAGTCAAACGCCTTTTCGGCGTCGAGAGAGGCGATAACCCTGGACCCCGGATTGTCATGCGAGATAGTTAAATTAAGGAACAGGCGTCGAATATTGATATCAGTTCCCTTACCCAGCATAAAACCCGTCTGATCAATGCCAATCAGATCTTCAATAACATGAGATAGACGGATAGCCAAGACCTTAGCAAAAATCTTGGCATCCACATTGATTAAAGATATGGGCCTATAGGATGCACAATCAAGTGGATCCTTACCGGGTTTAGGTACCAGTACAATAATTGCCTCGTTCATGGTGTCAGGCAGAGTCTCCAATGTCCCAAATTTAGAGAGCAGTAAGGTAAATTTGGGAGCCAGGAGCTCAGAGAAATTGGAATAAAATTCAGATGGTAACCCATCTGCCCCAGGGGCCTTCCCTGCCCGGAGATGCCCCATGGCTACTTGGATCTCCTCAAGCGTAATATCCGCCTCCAGGCCCTCCCTTGCCTCGTTAGACAAAATGGGAATGGATAGGGAGTCAAGGAAGGAGGATATGGAGGAGTCAGAAGCAGTTGTTCTACAGGAGTAAACCTCCGTAAAATAGTCCCGAAATCGTTCATTAATTCTACTGGGAGTTGTTAAAATTTGACCCGATTCATCTTTAATGGAACCTATAGGTGTTGAGGGTATGCTTCCCTTAGCCAGCCATGCTAATAACTTCCCATTCTTCCCCCCATGCTCAAACACCCTCTGTGCTGAATAGAGTAATGCTTTGTCAGTTTGAGTCATCCTTTCAGTGGACAGAGCTCTTAGAGCTCGCTTCCATGCCCTATATCTCTCGTCATCAGGAGTAGAGACATATTCCGACTCCAACCTAGTCGCTTGCTCCTCCAGCTGTTCAAGGGAGTGAGTGGATTCCCATTTCAATCTATTGATATTGACCCCGTATTCCCCTGCATCCAAGCTTTAAAAGCATCCCAGAGAACAGGCGGGGAGACTGAACCCGCGTTGTCCGTCCAAAAATTGCAGATGGAGGCCGTGAGAGGTTCCTGTAGTCTCTCGTCATTGGCCAAGAATCTGGACAGGCGCCACAGGCGAGTTCCTGGAGGCACAGTTAGCGCTAGCGTCAGACATAGTGGGGCATGATCCGAGATTCCCCTGGGAAGCACAGATAGGTCCTGAACAAATTGTAGTGCAGGGCCAGAAGCATAAGCCAGGTCAATTCTCGATAGAGTTTTATGTGTAGCTGAGTGGCATGTGAATACCTTAGATTGTGGGTAAATGTGCCTCCAGATGTCAGTGAGGGCGAACGTGTCGCCCACTGCCTGAGATCTGGAGTGTCACGTGCCGAGCCATGCAGTCGATCCAACTCTACCGAGGGGACCATATTGAAATCTCCCATGAAATAAACCAAAGCGGTGTCCAGTTGCACCACAATTTGCATAATCTCATGAAGGATTCTGCCAGTAGCTGGTGGTGGAACATAGACACCAACTAAAACCACATTTTTATCGTAGACATTAGCATGTACAATAACAAATCTCCCCTCTTTGTCAGTTCTGACTTCTAGAAGTCTAAACGGCAAAGTCTTGTGGACCAGGATGCTGACCCCACGGGCATACGTGGAGAACGTGGAGTGGTAGTTTGGGCCAACCCAAGCTTTTCTCAGGCAAGGCGTTCTGCTACTCTGCATATGTGTTTCCTGAAGAATACAGATCTGTGGCCTGTGTTTATGCAGGAAACAAAACACTGGGGAGCGCTTCACAGCGGTATTAAGTCCCCGCACGTTCCAAGATACTACTCTAAACTCAGCCATTGGACACTGGGTAAATTAGAAATATAAAAATGGGCCAATCCTTGAGGGCAGCATCCAAGTCCAGCAACACATTCATTACCATGCATAGCGCTATGTCATGAGATCTCAATAGAAAAGTAGACAATTTTAAGCACCTGAAAAGAAAAAAACTGGTGAACAAAAACAACCCTTCAACCATTCCCCCCCCCCCCCCCCCCCGCATCCCCCACCCCAACACAGGAATGCTTTGTTCCCCAAACATCAAAAACCCCACAGTCAGGGAGCGTGGACCAGTGGGTGTAGACACTTAGCGGATAACACGTCCACTTAGAGCGATGAGAAGCTCCGCCGCCACTGAAAAATAGGAGATGGATCTCCAGCAAAAGAAAAAATATGGATTGGCAAACTGTTCCATTTCTTGTCAGTGTGTTCCTCCTTCTTATTATGTGACGCACTGGATTTGGTACAGTACCTTCAGGATAAACAAGGCTCCCAAACACATGTCCGGAAGGAAAGCAGTCATCCAGGCAGTAGTATACAACTTCAAACCGTGAAAGATGGAAAAATTAAGCTTGCAGTACCTTACTTGAGCACTAGAGTTCACCAGTGCCCAGTCCAGGGAGTCAGTCCATCAAGCTATAATATAGAACCAAATCACAAGATGTATGAATAAACCACTGAATAAGCCATAAAATGGCAGGCTTAGAGGCATAATTCATTTGGCACAGCCAGTGGCACAATACTTAAGGTTCTTGCAGGCAGGTTTTGCAAAAGGCACAACAGGTGCAACATTAGTCCTCCTAGCATAGAGAGGCATATTACCACAAAGCATTGAATAGTCATGCTACAAGGCCCTCCAGTAGCATTCAGCGATTAGGAGGCAATGACTCCAGCCAAGCAGTGGCATCCCTGGGGGACGTAAAAAACGTGGTTGTTTCCCCATCCTGAACCCAGAGCCGTGCAGGAAATAGTATGCTATATCTAATGCCTTTGAGACGCATGGCTGCCTTCACCTGGTCAAAAGAGCGTCTAAGCTTTTGTGTCTCAACAGAATAGTCAGGGAAAATAAGCAGTCTGCTGTTCTGGTGCTTCAATTCTCCTTTTACCCTGGCAGCCCTGAGCACTTCATTCCTGTCACGGAAATTAAGAAACTTTAAAATAAAAGTGCGTGGTGGTGCTCCAGGAGGGCCCGGTTTAGGAGGTATCCGATGGACCCGCTCAACGGCGTAAAATGGCGAAAATTGGGCCTCAGGGAGAAGGTTCCGGAGCAGCTCTTCAATAAAGACAGCTGACTGCTGACCCTCTAACCCTTCCGCTAGACCTACAATACGGAGATTGTTCCTCCTGTTGCGGTTTTCCGCATCCTCAGATTTATATTCCAGGGCTCTGATTTTAGTATGGAGGGCGCGCAGATCAGCCCCATGATTCTCCACAGTATCTTCCACATGCCCCAGGCGCTGCTCAGCATCAGACAGTCTGGAGCGGATTTTGTCCATATCCAGTCTTATTAGCCCCACATCTATCTGCACCGCGTCCACTTTAGTAGTTAGAGTGGTTAGAGAGGCCTGGCAATTACCTATGGCCGCCAGCACCTCAGCCAGGCCTGGCTGTGTGGAGGAGGATTGCTCTGGCTGCAGTGTTTGAGTGGCCATGTTAACTAGAGCGCGCCGCTCGGTTCCCACGCGGTCTGTACAGGCCGCCGCTGTTTCCTCGGTCACAGGGGGAATTTAAGCTTCTTACCCCTTCCTCTTGGTGTGCGGGACGAGCGGCGGTACATGTATCCAGTTCTGCCAGCGTTTGGTGCCTCTTAGCCGCCGTTTAGAGGGAGACAGTCCTGGATTGCAGCGGAGCTCTCACAGACACGTCCGCTCACAGCGCCATCTTGGCCACGCCCCCCAGTGCCAACAGTTTACATATACAGTTCAATACAGAAGAAATAGGAGGAACAAACAGATGCCCCCAACTATAACTGGCTTTCACAGCAAGGAGCACATGGAAGGGCATTGCATGAAAGACAAAACCAGAGAAAATTCCCAGCTCAACTCACCAACCAGTCTTCTTACCAACCAAATTAACCTGCCCAACAGTATGCGTTAAAAACAAGGATTTAGTTAGCACACATTTGCAAACGCATGGGGATTTGGAACCAGTCAGGCGGCTGCTCAGCTGCCAGAATGCTTCCTTCTGACAGCCACACTCACACAGCCACACTTCCGGTGGCTGCAGTCAACAGAGTGTATATAAAACTCCCTGCTGTCAGTTCCGTGAAAAAGCTAAAGCCTGCTGTTGGCTGAGGTCACTCAGCTAGCCCAGGCGCAGGAAAAATTACGACTCTACACATTTGACGCGCAAAAATGCAGCATTTAGGCACATGTGCCATTTAAGTGTGAATTGATATAGTGAAAAATGAGCAGAGGGGTTTGGGAAAAAAGCTTATAAATGTAAATGCACATACATGCATGTGCAATACAAGTCATTATGAGGGTTTTTTCCTGCCAGATGTTCTGGCATTTTTTCAAGAACCTAGTGAGCATGGACCCTAAGGTCCCTTTCACACTTGTATGACCTGAAAATCACATGACTTTACCGTGACTTGAAGCAATGCCTGTGTAAACTTGAGGTCTACAGACCTCAAGTCGCATCAAAGTCGGACCAATGTAGTGAAGGGACTACTTTGAAGTCGCTGCGAATTGAAGTTGCACAGATATGAACGGTACTCATTGGAAATCATGGGGTACGACTTGTCAAAAGGGGCCTTAGAGTGCACGTGCCACTGCGTATTAACGTGGCTGGTAACCATGGTAACTTGTGTCTGGATGGTCAGTATAACTGCCGCTTAACTGCTTACGCTGCCCACATAAACAAGGCCTTGTTGAATACTGACTTTTATCATGCCTCTTTAACCACCTAGAAGCAAAGAAGCAGAAGCACACATGTCGCCATCACCTGTAGCAACCAATACAATTTGCTGGCTTCCCACCTGGAAAAATCAAAGCAGAGCGTGTGCATCGTGTACCTAGGATCCTAATGGGCCCCAGTTCTGAGATGTACCTAGGATCCTGATGGGCCCCAGTTCTGAGGTGTGCTAGGATCATAATGGGCCCCAGTTCTGAGGTGTGTCAGGATCCTGATGGGCCCCAGTTCTGAGGTGTGTCAGGATCCTGATGGGCCCCAGTTCTGAGGTGTGTCAGGATCCTGATGGGCCTCAGTTCTGAGGTGTGCTAGGATCATAATGGGCCCCAGTTCAGAGGTGTGTCAGGATCCTAATGGGCCGAGTTCTGAGGTGTGTCAGGATCTTGATGGGCCCCAGTTCTGAGGGGTATCAGGATCCTGAGGGGCCCCAGTGAGGTGGGTCAGGATCCTGAGGGGCCCCAGTTCTGAGGTGTGTCAGGATCCTGATGGGCCCCATTTCTGAGGTGTGCTAGCATCCCAATGCACCCCAGTTCAGAGGTGTGTCAGGATCCTGACAGTCCCCAGTTTAGAGGTGTATCAAGATCCTAATGGGCCCCAGTTCTGAGATATACCTTGAATCCTGATGGGCCCCAGTTCTGAGGTGTGCCTAGGATCCTGATGGGCCCCAGTCCTGAGGTATGTCAGGATCCTGATGGGCCCCATTTCTGAGGTGTGTCAGGATCCTGATAGGCCCCAGTTCTGAGGTGTGTCAGGATCCTCATGGGCCCCAGTTCTGAGGTGTGTCAAGATCCTGATGGGCCCCAGTTCTGAGGTATGCTAGGATCCTGATGGGCCCCAGTTCTGAGGTGTGTCAGGATCCTGATTGGCCTCAGTTCTGAGATGTACCTTGGATCCTGATGGGCCCCAGTTCTGAGGTGTGTCGGGATCCTGATGGGCCCCAGTTCTGAGATGTACTTAGGATCCTGATGGGCCCCAGTTCTGAGGTGTGCTGGATCATAATGGGCCCCAGTTCTGAGGTATGTCAGGATCCTGATGGGCCCCAGTTCTGAGGTGTGCCTAGGATCCTGATGGACCCAGTTCTGAGGTGTGTCAGGATCCTGATGGGCCCCAGTTCTGAGGTGTGTCAGGATCCTGATGGGCCCCAGTTCTGAGGTGTGTCAGGATCCTGATGGGACCCAGTTCTGAGGTGTATCAGGATCCTGAGGGGTCCCAGTGAGGTGGGTCAAGATCCTGAGAGGCCCCAGTTCTGAGGTGTATCAGGATCCTAATGGGCCCCAGTTCTGAGGTGTGTCAGGATCCGGATGGGCCCCAGTTCTGAGGTGTGTCAGGATCTGGATGGGCCCCAGTTCTGATTTGTGTCAGGATCCTGATGGGCCCCAGTTCTGAGATGTGCTAGGATCCTAATGGGCCCCCGTTCTGAGGTGTGTCAGGATCCTGATAGGCCCCACTTTTGAGGTGTATCAGGATCCTAATGGGCCCCAGTTCTGAGATGTACCTAGGATTCTGATGGGCCCCAGTTCTGAGGTGTGTCAGCATCCTGATGGGCCCTAGTTCTGAGATGTGCCTAGGATCCTGAGGGGCCCCAGTTCTGAGGTGTGTCAGGATCCGGATGGGCCCCAGTTCTGAGGTGTGCCAAGATCCTGATGGGCCTCAGTTCTGAGGTGTGCTAGGATCATAATGGGCCCCCGTTCTGAGGTGACTTAGGATCCTGATGGGACCCAGTTATCAGGATCCTGAGGGGCCCCAGTGACGTAGGTCAGGATCCTGAGGGGCCCCACTTCTGAGGTGTGTCAAGATCCTGATGGGCCCCAGTTCTGAGGTGTTTTAGGAACCTGATGGGCCCCAGTTCTGAGGTGTGTCAGGATCCTGATGGGCCCCAGTTCTGAGGGGTATCAGGATCCTGAGGGGCCCCAGAGAGGTGTGTCAGGATCCTGAGGGGACCCAGTTCTGAGGTGTATCAGGATCCTGAGGGGCCCCAGTGAGGTGGGTCAAGATCCTGAGAGGCCCCAGTTCTGAGGTGTATCAGGATCCTAATGGGCCCCAGTTCTGAGGTGTGTCAGGATCCTGATGGGCCCCAGTTCTGAGGTGTGTCAGGATCTGGATGGGTCCCAGTTCTGAGGTGTGTCAGGATCCTGATGGGCCCCAGTTCTGAGATGTGCTAGGATCCTAATGGGCCCCCGTTCTGAGGTGTGTCAGGATCCTGATAGGCCCCACTTTTGAGGTGTATCAGGATCCTAATGGGCCCCAGTTCTGAGATGTACCTAGGATTCTGATGGGCCCCAGTTCTGAGGTGTGTCAGCATCCTGATGGGCCCTAGTTCTGAGATGTGCCTAGGATCCTGAGGGGCCCCAGTTCTGAGGTGTGTCAGGATCCGGATGGGCCCCAGTTCTGAGGTGTGCCAAGATCCTGATGGGCCTCAGTTCTGAGGTGTGCTAGGATCATAATGGGCCCCAGTTCTGAGGTGACTTAGGATCCTGATGGGACCCAGTTCTGAGGGTTATCAGGATCCTGAGGGGCCCCAGTGACGTAGGTCAGGATCCTGAGGGGCCCCACTTCTGAGGTGTGTCAAGATCCTGATGGGCCCCAGTTCTGAGGTGTTTTAGGATCCTGATGGGCCCCAGTTCTGAGGTGTGTCAGGATCCTGATGGGCCCCAGTTCTGAGGGGTATCAGGATCCTGAGGGGCCCCAGAGAGGTGTGTCAGGATCCTGAGGGGACCCAGTTCTGAGGTGTATCAGGATCCTGAGGGGCCCCAGTGAGGTGGGTCAAGATCCTGAGAGGCCCCAGTTCTGAGGTGTATCAGGATCCTAATGGGCCCCAGTTCTGAGGTGTGTCAGGATCCTGATGGGCCCCAGTTCTGAGGTGTGTCAGGATCTGGATGGGCCCCAGTTCTGAGGTGTGTCAGGATCCTGATGGGCCCCAGTTCTGAGATGTGCTAGGATCCTAATGGGCCCCCGTTCTGAGGTGTGTCAGGATCCTGATAGGCCCCACTTTTGAGGTGTATCAGGATCCTAATGGGCCCCAGTTCTGAGATGTACCTAGGATTCTGATGGGCCCCAGTTCTGAGGTGTGTCAGCATCCTGATGGGCCCTAGTTCTGAGATGTGCCTAGGATCCTGAGGGGCCCCAGTTCTGAGGTGTGTCAGGATCCGGATGGGCCCCAGTTCTGAGGTGTGCCAAGATCCTGATGGGCCTCAGTTCTGAGGTGTGCTAGGATCATAATGGGCCCCCGTTCTGAGGTGACTTAGGATCCTGATGGGACCCAGTTCTGAGGGTTATCAGGATCCTGAGGGGCCCCAGTGACGTAGGTCAGGATCCTGAGGGGCCCCACTTCTGAGGTGTGTCAAGATCCTGATGGGCCCCAGTTCTGAGGTGTTTTAGGATCCTGATGGGCCCCAGTTCTGAGGTGTGTCAGGATCCTGATGGGCCCCAGTTCTGAGGGGTATCAGGATCCTGAGGGGCCCCAGAGAGGTGTGTCAGGATCCTGAGGGGCCCCAGTTCTGGAGTGTATCAGGATCCAAATGGGCCCCAGTTCTGAGGTGTGTCAGGATCCTGATGGGTCCCATTTCTGAGGTGTGCTAGGATCCCAGTGGGCCCCAGTTCAATAGTGTGTCAGGATCCTGATAGGCCCCAGTTTTGAGGTGTATCAGGATCCTAATGGGCCCCAGTTCTGAGATTTACCTAGGATCCTGATGGGTCCCAGTTCTGAGGTGTTCTAGGATCCTGATGGGCCCCAGTTCTGAGGTGTGTCAGGATCCTGATGGGCCCCAGTTCTGAGGTGTGCTAGAATCATAATGGGCTCCAGTTCTAGGTGTGTCAGGATCCTGATGGGCCCTATTTCTGAGGTGTGCTAGGCTCATAATGGGCCCCAGTTCTGAGGTGTTAGGATCCTGATAGGCCCCAGTTTTGAGGTGTATCAAGATCCTAATGGGCCCCAGTTCTGAGATGTAACTAGGATCCTGATGGGCCCCAGTTCTGAGGTGTGTCAGGATCCTGATGGGCCCCAGTTCTGAGGTGTGCCTAAGATCCTGATGGACCCAGTTCTGAGGTGTGTCAGGATCCTGATGGGCCCCAGTTCTGAGGTGTGTCAGGATCCTGATGGGCCCCAGTTCTGATGTGTGCTAGGATCCTAATGGGCCCCAGTTCTGAGGTGTGTCAGGATCCTGATGGGCCCCAGTTCTGACGTGTATCAGGATCCTGAGGGGCCCCAGTGAGGTGGGTCAGGATTCTCAGGGGCCCCAGTTCTGAGTTGTATCAGGATCCTAATGGGCCCCAGTTCTGAGGTGTGTCAGGATCCTGATGGGCCCCAGTTCTGAGGTGTGTCAGGATCCTGATGGGCCCCAGTTCTGAGGTGTCTCAGGATCCTGATGGGCCCCAGTTCTGAGGTGTGTCAGGATCATGATGGGCCCCAGTTCTGAGGTGTGTCAGGATCGTGATGGGCCCCAGTTCTGAGGTGTGCTAGGATCCTAATGGGCCCCAGTTCTGAGGGGTGTTGGGATCCTAATGGGCCCCAGTTTTGAGGTGTATCAGGATCCTAATGGGCCCCAGTTCTGAGATGTACCTAGGAACCTGATGGGCCCCAGTTCTGAGGTGTGCTATGATCATAATGGGCCCCAGTTCTGAAGTGTGTCAGGATCCTGATGAGCCTCAGTTCTGAGGTGTGCTAGGATCATAATGGGCCCCAGTTCAGAGGTGTGTCAGGATCCTAATGGGCCCGAGTTCTGAGGTGTGTCAGGATCCTGATGGGCCCCAGTTCTGAGGGGTATCAGGATCCTGAGGGGCCCCAGTGAGGTGGGTCAGGATCCTGAGGGGCCCCAGTTATGAGGTGTATCAGGATCCTAATGAGCCCCAGTTCTGAGGTGTGTCAGGATCCTGATGGGCCCCATTTCTGAGGTGTGCTAGGATCCCAATGCACCCCAGTTCGGAGGTGTGTCAGGATCCTGATAGTCCCGAGTTTAGAGGTGTATCAGGATCCTGATGGGCCCCAGTTCTGAGATGTACCTAGGATCCTGATTGGCCCCAGTTCTGAGGTGTGCCTAGGATCCTGATGGGCCACAGTTCTGAGGTGTGTCTGGATCCTGATGGGCCCCATTTCTGAGGTGTGTCAGGATCCCGATAGGCCCCAGTTCTGAGGTGTGTCAGGATCCTCATGGGCCCCAGTTCTGAGGTGTGTCAAGATCCTGATGGGCCCCAGTTCTGAGGTGTGCTAGGATCCTGATGGGCCCCAGTTCTGAGGTGTGTGTCACGTACCTGGTAGAAGTCTGAAATGACGAGGTCAGCCTCTCTTGTATCTCCAATCCAAGCCCCACTGGAGATGGAACAGATGGTGGCAAGGATCAGGAGGAACACGAGTGCCTGTGAATGCTGCGTGCAGAACTTGCCGGAAGTGTTGCAGACTGGGAAGTGCAGGCAGGGTTTCTGGTGAAGAGCTGGAACCAGCACAGCTGAGAGGATGGACGGCCAGCACAGGTCCTCGGAAACAGCGTGGAGCCAAACAGGAGACAGGAGCGAGGTCATCAGGTAAGCCGGGTTCAGTAACGGGCGGGCAGCGAGGTACCAAGGTATAAACAGGAGCAAGGTCAAAAAGGAAGCCAGGATCATGAACCAGTAATCAGAGTAATCAGAGTCCAGAAACAGGGTCAGGAAGGCCAGGGTTTCAGCAACAGGAAGTCAAGTCAAACAAACAGGGTTTCAGAATCTCAGGACACAGCTGAAGATCAAGCAGCACCTGTCAGAAATCAGAGCAACCCTTAAATAGGCTGTCAGGTGCCAATTGTGGTCAGATGTGTGTTCCTGCGCAAGGAAATCTGCTGATGCCCGTGAATGCGTGCATGCGCACGTGTGCGTGCCGGGCGCATCCTGACAGTTCTCTTACATTGCCCTCCCTTAAGGGCAGCCTCCGGATGCCCTTCAAGTGTCTTTTCTCTGGGTGGCGTTGAAAAAAGGCTTGCACTAGTTTGGGAGCATGCACATCTGAAGCTGGTTCCCAGGAATTTTCTTCCGACCCATAGCCTTTCCATTTAATGAGGAACTGTGTTTGTTTATGCCTTCTTCTACAGTCCAACACGGCTTCCACCTCAAATTCCTCATTCCCTTCGATGAGCAGCGGAGGAGGAATTTCAGAAACCCGATCTGGAAATGTATTTGGTACAGCTGGTTTCAACAAAGAGACATGGAATACAGGGTGGATCTTTAGATTCTTGGGTAACACCAACTCGAATGCCACTGCATTAATTTTCCTCTTGACTGGGAAGGGTCCCAAAAATTTTGGGCCAAGTTTTCTTGAAGGACAGCTCAGTTTCAAGTTTGTTGTGGAAAGCCAGACTTTGTCTCCAGGTTTAAGGTTCAGATTACCTCTCTTCTTCTTGTCGAAGAACTTTTTATTGCTTGCTTGAGTCTTGGAGATTGTATCTTGCAGTAATCGGTTATTAGTACTGAGGAAGTTTAATCTGTTTTGTACAGCAGGTACAGATGATTCAATGGCCAGCTCAGGTAAGAAAGAGGGGTGGTACCCATAATTGGCAAAAAAGGGTGATTGCTTGGTTGCAGAGTGGATGGAATTATTGTATGAAAATTCTGCCAGTGGGAGAAGTGATAGCCAGTCATCTTGTGCAAAAGAGGAAAAACACCGTAAGTACTGCTCAAGGGTTTGATTGGTTCTTTCAGTTTGTCCATTAGTTTGTGGATGGTAGGCTGTGGAGAGGTGGAGTTCAATGTTCAGTGCTTGGCATAATGCCCTCAATCTAGACGTAAACTGCACCCCACGATCAGAGATAATGCTATCAGGGACACCATGTAATCTTACAATCTCCTTGATGAAAGCTGAGGCGGTCTCTGTGGCCGAAGGAGTTCCTTGTAAGGGTACAAAATGGGCCATCTTGGTCAGGCGATCCACCACAACAAACACGGTGGTGAAGTTTTCAGATGGGGGGAGTTCCACGATGAAATCCATGGAGATCATGCTCCATGGTTTCTCAGGTACAGGGAGTGGCTCAAGTAGGCCCCAAGTTTTGGCTCTGTCCGTCTTATTCCGAAGGCATGTCACACAAGAATTAACATATCTTTTGCAGTCTTGCATCAAGTCTGGCCACCAGAATGTACGAGAAATCAGATCGGCCGTTTTGCGAATTCCAAAGTGGCCCGCTAATGGGTGGTCATGACATCGCCTCAGGACAGCAACTCTGAATTGCTCAGGGATAAAGATTTGCTTCTTATGAAAGTACAGACCATCCCTCAATTGAAGAGCCAGATCTTTGGAAGGTGGTTGGTTTATCACATCTGCTTTTATCTGAGACATCAAATCCGCCTGAAGAAGCAAAAAATTTTTGGCTGGTAGAATAGTATCAGGTTCTGAGGATACCACTGGGTCGCTGAACATGCGGGACAAGGCATCCGGTTTACCATTCTTTGAGCCAGGACGATAAGTTATATGGAACATAAAACGAGAGAAGAAAAGTACCCACCTTGCCTGCCGGGGTCTTAGTCGTCTAGCCGTCCTCAAGTATTCGAGATTTTTATGGTCCGTGAAGATGAGGATGGGGTGAGCTGCTCCTTCCAGGAGGTAGCGCCATTCTTCAAGCGCAGCCTTGATAGCCAGCAATTCTCGGTCTCCAACATCATAGTTCTTTTCAGAAGGATTTAATTTCTTAGAGAAAAAGGCCACAGGATGGAGCAAAGATTTGGGACCTTGGCGTTGAGACAAAATAGCGCCCAGTGCACTCTCAGAAGCATCCACCTCCAAAACGTAGGCTAAGGATGGATCAGGATGTTTCAAGATAGGAGCTGACGTGAATAAAGTTTTTAACTGTTCAAAAGCTGTTTGAGCTTCAGGGGTCCATCGGAAAGGAACATGCTGCTTTGTTAACTGAGTGATGGGAGTGATGATGCCAGAAAAGTTCTTGATAAATTTTCTGTAAAAGTTGGCGAATCCCACAAATCTCTGAACAGCTTTCCTGTCAACAGGGGCAGGCCATTCCAGGACGGAAGTGCCTTTCTGTGGGTCCATGGAGGTACCGTCAGCAGAGATGACAAGTCCCAGGAAATGTATGGTTGGTTTTTCAAAGTCACATTTCTCAGCCTTTGCGTAAAGGCGGTGTTCCCTCAGCCGACCCAGTACTTTCTTTACATGAGTCCTATGGGATTCTAGAGTTTCAGAGAATATAAGGATGTCATCCAGATACACGATGACGAATAAATCAAGGAAGTCCCGAAAAACGTCATTAACCAGATGTTGGAATGTGGCAGGGGTGTTGCAGAGTCCGAATGGCATGACTTGATATTCAAAATGCCCGAAGCGTGTTCGGAAGGCCGTCTTCCATTCATCTCCCTCCCTGATTCTGACAAGATTATAAGCACCTCTCAGATCCAATTTGGAGAACACTTGTGCCCCACGCAGCCTTTGAAAAAGTTCAGGGATCAGAGGCAGAGGGTACCGGTTTTTAACAGTGACCCTGTTAAGGTCACGATAGTCCACACAGGGCCTAAGGGTATGGTCTTTCTTTTCCACAAAGAAAATACCGGCCCCTGCTGGTGAAGTGGAGGGCCGGATGAACTGTTTTTCAAGGCTTTCATCTATATAAATCCGCAGGGCTTCTAGTTCAGGCTCAGAGAGAGGATAAATTCGCCCAAATGGGATCTCGGCCCCTGGTAAAAGTTCAATAGGACAATCATATGTTCTATGGGGAGGAAGAGTGTCCGCTCTTTTCTTGTTAAATACATCCAGATACTCGTGGTATGCAGCAGGGACCAGATTAGAGGTTTCATGGTCAGGGAGGATACCCAGGAGGGGTGTGGTATTGAAAGTCTTTTCAGGTAGGCAGTGAATTTGGCAGTAGTCAGAGGAGAAGGAGATGTCTCCGGTAAGCCAGTTAATGTGAGGATTATGTGCCTTCAACCATGGAATGCCAAGGATGACCGGGAACATGGGAGAAGCTATGATATCCATACGGAGGAATTCATGGTGGCCGGAAGAAGTACGGCAGGAAATAGGTAAAGTCTCTTGGGTAACTGGGCCTGATTTAATGCCGGAACCGTCAGCCAGATGAACATGGAATTCCTGCTTCTTGGCACATACAGGCAGCTGGTGGAGAGAAGCAAATGCAGAGTCCATAAAACAACTACAGGCCCCAGAGTCTATGATTGCAAGTACAGGAACAGTCTTTTCAGAAAACTGGAGCACAATGGAAAGAGAGACATGAGACTGGTACCTCCCTGAGAGATGCATCATGTGAGGCTGACGGGAAAAAAAACCTGCGGGTCTTTGCCGGGCAAGTCTGTATAAAGTGACCCGCCTCCCCGCAATAGAGACACAGATTGTCCTGTAATCGATGAAGGCGTTCATCAGGAGAAAGGGGTGGTCTTCGAAAACTTCTATGAGGAGTCTTATGCAGTTCCCTCCTTCTGGGGGATGCAATGGATGAGGATGCAGGAATGTCAGACCTTGAAGCCACAGAAAGGGTTCCTTTGGACCTTTCGGATTGCCTTTCACGTAGTCGCCGATCGATCTGAATGGTTAGATCGATCAGGTCTTCCAGGGATGCTGGAACTCCCACTCTGGCAAGCTCATCCTTTAAGGTGTCAGACAGTCCTAGTTGAAACTGGTGGCGAAGTGCGGAATGATTCCATTGGGTATCTGCACTCCATACACGGAAATCAGTTACATATTCCTCAGCAGGCCTTGGACCTTGCTGTAATTTGCCAAGCATGAATTCGGCAGTCTGCTGGTAGAAGGGGTCTGCATAAAGCTGAGCCATGGCTGAGAAGAAAGAATCCGTGGTTGTCAGGACAGGGTCATGTTGTTTCCGGAGATGATGAGCCCAGGAAAGTGGTTCATCCAATAGTAATGTAATGATAAACCCCACCTTGATGTTTTCAGACGTGAAGGTCCGGGGTAACAGGGAGAAATATAGTTCACAGGAATTCCGGAATGTGCGAAACTTCTTGCGATTTCCGGAGAATCGCTCAGGCATAGGCACCCTGGGTTCAGGAGCAGAAGCAACCTCATGGAACAAGCCGGGCTCTGTTTGGGTATATGAATCAGAGACCAAAAGCGGAGCATAGGCCAATGCGACATTCTCATTGTGGGGAAATCGCTCTTTCATGCGACTCAGATTTTCTTGTAACTTCTGCACAATATTGGATAGCACAGAAATAGATCTGTAAATGTTCTCTGGTGGAGAGGCCTCCCTTTCAGACTCCATTTGTGGCTGCTTGATACTGTCAAGTACCTGGTAGGAGTCTGAAATGACGAGGTCAGCCTCTCTTGTATCTCCAATCCAAGCCCCACTGGAGATGGAACAGATGGTGGCAAGGATCAGGAGGAACACGAGTGCCTGTGAATGCTGCGTGCAGAACTTGCCGGAAGTGTTGCAGACTGGGAAGTGCAGGCAGGGTTTCTGGTGAAGAGCTGGAACCAGCACAGCTGAGAGGATGGACGGCCAGCACAGGTCCTCGGAAACAGCGTGGAGCCAAACAGGAGACAGGAGCAAGGTCATCAGGTAAGCCGGGTTCAGTAACGGGCGGGCAGCGAGGTACCAAGGTATAAACAGGAGCAAGGTCAAACAGGAAGCCAAGATCATGAACCAGTAATCAGAGTAATCAGAGTCCAGAAACAGGGTCAGGAAGGCCAGGGTTTCAGCAACAGGAAGTCAAGTCAAACAAACAGGGTTTCAGAATCTCAGGACACAGCTGAAGATCAAGCAGCACCTGTCAGAAATCAGAGCAACCCTTAAATAGGCTGTCAGGTGCCAATTGTGGTCAGATGTGTGTTCCTGCGCAAGGAAATCTGCTGATGCCCGTGAATGCGTGCATGCGCACGTGTGCGTGTCGGGCGCATCCTGACAGTTCTCTTACAGTGTGTCAGGATCCTGATTGGCCTCAGTTCTGAGGTGTGCTAGGATCATAAAGGGCCCCAGTTCTGAGGTGTGCTAGGATCCTGATGGGCCCCAGTTCTGAGGGGTATCAGGATCCTGAGGGGCCCCAGAGAGGTGGGTCAGGATCCTGAGGGGCCCCAGTTCTGAGGTGTATCAGGATCCTAATGGGCCCCAGTTCTGAGGTGTGTCAGGATCCTGATGGGCCCCATTTCTGAGGTGTGCTAGGATCCCAATGGGCCCCAGTTCAGAGGTGTGTCAGGATCCTAATAAGCCCCAGTTTTGAGGTGTATCAGGATCCTAATGGGCCCCAGTTCTGAGATGTATCTAGGATCCTGATGGGCCCCTGTTCTGAGGTATGTCAGGATCCTGATGGACTCCAGTTCTGAGGTGTGCCTAGGATCCTGATGGACCCAGTTCTGAGGTGTGTCAGGATCCTGATGGGCCCCAGTTCTGAGGTGTATCAGGATGCTGAGGGGCCCCAGTGAGGTGGGTCAGGATCCTGAGGGGCCCCAGTTCCGAGGTGTATCAGGATCCTAATGGGCCCCAGTTCTGAGGTATGTCAGGATCCTGATGGGCCCCAGTTCCGAGGTGTGTCAGGATCCTGTTGGGCCCCAGTTCTGAGGTGTGTCAGGATCCTGATGGGCCCCAGTTCTGAGATGTGCTAGGATCCTAATGGGCTCCCGTTCTGAGGTGTGTCAGGATCCTGATAGGCCCCACTTTTGAGGTGTATCAGGATCCTAATGGGCCCCAGTTCTGAGATGTACCTAGGATTCTGATGGGCCCCAGTTCTGAGGTGTGTCAGCATCCTGATGGGCCCCAATTCTGAGGTGTGCCTAGGATCCTGAGGGGTCCCAGTTCTGATGTGTGTCAGGATCCTGATGGGCCCCAGTTCTGAGGTGTGTCAAGATCCTGATGGGCCTCAGTTCTGAGGTGTGCTAGGATCATAATGGGCCCCAGTTCTGAGGTGTTTTAGGATTCTGATGAGCCCCAGTTCTGAGGGGTATCAGGATCCTGAGGGGCCCCAGTGACGTAGGTCAGGATCCTGAGGGGCCCCAGTTCTGAGGTGTGTCAAGATCCTGATGGGCCCCAGTTCGGAGGTGTGTCAGGATCCTGATGGGTCCCATTTCTGAGGTGTGCTAGGATCCCAATGGGCCCCAGTTCAGAGGTGTGTCAGGATCCTGATAGGCCCCAGTTTTGAGGTGTATCAGGATCCTAATGGGCCCCAGTTCTGAGATTTACCTAGGATCCTGATGGGTCCCAGTTCTGAGGTGTTCTAGGATCCTGATGGGCCCCAGTTCTGAGGTGTGCCTAGGATCCTGATGGGCCCCAGTTCTGAGGTGTGTCAGGATCCTGATGGGCCCCAGTTCTGAGGTGTGTCGGGATCCTGATGGGCCCCAGTTCTGAGGTGTGTCAGGATCCTGATGGGCCCCAGTTCTGAGGTGTGCTAGAATCATAATGGGCCCCAGTTCTAGGTGTGTCAGGATCCTGATGGGCCTCATTTCTGAGGTGTGCTAGGATCATAATGGGCCCCAGTTCTGAGGTGTTAGGATCCTGATAGGCCCCAGTTTTGAGGTGTATCAGGATCCTAATGGGCCCCAGTTCTGAGATGTACCTAGGATCCTGATGGGCCCCAGTTCTGAGGTGTGTAAGGATCCTGATGGGCCCCAGTTCTGAGGTGTGCCTAGGATCCTGATGGACCCAGTTCTGAGGTATGTCAGGATCCTGATGGGCCCCAGTTCTGAGGTGTGTCAGGATCCTGATGGGCCCCAGTTCTGAGGTGTGCTAGGATGCTAATGGGCCCCAGTTCTGAGGTGTGTCAGGATCCTGATGGGCCCCAGTTCTGACGTGTATCAGGATCCTCAGGGGCCCCAGTGAGGTGGGTCAGGATCCTCAGGGGCCCCAGTTCTGAGGTGTATCAGGATCCTAATGGGCCCCAGTTATGAGGTGTGTCAGGATCCTGATGGGCCCCAGTTCTGAGGTGTGTCAGGATCGATGGGCCCCAGTTCTGAGGTGTGTCAGGATCCTGATGGGCCCCAGTTTTGAGGTGTATCAGGATCCTAATGGGCCCCAGTTCTGAGATGTAACTAGGATCCTGATGGGCCCCAGTTCTGAGGTGTGCTAGGATCCTGATGGGCCCCAGTTCTGAGGTGTGTCAGGATCATGATGGGCCCCAGTTATGAGGTGTATCAGGATCCTGAGGGGCCCCGGTGAGGTGGGTCAGGATCCTGAGGGGCCCCAGTTCTGAGGTGTGTCAGGATCCTGATGGGCCCCATATCTGAGATGTGCTAGGATCCTCATGGGCTCCAGTTCTGAGATGTACCTAGGATCCTGATGGGTCCCAGTTCTGAGGTGTGTCAGGATCCTGATGGGCCCCAGTTCTGAGGTGTGTCAAGATCCTGATGGGCCTCGGTTCTGAGGTGTGCTAGGATTATAATGGGCCCCAGTTCTGAGGTGTATCAGGATCCTAGTGGGCCCCAGTTCTGAGGTGTGTCAGGATCCTGATGGGCCCCATTTCTGAGGTGTGCTAGGATCCCAATGGGCCCCAGTTCAATGGTGTGTCAGGATCCTGGTAGGCCCTGGTTTTGAGGTGTATCAGGATCCTGAGGGGCCCCAGTGAGGTGGGTCAGGTTTCTGAGGGGCCCCAGTTCTGAGGTGTATCAGGATCCTAATGGGCCCCAGTTCTGAGGTGTGTCAGGATCCTGAGGGGCCCCAGTTCTCAGGTGTGTCAGGATCCTGAGAGGCCCCAGTGAGGTGGGTCGGGATCCTGAGGGGCCCCAGTTCTGAGGTGTAACAGGATCCTAATGGGCCCCAGTTCTGAGGTGTGTCAGGATCCTGATGGGCCCCAGTTCTGAGGTGTGTCTAGATCCTGATGGACCCGAGTTCTTAGGTGTGTCAGGATCCTGATGGGCCCCAGTTCTTAGGTGTATCAGGATCCTGAGGGGCCCCAGTGAGGTGGGTCCGGATCCTGAGAGGCCCCAGTTCTGAGGTGTATCAGGATCCTAATGGGCCCCAGTTCTGAGGTGTGTCAGGATCCTGATGGGCCCCAGGTCTGAGGTGGGTCAGGATCCTGATGGGCCCCAGGTCTGAGGTGGGACAGGATCCTGATGGGCCCCAGGTCTGAGGTGGGTCAGGATCCTGATGGGCCCCAGGTCTGAGGTGGGTCAGGATCCTGATGGGCCCCAGGTCTGAGGTGGGTCAGGATCCTGATGGGCCCCAGGTCTGAGGTGGGTCAGGATCCTGATGGGCCCCAGGTCTGAGGTGTGTCAGGATCCTGATGGGCCCCAGTACTGAGGTGTGTCAGGATCCTGATGGGCCCCAGTTCTGAGGTATACCAGGATCCTGATGGACCCCAGTTCTGAGGTGTGTCAGGATCCTGAGGGGCCCCAGTTCTGAGGTGTGTCAGGATCCTGAGGGGCCCCAGTTCTGAGGTGTGTCAGGATCCTGAGGGGCCCCAGTTCTGAGGTGTGTCAGGATCCTGAGGGGCCTCAATTCTGAGGTGTGTCAGGAACCTGATGGGCCCCAGTTCTGAGGTGTGCTAGGATCCTAATGGGCCCCAGTTCTGAGGTGTGTCAGAATCCTGAGGGGCCCCAGTGAGGTGTGTCAGAATCCTGAGGGGCCCCAGTGAGGTGTGTCAGGAACCTGAGGGGCCCCAGTGAGGTGTATCAGGATACTGAGGGGCCGCAGTGAGGTGTGTCAGGATCCTGAGGGGCCCCAGTGAGGTGTGACAGGATCCTGAGGGGCCCCAGTGAGGTGTGACAGGATCCTGAGGGGCCCCAGTGAGGTGTGACAGGATCCTGAGGGGCCCCAGTGAGGTGTGTCAGGATCCTGTGGGGCCCCCAGTGAGGTGTGTCAGGATCCTGAGGGGCCCCCAGTGAGGAGTGTCAGGATCCTGAGGGGCCCCCAGTGAGGTGTGTCAGGATCCTGAGGGGCCCCAGTTCTGAGGTGTGTCAGGAACCTGATGGGCCCCAGTTTTGAGGTGTGCTAGGATCCTAATGGGCCCCAGTTCTGAGGTGTGTCAGGATCCTAATGGGCCCCAGTTCTGAGGTGTGTCAGGATCCTGAGGGGCCCCAGTGAGGTGTGTCAGGATCCTGAGGGGCCCCAGTGAGGTGTGTCAGGAACCTGAGGGACCCCAGTGAGGTGTGTCAGGATCCTGAGGGGCCCTCAGTGAGGTGTGTCAGGATCCTGAGGGGCCCCAGTGAGGTGTGTCAGGATCCTGAGGGGCCCCAGTTCTGAGGTGTGTCAGGATCCTGAGGGGCCTCAGTTCTGAGGTGTGTCAGGAACCTGATGGGCCCCAGTTCTGAGGTGTGCTAGGATCCTAATGGGCCCCAGTTCTGAGGTGTGTCAGGATCCTAAGGGGCCCCAGAGAGGTGTGTCAGGATCCTGAGGGGCCCCAGTGAGGTGTGTCAGGATAATGAGGGGCCCCAGTGAGGTGTGTCAGGAACCTGAGGGGCCGCAGTGAGGTGTGCCAGGATCCTGAGGGGCCCCAGTGAGGTGTGACAGGATCCTGAGGGGCCCCAGTGAGGTGTATCAGGATCCTGTGGGGCCCCCAGTGAGGTGTGTCAGGATCCTGTGGGGCCCCCAGTGAGGTGTGTCAGGATCCTGAGGGGCCCCCAGTGAGGTGTGTCAGGATCCTGAGTGGCCCCAGTTCTGAGGTGTCAGAATCCTAATGGGCCCCAGTTCTGAGGTGTGTCAGGATCCTGAGGGGCCCCAGTAAGGTGTGTCAGGAACCTGAGGGACCCCAGTGAGGTGTGTCAGGAACCTGATGGGCCCCAGTTCTGAGGTGTGCTAGGATCCTAATAGGCCCCAGTTCTGAGGTGTGTCAGAATCCTCATGGGCCCCAGTTCTGAGGTGTGTCAGGATCCTGAGGGGCCCCAGTGAGGTTTCTCAGGATCCTGAGGGGCCCCAGTGAGGTGTGTCAGGAACCTGAGGGACCCCAGTGAGGTGTGTCAGGATCCTGAGGGGCCCTCAGTGAGGTGTGTCAGGAACCTGAGGGACCCCAGTGAGGTGTGTCAGGATCCTGAGGGGCCCTCAGTGAGGTGTGTCAGGATCCTGAGGGGCCCCAGTGAGGTGTTTCAGGAACCTGAGGGACCCCAGTGAGGTGTGTCAGGATCCTGAGGGGCCCCCAGTGAGGTGTGTCAAGAACCTGAGGGACCCCAGTGAGGTGTGTCAGGATCCTGAGGGGCCCTCAGTGAGGTGTGTCAGGATCCTGAGGGGCCCCCAGTGAGGTGTGTCAGGAACCTGAGGGACCCCAGTGAGGTGTGTCAGGATCCTGAGGGGCCCTCAGTGAGGTGTGTCAGGATCCTGAGGGGCCCAGTGAGGTGTGTCAGGAACCTGAGGGACCCCAGTGAGGTGTGTCAGGAACCTGAGGGACCCCAGTGAGGTGTGTCAGGAACCTGAGGGACCCCAGTGAGGTGTGTCAGGAACCTGAGGGACCCCAGTGAGGTGTGTCAGGAACCTGAGGGACCCCAGTGAGGTGTGTCAGGAACCTGAGGGACCCCAGTGAGGTGTGTCAGGAATCTGAGGGACCCCAGTGAGGTGTGTCCGGAACCTGAGGGACCCCAGTGAGGTGTGTCAGGATCCTGAGGGGCCCAGTGAGGTGTGTCAGGAACCTGAGGGACCCCAGTGAGGTGTGTCAGGATCCTGAGGGGCCCTCAGTGAGGTGTGTCAGGATCCTGAGGGGCCCAGTGAGGTGTGTCAGGAACCTGAGGGACCCCAGTGAGGTGTGTCAGGATCCTGAGGGAGCCCCAGTTCTGAGGTGTGTCAGGATCCTGAGGGGCCCCCAATCAGGTGTGTCAGGTACCTGAGGGGCCCCCAGTGAGGTGTGTCAGGATCCTGAGGGGCCCCACTGAGGTGTGTCAGGATCCTGAGGTACCCCAGTGAGGTGTGTCAGGATCCTGAGGGGCCCAGTCAGCTGTGTCAGGATCCTGAAGGGCCCCACTGAGGTGTGTCAGGATCCTGAGGGGCCCCACTGAGGTGTGTCAGGATCATGAGGGGCCCTCAGTGAGGTGTGTCAGGATCCTGAGGGGCCCAGTGAGGTGTGTCAGGATCCTGAGGGGCCCCAGTGAGGTGTGTCAGGATCCTGAGGGGCCCAGTCAGCTGTGTCAGGATCCTGAAGGGCCCCACTGAGGTGTGCCAGGATCCTGAGGGGCCCCAGTGAGGTGTGCCAGGATCCTGAGGGGCCCCAGTGAGGTGTGCCAGGATCCTGAGGGGCCCCACTGAGGTGTGTGAGGACATGGAGGGGTCAAAGAAGAACCGTCATCTCCTCATCAGTCAGCCTTTCCTTCCAAGCCTCTTCCCTGTTGCTATGGCTATGACCATCATCCTGCAACGCAGCGCCCATGTGACCTGCTCCAGAATGGCTGCTCTGAGGAGAGGTATGTACCACAACCGATGATCAGTAACGTCGCCTCTCACCGGCTTCTCCCGGCCGGATGGGGTTAGTAAAATAAACGAATCTAGACCGAACGTGGCGAGCCGATACCGCGCCTAACGGGTGACGACGGGCGGCCAAGATAAAGCGGTTATTAGAGCGGCGGAGAGCGCGCATCCCTCGCTGGGGTGTGCTCGTCCTCGCCGGCCTCTAGGTGGCGCTGCCTAGGTATAGAGCCCATAGCGCCCAGCAGATCTTTGTAGTACGGGGAGCTCCCAGTTGGGGGCGTGCACGTTGGCGGGGGATGCCTGATTCCGGGTAACACCATAGCATTGAGTCCAGGACATTGTGATCTCGCCCGGCCTCGGACAGCGGCTCCGGTGAAGCTGAGATCGGGGTGCGTATTGCTGTGTTGTTGTATGGATGGGGTGCAGTGTGATGGAGAGCAGTGATCCGAGTCATGGGGGGGAGGGGGAGGATGGAGAACACTGCCTCCACTTTGTGGTCAGGATGTGCCCCGGGGGTGGTGTGTGGGGTGACAGTTGGGTGCTGAAGGACAGTTCATAGATGGGTCCCCCCCCCCCCCCCTCCATGTCCTGATCGGTGCTCTTTGTCTTCTCATTCCTCAATGGCCAGGATGACAGACAACAGACACTGATCTGCCCAACTGTCACTTGATGCATCTTTGCAGCACAAACAATACCAAGGCCGATCTTCTTCTAATACAGAGGAACTTCCATAATGAAGCAGCAGATTCCTCCGACACCTGACATGTGTGTATGGACTTTCATCCGATGTGCCCTACAAAAAGGGACGGACGTGTCCAGCTCTGCGTATGTCATTAGACGTTGACTGGCGCAAATCCAGCCGCTGGAAATATTTCCTATATTACACCGGTGACTTCTCACTAGAAGGAGATGTCTTTGTCTTCCTCGTAAGGTATTTTATTGTTTGGAAATGAACGTTACATTTGATTATTGTTAACAGAATGCCCCCCCCCGAGGGACATTAGATGACGATTTGTTGTCGGATGTTCTGTAATTAGAGTTCATGTAAGGCAGACACTGATGGGTTAAAGAGATTTCTAATATCAATCGTATCTATTGGCATCTGTCGAGGCCCAGAGGCCCTCCCAAGACCTGATTTGTTAATGGGCTGGATGGAAAGGCAAAGTTTGTGAACAGAATATATAGTAAAGATTAAAGCTGTCAATGAACGAGTGGGTCTTTGGCAAACCCTCCGTTTTTTGTAGATGTTGGCACCGGCTAGATTAGAAGATAGTTCCTTGGAGGTTTAGGAGTGTTTGTAAACCATTGTTGGCTCTGGAGATACAGGTGATGTTATTGATTCATATATTGCTCTTCGTAGATCAGCCTTACTCAACCAGGGTTCCCGAGTAAGGAGCAATTTCTTATTCTTAGATTAGTATCCACTGATAAATATGATATATTTTAGTTATCTGTAAGGATGGGGGTGTTATTTCCAATGAACTCAAGTGTAAGGGACATTCTACCCACTGACCATCACACTGATGATGAGCTGTAGATATCAAAATTATTAGCAAGGGTTCCCTGAGACCAGAAAGTTCTTTCAAGGGTTTCTCCATGTTAAATACACTATATTACCCAAAGTATTGGGACGCCTGTCTTTACACGCACGTGAACTTTAATGGCATCCCAGTCTTAGTCCATAGGGTTCAATATTGAGTTGGCCCACCCTTTGCAGCTATAACAGCTTCAACTCTTCTTAGAAGGCTGTCCACAATGTTTAGGAGTGTGTCTATGGGAATATTTGACCATTCTTCCAGAAGCGTATTTGTGAGGTCAGACACTGATGTTGGACGAGAAGGCTTGGCTCACAGTCTCCGCTCGAATTCATCCCAAAGGGTGTACTATCAAGTTGAGGTCAGGACTCTGTGCAGGCCAGTCAAGTTCCTCCTCCCCAAACTCGCTCATCCGTGTCTTTATGGACGTTGCTTTGTGCACTGGTGTGCAGTCATGTTGGAACAGGAAGGGACCATCCCCAAACTGTTCCCACAAAGTTGGGAGCATGAAATTGTCCAAAATGTCTTGGTATACTGATGCTTTAAAAGTTCCCTTCACTGGAACTAAGGGGCCAAGCCCAACCCCAGAAAAACAATCCCACGCCATAATCCCCCTTCACCAAACGAATTGGACCGTACACAAAGCAAGGTTCACAAAGACATGGATGAGCGAGTTTGGGGTGGAGGAACTTGACTGGCCTGCACAGAGTCTTGACCTCAACCCGATAGAACACCTTTGGGATGAATTGTCGGGGAGACTGTGAGCCAGGCCTTCACGTCCACATCAGTACCTGACCTCACAAATGCACTTCTGGAAGAATGGTCAAACATTCCCATAGACACACTCCTAAACCTTGTGGACAGCCTTCCCAGAAGAGTTGAAGCTGTTATAGCTGCAAAGGGTAAGCCAACCCAATATTGAACCCTACGGACTAAGTCTGGGATGCCATTAAAGTTCATGTGCGTGTAAAGGCAGGTGTCCCAATACTTTTGGTAATATAGTCTATCTTAACAAGGGGAATGCTGCCGCTGAGATTGAGGAGACATCATGAGAAATGTAGGAAGATAAAACTTTTGACACTTTAGGACATCCTTTTTCAACCCTTTTAACAGTAGAGAACCCTTGAAATAATTTTCAGGTTTTAGAGAACCCCTGATAACAAGTATTATTTCTACAGCTCACATGACATTAATGTGAACATTAAGTTGGGGACATAGGAATAAATTACATTATTATTATTTTACAGGCCAATTTTGTAGCGCCAATAGTTTGTGCAGCGCTTTACAATATAAAGGGAGACAATACAGCAACAATACAAGAGGGTTAGGAGGGCCCTGCTCCTGCGAGCTTACCATCTAATAGGGAAGGGCTGGTAAAACTGATGGTAAAAACAGAAGATTCGGTTGTTAGCTGAAGGCAGGATAGGCCTCTCTAAAGAGATGAGTTCTCAGGGATTGCTTAAATGTGGACAGAGTAGGAGATAGCTGAATAGATTGGGGTAGTGAGTTTCAGAGGACTGGAGAGGCTCTGGAGAAGTCCTGGAGATGAGCATGGGAGGAGGTGACAGAGGACCTAGAGAGTAGGAGGTCTTGTGAGGTGCAGAGAGGACGGTTTGGGTGATATTTGGAGACAAGATTGGTGATGTAGCTAGGGGCAGAGTTGTAAATGGCTTTGTATGTTAATGTTAGTGTTTTGAATTTTATTCGTGAGGGATACTAAGCATATTCGACACCCAGGTCTGCTTTTTACAGCAAAACTATTGGCAGTAATACTGAAATCAAAGAACTTATTAATAGCCAGAAAAGAAACAAATGCTGTGAAAATTGTAGAGCACCTATACATTAGTGGTCAGTAAAGTGCTCATTTTAGGTTGGTGGAGAGTGACATGTCCATTGGATTGGTGATCAGTGGAGCAGGGTCCCCTTTAGGCTTCATTTACACCATATGAAGAAATGTGAGTTTTTTTGCACAAAAACAATTGTTCTCTATGTGCCCTGTTCAGACCACAACACTGGTACCGCGTGTGGATTTTTTCTTTAACATGTATAAAACTCACTGAAACACGCATGAAGGTAAACTCATATCACTACAAGCAAAATTTGCGTGTCAGTTTCCATCAGTTTTTCTGTGGGTATGGTGTGAATGAGGCCTAAGATTGGTGGTCAGTGGGAAGAATACCCTTTCTACAGCTAGCTGAAAATATAACTGGTATAAGTAATACCTTATCTGATAGAAAGACATTGCTCAAGGAACCCCTATCAACCTCTGCAGAGACCTTCGTGTTCCACAGAACCCTGGTTGAGAGACTACTTCAGGAGGTCAAGCATCATATGTAGTGGGAAAATAATCAGCAATGACAAGCTAAGTTCACCTTTTCTAGGAAAAAGGCTATGAAGTGAAAGTGTAAGTAAAGCCCCCTATGGTTTTCAGACAAGGAAGCTGCCATCTTTGCCTCTGTTTAATCTACAACTGCCATGATGCTGCACATGTGATCAGTTATGACATAGGCCATTGGATGGTTTGCCAGTTTGGTGGAGAGCACAACCAATGGGAATCTTAAATTTCCGGCACGTGTTGTAAATTAAACTGTTTTATGGATGGGTTTACTTCTGCTTTAACCACTTGCCTACAGGGCACCTACACCCCCTTCCTGCCCATGCAATTTTTCAGCTTTCAGCGCTGTCGCACTTTGAATGACAATTGCGCGGTCATCTACACTGTACCCAAATGAAATTTTTATAATTTTCTTCACACAAATAGAGCTTTCTTTTGGTGGTATTTAATCACTGCTGGGTTTTTTATTTTTTTACTAAAAAAAAACAAAAAAGACCAAAAATTAAAAAAAAAAACTTTTACAAAACTTACTGACTGAAGCTAAGTAAAAGAAATAAGTAATTTTTCTCCTTCACTGATGTGCGCTGGTGAGGCGGCACTGATATGCGGAACTGGTGGGCAATGATGAGGTGGCACTGATGAGGCAGCACTGATGAGGAGGCACTAATATGCTGCACTTATGGGCACTGATAGGAGGCACTGATAGGCGGCACTGGTGGGCACTGATAGGCGGCATTGATGGGTGGCATTGATGGGCGACACTGATGGACAGCAGTGATGGGCAGCACTGATAGGCAGCACTGATAGCCAGCACTGACTGGCATCACTAATGGGCACTGATTGGTGGCACTTGTGGGCAGTGGTGGGCACTGATTGCTGGAACTGCTGGGCACTGATTGCTTGCACAGATTGGTGACACTGTGGCGCTATAATATAATCAGGACACTGATGATCAGTGCCCCAATTACATGTTTTGTTGTTCCCTGCGAGGAGATGCTGCTGATCGGCTCTCCTCGCCACACACACTCTCAGTGTGAGGCGAGGAGCGCCGATCACCCGCATCTCTGTGTTTACATGTGACCGGCTGTCATTAGACACAGCCGATTACATGGTTAAAGAGCCAAGGACGCGGCTCCTTACAGAGATCGGGGTCGTGTGGTGTCCTAGCAACACGGCGTGGCTCTCCCAGGCGCCGCCATTTGACGGTGGGTGGGCGGCAACTGGTTAAGGGGCTCCAGTAGGTATTAAAATGGTGCAGCTTTGTAAAATGTTCATTAATACTATTGTCATACCAGTAGGCCATTTGCCCCCCCCCCCCCCCCCCCAATCCAAAGAACTCCCAGTTACCATTCCCCACAGCCTGTCGCTTTTCACTCCTGTATAGCTGGGAATGAGCATCCAATGGTTTTCAAGTCCTATCACCAAGGTAGGACATGGGGATTGCTAACTGGTAGTTTTGTGGCTAGGCTTATCTGGGACACCCAAATGGCCTAAAGGTATGTAAATACAATTTTTGAACATTTGCTAAAGCTGCACAGTTTCGTAATACCTACTGGGGCCCTGGACTGAATAGGCTATTTTCTGGAAAAGGTGAACTTAGCCTTTGTACTGTTTTGTGAAGGACATACATTCGGCTCGGTTCACAAAGATAGCACACTAGGAGAAGGATCATTATTTTTAAATTAAGTGACAGTTATTTTCAGTTGAGTTCAATGAGATTTGAAAATTACAGGTTAAGATAAAGATGTTTATCCTCCTGCTGAAGCTTGGTTATTTGAGGCAAACCCTATGGTTGATGTGGATACATTATGGGAGAATTTAGGAACCAGGAGTATTTTATAGACAGCCAGGGGGATTTCTCAGAAATTGACATGTGTTATATGTTTAGTTGACAAATTTTTTACCTGCAGTCTGAAAATTAAAAAGTGAAGGTTACATCGAATCCCTACATCCTAAGGTGTAATATTGTTTAAAAGAAAGTTTTAATGCACATCTTTACCTGTGTTTACCAATTTTCTGCAATTGTGTGCCTTCTCTGTTGCATTTTTAATGTTCATTGTACTACAAAATACAATATTACCTATTTCCTGAGAGCATATATTTTGTGTTATTATGTCGTTGTTAACCTTAAAGTAATTTTTATATTTTATCTCATTTATTTCAATCCAATCTATTTGTACATATTTGAAAAAAAACAAAAAAGACTATACTTTTAAAGTACCCAGGGGTCTATTTTACCTGCTAGCAGTGTTAATTTTGACGTCAAATTTCGATTTAGTCATAGTCTTTTGACTAAAATGCCATTTTAGTTTTAATTGTATAATAGTTATCTGAATTGTTTTAGTTTTAGTTAACTAAAATCTCCAGTACAATACAGTTGACTATAGTTGTAGCTATTTAGTTATAATCTACTAAAATCAAATTGATTTAGTTAAATTGTAATGCATTGTTTATTTCTTTAGAATCTTCAACCTCATTATATACTCCTGGAGTAAAAATCTAATAACCTGGTATTAAGGTTTGAACATGCACTACAGGCACAGATTTAGCCGTGATATAGAATATCTTTATAAATAAAACCAAGGTTCATAAACAGACAAAAATATTGCCTTTTGACAAACAGAAGTGCAATATTAAAATATTAACAGAAGAAAAGGCGCCTCTAAGTGCAGAATTAAAAAGTTTAATTTACCCAAAAAAGATTAAAAACACTTACAGGATATAAGAATGAAGGTAGCTTTTCACGTGTTTTTAAGGCAGGTGATCTGGCATCAGGAAGGTCCCAGTGTGTTATAGGTTTCCAGGGGTATCGATATGCAGCAGCAGAAGATCCCAGATGGAAGCCACAAGCTCTGGAAGCACTGGTGGAGCAATCGCGCTGTCAGAGTCAGCGTGGAACGTGAATCCCAGAAATGACATCAACAGGAGGGGACGACAACCAGCGTCAACCGGCAGTAGGTCATCAAAATGGGATGCGTTTCGGAAACTGTTGCAGAATTCTACATCTATATGCCAGCCATAGGTGCCATATGTCACTGGCAGCCTGAGCTCTGTATTCCCCCTTTATGTCTGTTTTGTGATGTCATGATTTGTCCTGTTATACTTGTTTTCCCTCGCTGTGCAAAGGATACATTTTGTGCTTTTCTGTGCAGCCATCTATGTCCATAAAGCACAGTATATTGTAATCCTGGGATAATGTTGCACTATTCTCCTTCTCCACTCCCGCCCATAGTCCCACTCATAGCCTGCCCACAGATTATAAGAAGCTATGCTTCTGCTAACCCGTAGTCATTGGTTTGAAGAAGGAACCAATCAGCAGTTCCGAAACGCGTCCCATTTCGATGGCCTACTTCCGGTTTACGGTCCACACTGGTTGTCGTCCGCTCCTGCTGATGTCCTTTCCGGGATTCACGTTCCACGCTGACTCTCACAGCGCGATTGCTCCATCAGTGCTTCCATCTGATTGTCACCCTGGGATCTTCTGCTGCTGCATATCGACACCCCTGGAAACCTATAACACACTGCGACCTTGCTGATGCCGGATCATCTGCCTTAAAAACATGTGAAATGCTCCCTTCATTCTTATATCCTGTAAGTGTTTTTTAATCCTTTTTGGGGAAATTAAACGTTTTAATTCTGCACTTGGAGGCGTTTTATCTTCTGTTTGTCTTTTACTAGAGATTGCTCCCCTCTTTGAGTGTTGCCCTAAGTGTTTGAAGACCTCATCATTTGAATACCTCTACTAAATATAGACATTATATGCCTGATCCTGCTATTCAGAGCGCCCTTATACACACTCTTTATCAAAATTAAAATATATATAAAAAAAAACAAAACAAAAAAAACTGTAAACTCTATTGGCCATTGCACATATTACCTGAATACAGGATGGATTTGACTTAAATCAAGTCGATTTAAATCACTAGTAAAAAGACTAGTTAGTGGGAATACTTTAGCAGTCCCACTATTGTTATTCGATTTTATTTATTTTTATTATTATTATTATTTATTATTTAATTTTATTCCGTACATTTTTTGGCTCTGCGTAACTTCTGCATACTTTTAGCTATTAAAACCATTCAACTATTAAAATGTTCGTCTCTTTCAGCTGATGATGGGACTTTTTCAACTTTTTTTCTACCATTTATACTTTTTAAAATATTAAGCTTTTTATCACTTTTTTTTAACATTGAAGTCAATGGGAGCATGCTTCAGATTCTTAATCTTCTTCTGCTCCCAAAAGTTTCAGCTCCTTCATACTTTCACCTACAGATGCCAAATAAACTTTAAAATGTTCACAAAATATTCAGCTATCTGGCTATATCTTTTCAGTTTGATATCTTTTACAGTTTTTGTGAAAAAGCTTTTTGTTTAGAGGTCATTTCAGGAAATTTTAGCCATTATTCAGAGTGTACTGTGTTTGTTTTGTTGCCATGGTTACCAAAGCTTCTGTTATACACAGCGGGGGAGGTGGCTGGAGCATCTCAGCTCTGATTACAGAGCCCGGGGGAGGGGACAGACACACCATGTACTGATTTATAATAGAGGAATATGAAGGGGCAGTTTTGATGGTGGCAATATGATGGGGCAGTTTTGATGGGACAATTATGATGGGGCAGTTTTGATGGGGCAGTTTTGATGGTGGCAATATGAAGGGGCAGTTTTGATGGTGGCAATATGATGGGGACAGTTTTGATGGGGCAGTTTTGATGGCAGTATAATGGGGGCAGTTTTGCTGGGGGTCGTTTTAGCAATTCAGCTATTCAGCATTCCCACGCATTTTCCCCAGGAAATGCATTTTCTAGTACTATAAATCATTTTTAACCACTTCCCTACCCGCGTATAGACATATGACGTCCACAGATGGGATCTCCCATCCTGGGTGGACGTCATATGACGGCCTCAGGTTCCCGGCCGTCTAGGGGGCGCGTGCGCGCGCGCCCGCCGCATTGGTCGGGACCCGGTGCGTGTGCCCGGCGGCCGCGATGTCCGCCGGGCACCCGCGATTGCCCATTAACCGGGCCGGACCATGGATCTGTGTGTGTGAACACACAGATCCACGTCCTGTCAGTTGTGAGGAGAGCGATCTGTGTTCCCAGTACAGCGGAACACTGATCAGTCTCCTCCCCTTGTACGTCCCTGCCCCCTACAGTTAGAAACACTCCCTTAAGAAACATAGTTAACCCCTTGTGTCCCCCTAGTGGTTAAACCCTTCACTTCCTGTCACATTTACACAGTAATCAATGCAATTTTATAGCATTGATCGCTGTATAAATGTGAATGGTCCCAAAAATGTGTCAAAAGTGTCCAATGTGTCCGCCATAATGTCACAGTCATGAAAAAAAATTGCGATCGCCGCTATTACTAGTAAAAAAAGAAAATAAATTAAAAAAAAAAAAAAATGCCATAAATCTATCCCGTATTTTTGTAGACGCTATAACTTCTGCGCAAACCAATCAATATACGCTTATTGCGATTTTTTTTTTTTTTTTTTTTTTTTTTTACCAAAAATATGTAAAAGAATACGTATCGGCCGAAACTGAGGAAAAATTTTTTTTTTTTTTTAAATTGGGATATTTATTATAGCAAAAAGTAAAAAATATTGTGTTTTTTTCAAAATTGTCGCTCTTCTTTTGTTTATAGCGCAAAAAATAAAAAACGCAGAGGTGATCAAATACCACCAAAAGAAAGCTCTATTTGTGATAAAAAAAAAGGACGTCAATTTTGTTTGGGTACAACGTTGCACGACCGCGCAATTGTCGTTTTAAAGTGCGACAGCGCTGAAAACTAAAAATTGGTCTGGGAAGGAAGGGGGTGAAAATGCCCTGTATTGAACCGGTTAAAGAGGAACTGTCATCTCTGTCCCGCAACGGCTCCTCCTCTGACCTGCTGTTAACTCACCGACAGTCCCATTCACTTCAATGGGACGGCTGGTGATGTGGCAGTGACGCAACAAGGTAAGGGACGTGGCAGCAGCAGGTGAATTGGATGCCCGCTAACAGGCGCTACCATGATGGATCTGAAATGACAGGTGCTCTTTAAATATAAGGACTTCTTCTTGCTGGCAGTTAGAATCTTTAACCACTTGACCACTGGGCACTTAAACCCCCTTAATAACCAGACCAATTTTCAGCTTTTGGTGCTCTCATATTTTGAATGACAATTACTCAGTCATGCAACACTGTATCTGTATGAAATGTTTGTCCTTTTTTTCACACAAATAGAGCTTTCTTTTGGTGGTATTTACTCACCGCTGGGTTCTTTATTTGTTGCGCTATAAAAGAAAAAAGACCGAAAAATCTGTAAAAAAATGCATTTTTCTTCATTTCTGTTATAAAATTTTGCAAATTGGTAATTTTTCTTCATATATTTTGGCCAAAATTTATACCGCTGCATATCTTTGGTAAAAATAACCCAAAATGGGTGGATATTATTTGGTCTTTGTGAAAGTTATAGAGTCCACAAGCTATTGTGCGAATATCTGAAAATTGATCACACCTGAAGTACTGACGGCCTATCTAATTTCTTGAGACCCTAACATGCCAGAAAAGTACAAATACCCCCCAAATGACCCCTTTTTGGAAAGAAGACATTCCAGGGTATTTAGAAAGATGCATGGTGAGTTTTTTGAAGTTGTCATTTTTTTCCCACAATTCTTTGCAAAATCAAGTTGTTTTTTTTTTACTTTTTTTTTTTTCACAAAATTGTCATATTAGCAGGTTATTTCTCACACACCGCATATGCATACCACAAATTACACCCCAAAACACATTCTGCTATTACTCCCGAGTATGGCAATACCACATGTGTGAGACTTTTACACAGCGTGACCACATTCAGAGGCCCAACAGGCACGGAGCACCTTCAGGTGTTCTGGAGCGCCCAGGCCAATTCTGACATTTCTCTCCTACATGTAAAAATCATCATTTATTAGCTAGAAAATCACATATATGTTTTTTTTAGCAAAGACCCTAGAGAATACAATGGTGGTCATTGCAACTTTTTATCTTGCATGGTATTTGCACAGCAATTTTTTTAACGCTTTTTTTTGGAAAAAAAACAGTTTTGTGCTTTAATAAAAAACCAAAACAGTAAAGTTAGCCCAATATTTTTGCATAATGTGAAAGATGAAGTTACGCCGAGTAAATAGATACCTAACATGTCACCTTTCAAAATTGCACGCGCTTGTGGAATGGCGCCAAACTTTGCTACTCAAAAATCCCCATAGGCGACGCTTTAAAATTTTTTACTGGTTACATGTTTTGAGTTACAGAGGAGGTCTAGGGCCAAAATCATTGCTCTCGCTCTACCGATCGCAGCGATACCTCACATGTGTGGTTTGAACACTGTTTTCATATGTGGGCGGGACTTACGTATGCGTTCGCTTCTGCATGCGAGCACACAGGGACAGGGGCGCTTTAAAATTTTTATTTTTATTGTTCATTTTACTTTATTTATTTTATTTTGATGCTTTTTTCCAAAAAAAAAAAAAAAAATGTTTTGACCACTTTTATTCCTATTACAAGGAATGTAAACATCCTTGTAATAGGAATATGGCATGACAGGTCCTCTTTACAGTGAGATATGGGGTCAATAAGACCCCACATCTCACCTCTAGGCTGGAAAGCCTGAAATAAAAAAAAAAAAAGATCCTGGCTTCGATCGTAGCGGTGAGTCGGTAGAAGCACCGGAGGGCAGCGGGAGGGGTGACATCCCCTCTCGCCTCCCGTAAGAATGATCAAGCAGTGGAACAGCCTCTATGATCATTCTTATGGTGTAGGGAATCGCCGGCTGAAAAAGCTGATATCTGAATGATGCCTGTAGCTGCAGGCATCATTCAGATATCCCCGCACAAAGTCAAGGACGTTGTATGACGGCCGGCGGGCGGGAAGTGGTTAAAACGCATTTTTTTTTTTTTTTTTTTTTAACACAAAGTTGTCCATTTATACAATATTTATAACACATAGCATAGCATGAAAAAAAACAGTTTTGTGCTTTAATAAAAAACCAAAACAGTAAAGTTAGCCCAATATTTTTGCATAATGTGAAAGATGAAGTTACGCCGAGTAAATAGATACCTAACATGTCACCTTTCAAAATTGCACGCGCTTGTGGAATGGCGCCAAACTTTGCTACTCAAAAATCCCCATAGGCGACGCTTTAAAATTTTTTACTGGTTACATGTTTTGAGTTACAGAGGAGGTCTAGGGCCAAAATCATTGCTCTCGCTCTACCGATCGCAGCGATACCTCACATGTGTGGTTTGAACACTGTTTTCATATGTGGGCGGGACTTACGTATGCGTTCGCTTCTGCATGCGAGCACACAGGGACAGGGGCGCTTTAAAATTTTTATTTTTATTGTTCATTTTACTTTATTTATTTTATTTTGATGCTTTTTTCCAAAAAAAAAAAAAAAAATGTTTTGACCACTTTTATTCCTATTACAAGGAATGTAAACATCCTTGTAATAGGAATATGGCATGACAGGTCCTCTTTACAGTGAGATATGGGGTCAATAAGACCCCACATCTCACCTCTAGGCTGGAAAGCCTGAAATAAAAAAAAAAAAAGATCCTGGCTTCGATCGTAGCGGTGAGTCGGTAGAAGCACCGGAGGGCAGCGGGAGGGGTGACATCCCCTCTCGCCTCCCGTAAGAATGATCAAGCAGTGGAACAGCCTCTATGATCATTCTTATGGTGTAGGGAATCGCCGGCTGAAAAAGCTGATATCTGAATGATGCCTGTAGCTGCAGGCATCATTCAGATATCCCCGCACAAAGTCAAGGACGTTGTATGACGGCCGGCGGGCGGGAAGTGGTTAAAACGCATTTTTTTTTTTTTTTTTTTTTAACACAAAGTTGTCCATTTATACAATATTTATAACACATAGCATGTACATACCAAAAATGACACCCCAAAATAGATTCTCCTACTCCTCCTGAGTACGGCGATACCACATGTGTGAGACTTCCACAGCCTGGCCACATACAGAGGCCGAGTATGGCTGAGCATGGCAGGGTATGGCTGAGCATGGCAGGGTATGGCTGAGTATGGCGGGGTATTGCAGGGTATGGCGGGGTATTGCAGAGTATGGCGGGGTATTGCAGAGTATGGCGGGGTATTGCAGAGTATGGCGGGGTATTGCAGAGTATGGCGGGGTATTGCAGAGTATGGCGGGGTATTGCAGGGTATCGCCGAGTATGACTGGGTATCACCGAGTATTGCAGAGTATGGCTGGGTATTGCAGAGTACTGCGGGGTATGGCTGGGTATTGTGGGGGTATTGCAGAGTATTGTGGGGGTATTGCAGAGTATTGTGGGGGTATTGCAGAGTATTGTGGGACATTGCAGAGTATTGTGGGACATTGCAGAGTATTGTGGGGCATTGCAGAGTATTGCAAGGCATTAGGGATGGCTGAGCATGGATGGATGGATGGCTGGATGTCACTGTGCAGCACTGTGGGCACTACACATCCAGCCCACAGTGCTGCAGCCATCCATCCATCCATCCCCCTCTCCGCTCATAGTGTACCGATCGGTACACAGGAGGGGAGGAGAGGAACCGGCGTCATGAGATGACGCCGGTTTGTTTACATGTGATCGCTCCGTCATTTGACGGAGCAATCACATGGTAAACGCCCGCGATCAGCGGCCATTTACCGGGATCCGTGATGCGCCGGTCCTCCGGACCCAACGGTCACGGATGTGTTCGGGTGCGCACCCCAGGGGGCGCGCGAGAGGGGAATTCTGGGAGGACGTCATAGTATGCCCTCCCAGAGTTAAGCAACCGCCCTGCAGCCGTCATTCGGCTATGGGCCGGTTGTTAAGTGGTTAATATTTGTATACAAAATGAAGGTTTCCTATTTAGAATAATAAGCTGTCAGGTTAGAAAAACAGCGATATCAGAACCGATTCAATCATACAGTTTGTAGTGTACATAGATTTGCAAAACAATGGGATAAAGGAATATTCCTGAACTTTATTTTATCTCATGGTTACTGTGAAATTGTGTGAATGCATCAATGCAGTGAAGGTTCTGAGCTTGCAGAGCTTGAATTCATTGAATGAGTTTACGAAAAATGTAAATATTGCAGAATATACAGCCTCATGTTACATAACTAAGCTCCATTTCACGCTGAATAAACTAAATTATTAATATATCTTAAATAGAAAACTAAAATAGAAGACTATCTTTAGATTTTTACTCCAAAAGCATTTTATTAAAACAAATTTGATAAAAATCAAAAAAATCCAATTAAACTACTTTAGCCCCGGAAGGATTTACCCCCATAATGATCAGGCCATTGTGTCAGTTTAATTGACAATTGCATGGCCTAGAAACGCTGTACACAAATAAAATTTATGTCCTTTTTTTTCCCCACAAATAGAGCTTTCTTTTGGTGGTATTTGATCACCTCTTCGGTTTTTATTTTTTGAGCTATAAACAAAAAAAGAGCGAAATTGTGAGAAAAAAAATTGCAATATTTTTTACATTTTTCTATAATAAATATCCCCAAAAAATGTATAAAAAAACAAATTTCTTCCACAGTTTAGGCCAATATGTATTCTTCTACATATTTTTGGTAAAAAAATCGCAATAAGCATATATTGTTTGGTTTGCGCAAAAGTTATAGCGTCCACAAAATAGGGGATATTTTTATGGCATTTTTTACTAGTAATGGCGGTGATCATCGATTTTTAGTTGGGACTGCGACATTACGGCAGACAGATCGGACACTTTTGACACTTTTTTGGGACCAGTGATATTATTACAGCAATCAGAGCTAAAAATAGCCACTGATCACTGTATAAATGGCACTGGCAGGGAAGGGGTTAACACTAGGGGGGCATTAAGGGGTTAAATGTGTTCCCTGGGAGGTGTTTCTAACTGTGGGGAGAATAGACAGACAGAGAGTACATAGAATTTGCTGTTCCTGATCACTAGGAACAGACGATCTCTCGCTACTCCCCTGTCAGAACGGGGATCTGTTTGTTTACATTGACAGATCTAGGGCTGCAACTAACGATTATTTTCATAATCGATTAGTTGGTCGATTATTGTTTCGATTAATCGATTAATCGGTTAATAACCTTAAAAAAAAAGTGTGGTGTATAATTTAGTTAGTATGTAAAGTTTTTTTAAAAAAAAACAATGTATTCTTAAATATCTCTATGCAGTGGTAAATATAAACAACCAACTATATGGTTAGGGAGCAAAATATTAAATCCACTCTGAGAATAACAGACAGAAGAGATATACTGTATATACACTATTAGAAGAGAAATACAGTTTTTTGGCCAATTTGTTGTTGGGCAGATTAAAAAATACAAATTGCTGCAAAAACAAATTACATGCTTTTCTGCAGCTTCTCCATTGAAGTATATTGAACCAAAAAAGCACCGTTTTGCGTTAAAAAAAAAAAAAAAGTCCCTGACCCTTTCCAAATACGCAGCGGCTGAAAAAAAGTATAGTTGTGAACGTGTCCCATAGAAAACCATGTTAAATGAACTGTAGTGTGTTTCTGCAAAAAGCACCAAAAAACACAAAGATGTAAACCAGGTCTAAAATGTTTAGTAACATAATGGGGTTAAAAAAAACTAAAATGAGCTCTTTATAGTACAAAAAAAGCAAATGATCACTACTGTAAGGGGTTAATTTTTTTAATGTAGAACTGTGAAAGTAATATTTACAGTAGCGATTATTTGCTCTTTTTGTACTATAAAGGGCTAATTTTATTATTTTTAGCCCCATTATGTTACTGGCCGATTAATCGATTATGAAAATAGTAATCGATTAATTTCATAATCGATTAGTTGTCGATTAATCGATTAGTTGTTTCAGCCCTAGACAGATCCCTGTTCTGGCTTTCTGTTGAGTGATCGCTGGTGGCCGGTGGACATTGCGGCGATGCGCCGCGGGCACCGCCTATAGCTGTTAAAGGGACCGATGTACAGCTACACTGATTTGCGTAGGCGAGCCAACCTGCTGCATTATAATGACGGCACCTGGTCGACAAGTGGTTAAATCTGAAAAATCTGATTTTTAAATTTTAAAAAATCTGATTTTTCTTTTTTTTTAAGAAATCATTGATTTTTATCCACCCTGCCTGAATATATTACCAAAATTATATATATATATAAAACCCATAAGAAAAGCCTTTTTCTTATTTTTTTTTCTTTTAGCAGTTGAGTAGATGCCCCCTACTTATTCTTATGTGGTAGTGCAGTGTTAATTTTGATGTCAAATTTCAAATTGGTTTTAGTCAGCCTTTTGACTAAAATGCAATTTTAGTTTTAGTTGTATATTAGTTATCTGAATTGTTTTAGTCATATTTTATTTCAATATATTTTTATTAATAATACATGAAAAAATTTACAAACATTATGCCAACAGGTGTGAAAGGTTGACAGAAGAAAAAATACATAGTTGTAAGTTGACAACAAATTTGTTATATTTTAGTTAACTAAAATAGTGTTAATTTCGTTGACAAAAATATTTTCGTTGATGAAATTAGCACTGCCTGATAGTGGAGATCTGATAGTTGGACTGTGGGGAATGTACCGGTAATCATAATGGTAATTTATTAGAATAGTCAATTGACCAAATTAGAATTTTTAGATTGATGCTCCATTGTTCTTCAAAGATGAGCAAAGATAAATCGGGGACATATTCTAGGACAGTGATGGTGAACCTTGGCACCCCAGATGTTTTGAAACTACATTTCCCATGATGCTCATCTACACTGCAGAGTCCATGAGCATCATAAGAAATGTAGTTCCAAAACATCTGGGGTGAAAAGGTTCACCATCACTGTTCTAGGACTCCATTCTTCTTATAGGTTATCTACCATAGAGTGTATGGGTTCTGACAAAAGAAGAATTCTAGATGGTCGATTAGTGACACACACACCAATGATCATCAAGTGCATTATGACCTTCTTTTACACTTATGGTTAATGGAGGTTGGCAGGTACACAGACTACAGTAGAGCTTCAACTTGCCAAAACGGCATGCGTTATCTTGGCAGGGTGTGCGTGATGTCCCCTGGTAATTGTAGATGTAAATGGAAGATGTTTTGATGAGTATGGTGAGCACCAGAGATAAATGGTGTTCAGTCAATTACTTTCTGTGTTATGCATTGTAACGCCAATATACATGAGTTAACACACCAAGTGAAACTTCTTGTAGATGCTCATTTAGCTCTCCATATAGGCTCACAACAAGCCTTGGTGCCTTCATGAACAGCTCTTCCTTGTGAGGACTGCAGCAGCAAATGAGCTAGTGCTGCAATGTGTGTTCATTTCAGTGCAGCACTGAGAACCTTTGTGTATTGAGTCGTACAGCTTCATACATTGTTCAGACACTTGGGACTTGGAAGTCCTTGGCTCGCCGAGCATTTCGTTTTGGTGCTTGTGTGAGTTTATTTCCATAGAGAACTTTATAAAGTGTTTTCAGTGCCTACATGCAAGGACACAAAAATTGACATTATGCCCTGAAAACTGATAAACACCCTATAAAAACAATTGTTGTCATTTGTAGATGTTCATAAAAAACACCCACCAATCTTATGTCATTACAGTTGGGTATATCATCATTTATAATGAGATATATATATAAGAAATTTGTAAAAGAATGATAAAAAATATTATTTTAGAGTCCAACCTGATCAGGGCAGACACATTTCTTAACCACTTCAATACCGGGCATTTTCACCCCCTTCCTGCCCAGGCCAATTTTCAGTTTTCAGCGCTGTAACATTTTGAATGACATGCAACACTGTATACAAATAGAGCTTGCTTTTGGTGATATTTGATCACCTCTGCGTTTTTTTTAATTTTTTGCGCTATAAACAAAAGAAAGAGCGACAAGTTTGAAAAAAAACACAATATTTTTTACTTTTTGGTATAATAAATATCCCATTTTTTTTAAAACTATTTTTTTTCCTCCGTTTAGGCCGATATGTATTCTTCTACATATTTTTGGTAAAAAAAAAAATCACAATAAGCGTATATTGACTGGTTTGCGCAAAAGTTATAGCACCTACAATATAGGGGATAGATTTATGGCATTTTTATTATTATTTTTTTTACTAGTAATGGCAGCGATCTGCGATTTTTATCGTGACTGTGACATTGCAGCGGACGTATCGGAACACTTTTGACACTATTTTGGGACCACTGACAGTTATACAGCGATCTGTGCTATAAATATGCACTGATTACTGTATAAATGTCAATGGCAGGGAAGGGGTTAACACTAGGGGGCGATCAAGGGGTTAAATGTGTTACCTAGGGAGTGATTCTAACTGTAGTGGAAGGGGACTGACTAGCGGAGGAGAGCGATCGGTGTTCATACTTAGTATGAACACACAATCTCTCTCCTCTCCCCTGACAGGACGTGGATCTGTGTGTTTACACACACAGATCCACGGTCCTGCTCTGTAATGCGCCCCCTATACCGCTGGGAAGCCGAGGACGTCATATGATGCCCGCCCAGGATGGGAGATCCCATCTGCGGACGTCATATGACAAAGGGAGGTAGAAAAGTGATTAAAAGAGAAGTTGGGGAGTTTAACCACTTCAGTACCGAGCATTTTCCCCCCCTTCCTGCCCGGGCCAATTTTCAGTTTTCAGCGCTGTCGCATTTTGAATGACAATTGCGCGGTCATGCAACACTGTACTCAAACAAATTTTTTATCATTTTGTTCTCACAAATGGAGCTTTCTTTTGGTGGTATTTGATCACCACTGGGGTTTTTTATTTTTTTTGCTAAACCAAATAAAAAAATAGTTTTTATTTTGTTTCTGTTAAAACATTTTGTAAATAACTAAGTTTTTTTTCCTTCACTGATAGGTGCTGATGAGACTGCACTGACGGGTACTGATGTGGTGGCACTAATAAGGTGGCACTGATGGGCACTGATAGGCGGCACTGATGGGCTATGATAGGCTGCACTGTTGAGGAAGCCCTGGCAGGCATTACTGATGGGCACCTCTGATGGGCACTGATTGGCATCCCTGGTGGCCCTGGGTGGGCATCCCTGGTGATCTTGGGTGGACATCCTGGGGGGGAGGGGGGGTTGCGCTGATAATCAGCGCAGAACCCCCTGTCAGGAGAGCAGCCGATCGTCTCTCCTCTACTCACTTCTGTCAGCACGAGTGGAGGAAAAGCCGATACACGGCTCTTCCTGTTTACGCTGTGATCAGCTGAGTTTGGACACAGCTGATCACATGGTAAAGAGCCTACCTCAGAGGCTCTTTACCGAGATCGGTGATGCGGTGTGTCAGGCTGACACCACACCAACGATTGCTGCGCGGGGGCGCAATCGCGGCTTATCCTGCTGGACGTCATATCGATGTCCAGTCACGGTAACTTAACCACTTTGCACACGTCATTCTGTTATATGGCGGGCAGGAAGTGGTAAAAAAAGCAAACGATTACACTAACCTTGGTGGGTGTAGCATCGATTGAATGCTGCATCTGTCCCTTGCCAGATCACCGCTGATCACTCAGTTCACCCCCTCTGCTCTAAGCAGAAAGCCATGACTGTCAGTCACGGGCTCTCTTCTCTCCCCTCCAGCGCTCACTGGAGCACTGAGCTGTGGAGGGGGTGGGAGGGGCTGCACTAAGGAGGGGTTTGGGTTCTTGGAAGACTGGGCCGACTTCTCATTCAATAACCAGTACTATAGAAGGGATGGACTGCACCAAAATGAGGAGGGTGCAGATCAGCTGGGAATGAAGGTGGCCAAAAAGTTAGAGGGGTTTTTAAATTAGGCGATGGGGGGAGGGTCCAGAGGTAGAGATAGTCAGCGCGGAACATATTCCAGAGGGTAGTATTGGGGGCATTAGTGGTAGGTTGACCAAAGCACATAAACCCAAGGTAAGTGTAGTAGCAAGTCCTAGTTGCAATCTCGAAGCACCCAATAAGAGGAAAATATGCGACCGGTCTAACTAGAGATACTGTTGTACGAGGGGGATTTGGATTTTGTGGGAATTTCAGAGACCTGGTTCAACAGCTCTCATGATTGGCTGGCAAACATTCAAGGGTATACCCTTTATCGCAAGAATAGAGAGGGTAAAAAAGGGGGACGGGTATGCCTATATGTCAAGAATAATGTACAAGTGAATGTGAGAGATGACATTACTAAGGGAGCTAGAGAGGAGGTGGAATCCTTATGGGTAGAGCTCCAAAGGGATGAAGCTAAGGGGAAAATAATACTGGGAGTATGCTATAGGCCCCCTAACCTGAGGGAGGAAGGGGAGACAGATCTAGCACAAGTGTTATCGTAATGGGGGATTTTAACTATCCAAACATAGACTGGAGGACTTTAAAAAGGGCCCAAAATACATCCCTGGGAATTAGACTAGTTAGCCTAACATCAATAGTATGTAAACTCTTGGAGGGGATGATAAGGGACTATATACAAAATTTTAGTAAAGAGAATGGTACCATTAGCAGTAACCAGCATGGATTCATGAAGAATCGTTCTTGCCAAACCAATCTATTAACTTTCTATGAGGAGGTGAGTTGCCATCTAGATAAAGGAAGGCCCGTGGACATGGTGTATATGGATTTTGCAAAAGTATTTGACACAGTTCCCCATAAACTGAACAAAATAAGGTCCGTTGGCATGGACCATAGGGTGAGTACATGGATTGAAAACTGGCTACAAGGGCGAGTTCAGAGGGTGATGATAAATGGGGAGTAATCGGAATGGTCAGGGGTGAGTAGTGGGGTCCCCCAGGGTTCTGTGCTGGGACCAATCCTGTTTAATTTGTTCATAAACAACCTGGAGGATGGGGTAAACAGTTCAATCGCTGTATTTGCAAACGATACTAAGCTAAGCAGGGCAATAACTTCTCCGTAGGGTGTGGAAACCTTGCATAAAGACCTGAACAAATTAATGGGGTGGGCAACTACATGGCAAATGAGGTTCAATGTAGAAAAATGTAAATGCATTTGGGTGGCAAAAATATGAATGCAATCTATACACTGGGGGAGAACCTCTGGGGGAATCTAGGATGGAAAAGGACCTGGGGGTCCTAGTAGATGATAGGCTCAGCAATGGCATGCAATGCCAAGCTGCTGCTAACAAAGCAAACAGAATATTGGCATGCATTAAAAAGGGGATTAATTCCAGAGATAAAACAATAATTCTCCCGCTCTACAAGACTCTGGTCCGGCCGCACCTAGAGTATGCTGTCCAGTTCTGGACACCAGTCCTCAGGAAGGATGTACTGGAAATTGAGTACAAAATAGGGCAACAAAGCTAATAAAGGGTCTGGAGGATATTAGTTATGAGGAAAGGTTGCGAGCACTGAACTTATTCTCTCTGGAGAAGAGACGCTTGAGAGGGGATATGATTTCAGTATACAAATACCGTACTGGTGACCCCACAATAGGGATAAAACTTTTTCGCAGAAGGGAGTTTAACAAGACTCGTGGCCACTCATTAAAATTAGAAGAAAAGAGGTTTAACCTTAAACTACGTAGAGGGTTCTTTACTGTAAGAGCGGCAAGGATGTGGAATTCCCTTCCACAGGCGGTGGTCTCAGCGGGGGGGCATTGATAGTTTCAAGAAACTTTTAGATAAGCATCTGAACGACCACAACATACAGGGATATACAATGTAATACTGACTGATAATCACACACATAGGTTGGACTGACTTGTGTCTTTTTTCAACTTCACCAACTATGTAACTATGTAACTCGTGTGATCTATAGGAGAAGTATGGCCAAAAAAGCTTTGAACATAATTTTCCTTTTAATTAAAGGGTTTATAAACTCAGAAGGTTTAAGATAAAGAGCCTTCTGTGTGCAGCAGCCCCCTCGGCCCCCTAATACTTACCGGAGCCCCATCTATGTCCAGCGATGTCCACGAGTGTCTCTGCTATCCGGGACTCTCCCTTCTGATAGGCTGAGACACAGCAGCAGCGCCATTGGCTCCCGCTGCTGTCAATCAAAGTCGGTTAGCCATTTAGAGGAGAGAGGGGGCCGAACTGCAGCTCCATGTCTGAATGGACACACGGAGCTGCAGCTCGGGTGCCCCATAGCTAGCTGCTTGCTGTGGGGGCACTACAGGAGGGAGGGGCCAGGAGCACAAAAGAGGGACCCAAGAAGAAGGAGGAGGATCTGGGATGTTCTGTGCAAATCCACTGCAACCGAACAGGTAAGTATAACATGTTTGTTATTCTTATAGAAAAAAAACAGGAGACTTTACAATCCCTTTAGGTCTGACTTTTTAGGTTTCTGAGCCTCTTTTTTATTTTTTTTTAATTATCAATATAAGCATTTCTTCTGGCCTCTAGAAATTGCCTATTGGCTCTTGAATTGAGCTGGCTGACAACTCCTGATCTTTAAAAGAATATATCTATTCTTGTTGTACACTCTAATGAAGCGTTTATTCGCTCTCATTTATTCTTTTTACTAGCACCAGCAAATTCTGCAGAGCTTGTCAGAGAATGTTGAATTATTCTCATCAATCCCTCCCCTCGACTTTACAATCTAAAACCTCTACCACACTCATACATCAATGCCATAGAGCCTTTTTTAGATGGAAGCCAGTTAAAGGCTAAGTTCACCTTTTCCAGAAAATAGCCTATGCAGTCAAGGGGTAGATAATAAAAATCGGTGCAGCTTTGTAAATTGATCATTCATTTTATTGTTTTACCTGTAGGCCATTTGGGTCCCTTCAGAATCCAGGCAAAAAAACTCCTAGTTAGTATCCCCTATGGCCTGCCTTGTTGAAAGGGCGTAAGAAACCATTGTTTTTCACTGCTGCAATGCTGGGGGTGAGCATCCAGGGTTTTTCACGTCCTAGTAACAAGTCAGGACCTGGGGGTTGCTAACTGGGAGTTTTTTAGTCAGGTTTCTGAGGGGCCTACAGGTAAAACCAATAAAATTAATGAGCTGCACTGATTTTTATTATCTCACGGGGCCCCTTGACTGCATAGGCTATTTTCTGGAAAATTTGGCTTTTAACTTATCAAAATGTTTTTGGTGTGTGTGATGAATCCATACTGCCCAGGGTAAACCTACATAAAAAAGAAAAAACACATACTGTACATACAAAGCCCATGCTATTAGTATTCACTGTGAAAAATAAGCTCAGGGCTGTAGTACTTCAGTGTTATTCTCTAAGTGGCCATTCCATTATCATTATCCATTCCACAACATATATGATGCAGAATACATTTCAGGCTAGGATTGTATTTCATTATTTCTCCATTCTGTTTCTTTGCTCTCATAGAAATGAAAGAAAACCATTTTCTTACTAAAGATTATTATTAGACAGGATTTATATAGTGGCAACAGTTTGCACAGTTCTTTACAAAATAAAAGAGAGACCGTTCTGTTACAATGCAATTCAATACAGAAGGATTAGGCAGGCCTTGCTTGTAAGAGCGTACAATCTGAAGGGAGGGGCAAGTGATACAATAGGCATCAATTGTGAGGGATGAGCTGTTGGAGAAAGTAAAAGTAAAGGTTTTAGTTGGTGGCAAGGTAGACTTTCTTGAAGATGTGAGCTTTCAGAGTAGGAGATATGGATAGATCAGGGTAGGGAGTTCCAGAGGAAGGCAGAGGCTCTGGGGAAGTCCTGGAGGTGAACATGGGAGGAGGTGACCAGGGAGTTAGAGAACAGAGAGAAAGGTCTCATCGAATAGAGGACTATTTGGGTGATATTTTGATATGAGGTTGACGTAGCTATGGGCAAAGTTGTAGCCTGGGAGAAATCCTACCAAAAACGAAGGACTTGACAACGCTCTCATAAAGGTAGGTATAACAATGTCTCATCAAAAAATATCAGAAACCATTAAATATAGGGGTGCACCGAATGGAAATTTTGGTGCTGAAACCGAAAATGACAGTTTTTAAAAAAGAAATATATATTTTTATATATATATATAATTGTATTATATTCGACTTTTTATTTAATATCATCATTTTAAATTAATATGAATTTATTGTTGGCCATTATTGGCACCTTTAGTGCAAGAAAAGCTCAAGAAAAATGCAGTCTGCAGTCTCTGACCATCTCTTGTATCATGTCTGCAATCTCTTATACAGTATACACACGGGTGGACTTTTCGACCAAACTGGTCCGACGGTTTATCCGACGGACTTTCGGCGGACTTTCCCAACGAACGGACTTGCCTACACACGATCACACCAAAGTCCGACGGATTTGTACGTGATGACGTACGACCGGACTAAAATAAGAAAGTTGATAGCCAGTAGCCAATAGCTGCCCTAGCATCGGTTTTTGTCCATCAGACTAGCATACAGACGAGCAGACTTTTCGACCGGACTCGAGTCTGTCGGAAAGATTTGAAACATGTTCCAAATCTAAAGTCCGCCAGATTTTCGACCGAAAAAGTCCGCTGCAGGTCTAATACACACGGTCAGATTGTCCGCCGGACTAAAAGTCCGCTCGTGTGTATGCGGCCTTACTTAAACTTAATTCAGCTTCTTTGTCAAATTTTAGATAATGAGCTTTTGCAACCATTTGATAAACTGGCAGAAATATAATTTGCCTAATAAATTATTTTTTCAGTATCTACAACGGCATGCTTTGCACAGTAAAGCAAGGACTTTTTTATTAAAATATATACCTTTATCAAGCTTAACTCTAGCAGTAACTGCAAAACGCTCTAAACAGGGACTTCTAGGGAGTATATATTCTTCTTTTCATATGACAGATAGAACTAATCCACAGCTTTGGGCGATGGTGTAGGGATCCAGAGACACTTAGTGACGAAGAGTGGGAACAAGCTTTGAAGAATCTATTTGTTGTATCCTTATCCTCCTCACAATGTCTAACCCAGCTATTTATTATCTATAGTGCCCATTATACCCCTTTAACCACATGCCAACCAGCGCACGATGATATACGTCGGCACAATGGTACGGCTGGGCAAATGGGCGTACAGGTACGCCCCCTTTAAATTGCGGCATTATGGGTGTACGTGCACCCCCCACGTACTCCGTGACCGCTCCCGTGGGCTCGATGTCTGCCAGGGGCTTGCGATCATGTCACAGAGCGGCAGAACGGGGAGATGCCTTTGTAAACAAGGCATTTCCCTGTACTGCCTAGCAACATGACAGAGATCTACTGCTCCCTGTCATCGGGAGCAGTGATCTCTGTCATGTTCCAGTGAGCCCATCCCCCCCCACAGTTAGAATCACTCCCTAGGACACACTTAACCCGTTGATCGCCCCCTAGTGTTTAACCCCTTCCCTGCCAGTGTCATTTACACAGTAATCAGTGCATTTTTTATAGCACTGATCGCTGTATAAATGACAATGGTCCCAAAATAGTGTCAAAAGTGTCCTCCATAATGTCGCAGTCACGATAAAAATCGCAGATTGCCACCATTACTAATAAAAAAAAATTAATTAAAAAAATGCCATAAATCTATCCCCTATTTTGTAGAAGCTATAACTTTTGCGCAAACCAATCCATATACATTTATTGCTTTTTTTTTTTTTTTAACCAAAAATATGTAGAATACATATCAGCCTAAACTGAGAAAGAACTTTGTTTTTTTTTGGGGATATTTATTATAGCAAAAAGTAAAAAATATTGCTTTTTTTTCAAAATTGTCGCTCTTTTTTTGTTTATAGGTGAAAAAATAAAAACCGTGGAGGCGGTCAAATACCACAAAAAGAAAGCTCTAAAAAAGGACGTCAATTTTGTTTGTGTGCAACGTCGCACGACCGCACAATTGTCAGTTAAAGCGACGCAGTGCCGAATCGCAAAAAGTACTCTGGTCAGGAAGGGGGTAAATCCTTCCGGGGCTGAAGTGGTTAAAGCTATACTCCTAGGGTAAAACAGATACACCAAACTGTCCAAGGTGCACTACTGATACAGGTACGTATTATAGATATGCTATGGCGATGTCCCCAACTGCATCGCTACTGGGATGGTGTTTTTGATATTTTAAATTTGATATGTTTTACACAAATTCATTTTGAACCAAAAATAGCATTGCTAGGTATTATATCAAGGGCACCCTCCCAGCTGAAATGCATGTGATGTGGCAGAGAACTATGTGTATGGCTCGTAAAATGATATTACAAAAATGGATATCAAAATATTCGCCGCCAACGATAGATCAATGGATTAGGGCAATTAATCCTAATCTAAGATGAGAGGAATAGACATATAAACATAGGAGGAGCTCTAAAAAAAATCCTAAAAATGTGGCATTGGTGGCTAGTCTCCAACTTGTCTGAACAATCAGTTGATTGAACTAATGATACTGAAGAAAACTAATAATGATATAAGACAGATGAAATCCCCGCAATGTGCGGCACCCGGGGCGGACCCCGCCCCCCTTTCTGGTGCCATTATCGCCACCTTTTCTTCTTTCAGTGCACCACTAATTAAATATTTTTCAAAACAAAAAGTAGATCCAAAATATAGTGCTCAGGGCAAATGAATCCAGAAAAGTGCTGAAAATGACACTAGTGCTCTTTCTCAGACTATTTACATGGACTTTTTTGTGTTTTGAAAAATATTTAATGGTTTCTGGTAGAGATGCACCGAAATTTCGGTGGCCAAAATATTTCGGGCGAAATGTTTTCTTTTTCTGCATTTTGCCGATAAAGAAAAAGGTGCCAATAATGGCACTGAAAACTCACGCAATTTTACTGCGATTTTATTGTGATGTTGATGTGATTTTTACTGTGCTTATGGTGTGTTTTTCATAGGTCATGTGACTTAAAAACTGCATCAAGAACGTCGTACGGATGTGTTAATGATGCGTTTTCAATGCATTTCAACAGGGAGGTGCGATTTTGGTGCGTTTTTTTTAACTGACCAAAACTGCAGTAAGCAAGATTTTTAACACCACAATGGAAGCGCAATGGACCAGTGTGAAGACATACATAGAATTTAAAGGAATTGCCGATAATGGCCGACCAATAAATTCATATTCATTTTAATTGATGATATTGATAGAAAAGACGAAAACCATACAATTATATTTACAAATATATATATAATATAATATAATTTTTTTTTTTAAACTATCATTTTTGTTTTTTGGCCAAGTGCATCGTGCATTTTCGGTTTCGGCACCAAAATTTCTATTCGGTGCACCTCTAGTTTCCAGTATTTTTTGATGACACATTGTTATACTTATTTTTATGAGAGGGTGGTCAAGCCCTTAGTCTTTGGTAGGATTTCTCCCAGTATATTTAGACTTATTTTAAGTCTGACGATGATCAGACTTAAAATATTGTTTATAGATTTGTTTTTCATTTCACTTGTTTTCATTTTTCACACATAGATATTGGCTTTTGTTTGTGTGGGCTAGTAAATAAAGTTGTATTCTGGCTGAAACATTCACATTAGACTGAAAGGGTGTGTGTTAGGCCTCATGCACACTGGGCGTTTGCTGCTGTTTTTGTCTTCAGGTGTTATTTTGGGTGGGCTCAGGGAGCAGTGCTCTGCTCCCCGAGCCCATCCTTTTTTGAAGCCAATTAGAAGCTCAGGCTCTAATCATGTGCTTATAAAAAAAAAAAAAAAAAACCCATTAAAATCCATGCTTCGGATTTGCTACAATGGGAATCAGATTTAAATACCTCATTTACTCCTGATCAATGGGATACTATTTTTACAAATCTCCATAAATGTTCCAAAACAACCTCGATCAGAGAATCATCCATCAAATTGCTCTATAGATGGTATCTTACCCCCGCTAAACTTAACTCATTCTATCCCTCACTATCCCCACTCTGCTTTAGGGGTTGCCCCTCTCAGGGTACACTCTTACATATCTTTTGGGATTGTCCCCATATAAAAAACACCTGGCATAAGGCTAGCACAATCATTGAAAAAATATCCGGTAGGAAGTTTTCTCTTACACCCCAAATCTGTCTTCTATTCTCCCCTATACAGGATATTCCAATGACTAGCACAAGGCTAATCCACACATTTCTCAGCTCCATTCATTGGGCTATAGCCTTCAATTGGCACTCCACTACGGTTCCTTGGTCACAAATTCTCAACCGCATGTCGAACATCAGACTTTCTGAAAAAATTCACCACACGTTATATGACTTTATGCCTCTTTATCAAAAAAAGTGGACCCTCTGGGACACCACCTCTTCGATTTAGAAAAATTTCTATTTTATTTTCCTCACCTCCTCTCCTTAACACATACGTAATTGTCCTTCCTTCTTCCCTCCATGATAACTGGCATATTTATGACACTGTGCATTATTCCATCTGACTAACCATAACCCTTTTTTATTTCCTGTACAACATTCACTGTTAAAGATATCTGTATATGTACCTGTACCATCATTGTAATTGTTTTATACCTTGACCTTTTACATAATAAAAATCGTTTGTAAACAAAAAAAAAAAAGAAATCCATGCTTCGGGTGCATGGATTTAGGGGGGCTGCTCCCCTAATGGAGTGGCCACTACTGGAGATAAACACAATGCACTGTAAATATAATAAATCACTTCAACCCCTGAAAATTTTACCCCCTTCCTGACCAGAGCACAATTTGGCACTGCGTCGCTTAACCTGACAATTGCACGGTCGTGCGAGGCTGTGCCCAAACAAAATTTGTGTCCTTTTTTTCCCAAAAATAGAGCTTTCTTTTGGTGGTATTTGATTATTTGATCACCTCTACGGTTTTTATTTTTTACACTATGAATAAAAAATAGCAACAATTTAAAAAAAAAAACAAAACAATATTTTTTACTTTTTGGCTATAATATGCCCAACTTTTTTTAAAATAAACAAATTTATTCATCAGTTTAGGCAAATATATATTCTTCTACATATTTTTGGTAAAAAAAATTCGCAAAAAGCCTATATTGATTGGTTTGCGCAGAAGTTAAAGCATCTACAAACTATGGGAAAGATTTATGGCATTTTTATTATTATTTTTTTTTAATGGCGGTGTTCTGCGATTTTTAGCGGAAACTTTTGACACATTTTTGGGACCGTTGACAATTATACACCGATCAGTGCTATAAAAATGCACTGATTACTGTGTAAATGTCACTGGCAGGGAAGGGGTTAACACTGGGGGGGGGCGATCAAGGGGTTAACTGTGTGTTCCCTCAGTGTGTTCTAACTGTGTGGGGATGGAAGTGACTAGGAGAGGAGACATATTGTTTTTCCTACTTAGTAGGAACAAACGATATGGCTCCTCTCCTCTGACAGTACTCACTTTTGTTGCCAGCGGTTTAGACATTAATGGCTGTGTGTTGAGTTATTTTGAGTGGACAGCAAATTTACACTGTTATACAAGCTGTACACTCACTACTTTACATTGTAAAAGTGTCATTTCTTCAGTGTTGTCACATGAAAAGATATAAAATATATACAAAAATGTGAGGGGTGTACTCACTTTTGTGAGATACTGTACATACATAAAACACATACAAGTGTATTTATGAAGACATGCCGTCTATCCTAAGCATTGGGATTCATAAAGAAGCCAAATCTTAGAATTTGGAGGAACAAGAATGTAATCTGGCTGTTTTAATGTGGCAGAATTTTCATTCCCAGCTGTGTTTCATTGCTGATATCAGTTTGTTTTCCTTCCACATATATTGATCCAGTTATGGACATCTAACAGTACCTTATGGGTCCAGTTAAAATGTCAGCAAAAAATAGTCTACCCATCATGTCATGGCAGAAAATTGGAGGCAGGTCAAATAGAAGTGCAGCGTAGGACGTGATACAGAATAATTCTCTATGTAGTGACAGATCTTCTGCCATTCTTTGCTGTCAGGCTAAAACAAACAGACAGGTGTCAGAGAAGAGTGTTACATAATGTGCCTTTCTCTGATGCTTCTCCCCTGTCTGCATTTCAGGCTGACAGTAATGAGGACAGGAGATCAATCATTGCATTGAGGACATTAGTTGTCTATGCTGCCCTAATCTACACTAAGCCTTCACGTCTCTTTCCCCGAAGTGTTGTCAAAAACATGACAAAAGTAAGATGGGCCTGAAGATGTCCAATATCTGAAAGTGTGAATTGGCTCTGAGACTGGGCTTGATGGCTCCCGAATCAATCGTGCATTTGCCCATCCCAGATATATGGATAGTGTATATGCTTATGCCTTTTTAACTTTATGTGAGTAGTGTGCTTTTGAGTAATATGCTCGCCAGAATGGTTTAAATCAGTGTTTCTCAAACTTTTTCTAGTCAGGGCACTAGAGCTGCACAATAAAAAAAAAAATCACGATTCAACCCCCCTCACGATCTTAATCCGGCATTTTTACGATTCATGTAACACGTGCAAAGCTGTTCTCTGCTCAGAGCTGTAAAAAAAAAAAAAAGAAAACAGGCAGGCGTTCTGCCAAAAACTCCAGCTCGCCAAAATCTCCAACCACGTCACTTCTGGTTTTGCTCCAGCAGCAATAATTGTAATTTCGACAAGTTGGCTGTTTTTAACAGAACACTAGCATATAGACTATGGTACATCATATAATGAGTGGACATTGTTTGTCCGCCAGATGCTAACTAACAACATGGCTACCTCCAAGGCAGCGACAACTTTTTTCCTCCTTACCCAGTGTTCTGTCAAAACCGCCAACTTGTCATGTACCGTAGTGTATACGCTGCCAGTGTTCTGTCAAAACAGCCCACACGTCAAAATGACAATTTTTGCTGTTGGAGAGAAACCAGAAGTGACGTGGTTAGAGATTTTAGCGAGTTGGAGTTTTCGGCAGAACACCGGCAAAGTTTGTCACAACATTGCTTAGCGTTGAGATAAAAAGAAACATATAATTTAGTTCTTTTAGATCAAAGGGATGAATGTCGGTCTATAAATGAGGGCAGTTTAACCACTTAAAAGAGAAGTATGAGTTTTTTTTTTTCCCCCCACATCATACTTGCTTAGGTGGATACTGCATCTGTCCCCTGGTGCCTCTACACTGAGAACTGAGCAATTGAACATCGTCGATGGCTCGGTTCTCAGAGCTCCTGACTGTCGATCACTGGAGCGATGGAGCTGTGGAAGGGCAGGGAGCGGCCATCTCAGGCTCTTAGCAGCTTGCTGAGAGGCTGAGACAGGTGTCAGTCCAGGCACCTGGCGAATCCAGACCATTGTCGGGATGACGCGGTGCCTGGACTGATTCCTGTGACTTCTGCTCTCGGGTCACAGGAGTGTAAAACGGATTGCACTCCTGTGACCCATAGGAGAAGCCCAGCCAAACAAGCTCAGGCTGGACTTCTCCTTTAGGCTGGGTTCACACCTATGCAAATTGGATGCGGGTTTCTCTGCATCCAGTTTGCATAGCAGGAGAATGTGACCGGTTCTCTATGGTGCCGGTTCACATATCTCCGGGGCGGCTGCAGAGCATCTTTGGCTCAGTTTCAGGGCCGAATTCAGGCAAAGATTTGGCCTTGATTCCTCCCTGAAACAGAGAACAGGGATGCACAGCGTTCCTGTGTGAGCCGCAGCTGGTTCCAGTGTGAACCGAGTCTTATCTGACACTTCAAGATAAAATCTGTATTTTTTGCTATAAAATTACTTAGAACCCCCAAACATCATGTATATATTTTTTAGCAGAGACCCTAGAGAATAAAATGTCGGTCGTTGCAGTATTTTATGTCACACTGTATTTGGGCAGCGATCTTTCAAAAGCAATTTTTTGGGGAAAAAATACACTTCAATGAATTTAAAAAATAAACAGTAGATTTAGCCCAATTTTTTTGTATAATGTGAAAGATGATGTTATGCCGGCAATCGTGATCTTTATTCTAAGCAAAAAAAGATGATTCTCATTTTATCCAGAATCATACAGCTCTACAGGGCACCCTTTAAAATGATGGACAATCTGGAGGCACTCATTCTAAAATGTAAGAAATCAAACGAATAGTTCTACATATTGCAACCACATTCACACACATAAGACACCCAACATTAGAGGTGATTTATTCTTCCAAAACACATACACACTGGTCTCCACTAGTGCTGCAGCATTTCTTCTTCCTTATTTTCTTTCCCCACGCAGATAATGTGACCCCAGTGCTGACAGAGAGGGATGAGGGGGTCAAACAAAGATGCTGTTCAGGTACCCAATGTCCTCCTTATCAACCAATGACGTCAGCGGTTGTTAGAACTGCACTGTGCCCAAATCGTAATGTTGTACAGTGAAAACCTGTGGCTTTGAGTAAAAAAAAAAGAAGCAGGCTTGATCCACCCGCTGGTTTGTACACAACTTTTGGGCAATTTGGAACAATTTTTAGGCACTTTGCCAAGGCACCCCTGAAAGACCTAGAAGCAGTGTTAATTTTGTTGAGGAAAATACAACTAAAGTTAGAACAATTCAGATGACTAAAATACGACTAAAACTAAAATGGCATTTTAGTCAAAAGACTAAATCAAAATCAATACATTTTAGTCGACTAAAATCAAATGGGTTTAGTTAAATTGTAATGCATTATTTAAGCATTTGTCTAGAATTTCCAAACTCTTTATATATACTCCTGGAGTAAAAAAAATCTAATAACATGTTATTATTTATGGTATTAAACTTTGAACATGCACTACAGACACAGATTTAGCCGTTGTGTTATATAAGCTATGTTATTAGATTTTTACTCCAGGAGTATATAATGAGTTTGAAAATTCTAGAGAAATGCTTAAATAATGCATTACAGTTTAACTAAACCCATTCCATTTTAGTCAACTAAAATTATTTTAGTTGACTATAAAATGTACTGGAGATTTTAGTTGACTAAAATATGACTCGAACTAAAACAATTCAGATGAATAAAATTACTGGCATTTTAGTCAAAATACAAATTTGACTTTAATCACTTTCTGACCGCCCTATAGCTGTTTTACTGCTACAGTACGGTGCGCAGGATCATGTGTGTATATACCTGATTCTGCATTTTGTCCTGCAGGGGGTGCACGCGCGCCACCGGCAGGCCGCTTCTGCTGTGTTTCTTCACAGCAGACACAATTTGCGGGTGCCTGGGACTCAATGTTCTCCGGCACCTGCCAATTGTCAGTAAACAACACAGAATGGGGATCTGCCTATGTAAACAAGGCAGATTGCCATTCTGACAAGGGGGAAGGAATGGACTCTGTGTTCCTGCAAAGCATGGACTAATCAGCACATACAGTACACATAAACACTGACTAGGCACACAGTTAACCCTTTGATTGCCCTAGATTTGTAACCCCTTCCCAACCAGTGTCATTAGTACAGTGACAGTGCGTATTTTTAGCACTGATTACTGTATTAGTGTCACTGGTTCCCACAAAGTGTCAAAACTGTCAGTTAGGGATTTATTTACCAAAGCTGGAGAGTGCAAAATCAGACTTACTTCTGCATAAAACCAATCAGCTTCTAACTTCAGCTTGGGCAATAAAACCTGGAAGCTGTCCGATTTTCCGCTGTAATATTGCAGTCCTGCTATCGCTGATCGCTGCCATTACAAGTATAAAAAAAAGACATTCAATATATGCTTATTGGGATTTTTTTTTAGCAAAAACATGTAGCAGAATACTCATTGGCTCAAATTTATGAAGAAAATTGATTTTTTTAATTGTTTGTTTTTATTAGCTGTGTTTTATAGCAGAAAGTAAAAAATATTGTTTTTCTTTTTTTTTTTTTTTTCAAAATTGTCAGTCTATAGCGCAAAAAATATCAAAAACCCATTTTTGATCAAATGCCACCAAAAGAGAGATCTATTAACCCCCCTGGCGGTATTCCCGAGTCTGGCTCGGGGTGGATTTTACATACCAAAAGCGGTATCCCCGAGCCAGACTCGGGCTTGCATCGCAGGATCCAGGAAGAGATTACTTACCTTGTCCCCTGGTTCCTGCGATGTCTCCCCGCTGTGATCGGCGAGCCGCTGTGTCTCGCTCGATTCACAGTGCCGAGCTCCGTTCCCTGCGAGCGTTGCGACGCACGGGGACGGAGTTCGGCGGTAAATTCAAAAGTGAAACACATAGTATAGATACAGCATACTGTAATCTTACAGATTACAGTACTGTATCAAATAACTACACATCCCCTTTGTCCCTAGTGGTCTGCCCAGTGTCCTGCATGCAGTTTTATATTATAAATACTATTCTTTCTGCCAGGAAACTGGAGATTGTCCATAGCAACCAAAACTGTCTCTTTACATCAAAAGTGGTTTTAGACCAGCTAGAAAAAAGCGATAATAAATTATAATCACTTGCAGAATTGAGCGATAGTGATTTGTGGGGAGATCCGTCATCAAACACTAAAAGTAATAAAAGCTAAAATTCTGCAACTGAGCAAATTTCAGTGTTTTTGATTTGATTACATTATTATATAATTTTTATTATTATTATATTATTATGTGTTTTAATTATTTATAGTTATTTATTATATTATAATTTTTTATTTCGTTTTTCAAACTTTATCATACCCGGGATGTCTACTAGACTCTTGTTTGGACAGATTTAAGTGAACTATTCCTAAGAATTACAGGCCTACAATATAAAACGCCAAATTTCTGTGCAAAATAATTGTACCGCTTTCAGCACCTAAAATCTGAAATAATCATACCGCCAGGGAGGTTAAAGAAAATACATAAATTGTATTTGGGTACAGCGTTGCATGACTGCGCAATTGTCAGTTAAAGTAACGCAGTGCGGTATCACAAAAAGTGGCTTGGTCATGAAGAGGGGTAAATCTTCTGGAGGTCAAGTGGTTAAAATGAACAGTGCCCAGAAGGTACCCCAGGGTGCCTAGGCACCCTGGTCGAAAAAAGGCTGGTTTAAATTATTGTACAAAGAATGCAAAATGACTGCGCTAACACATACTGAACAATAGGATAAACAAATGAATGCAGCTGCAGCTCTACTGTTAGATACACACAGAGAATAGAAATGAAAAAAACGAGAGCTGCACTAACCTTGGTGAATTAAATTAATAAATGTGCATAAACATATAAGTGAAATAATATTCCATATAGATCATCAAATCCATCGACCAGAATATTGAAGAAATAAATGGCTCTTTAAATGTTCAACGTGACAAGTGAATGTTGTCACACCACCTCAAAAATAGTGCACCTCCACCACATAGAAGACACACTTACCAGATGGCAAGCTTAGAAAAGCTTGCGGCTATTGCCCAGCCAAGTTATCCTGAGGATAACTCTGATGTCAGCTCATGGATGGATCGCGCTCCATACGGGATGAAGTCAAGCACACGTCCTAAACTCTCTCAGGGACCGAGAAGTCGGCTCCGCAATCAGTGGACAATTGTGCCAGGATAACCCAAAAAAAAACTCCCTATAGTGTAAAACCAACTACACCTTTAATAGTAAAAATGGTATTACACTTACAGCAAGGAGTAGAAATAAAAGCAAAAATCAAAAGCCGGCCGGCTTGCATAGACCACCCGTCTTTCTGGGATCATAACAATGCGGTGACGTCAGCACGCCCCTCCTTCCGACGCATTTCGTCACAAGATGATGTCGTCCTGCTATCGCAGTCCTGCTATCGCTGATCGCTGCCATTAAGTATAAAAAAACAATTCCATAAACCTATCCCATAGTTTGCAGACGCTGTAAAGTTTGCGTAAGCCATTCAATATATGCTTATAGAAATTTTATTTAGCAAAAACATGTACCAGAATATATGTTGGCCTAAATTTATGAAGAAATTAGATATTTTAATTGTTTTTATTAGCTATGTTTAATAGCAGAAAGTAAAAAAAAAAAAAAAATATATATATATATATATATATATATATATATATATATATATATATATATATACATACATATATGTATATATTTTTTTTAATTGTCCAATCTTTTTTGGTTTATAGCGTAAAAAAACAAAAACACATTTTTGATCAAATGCCACCAAAAGAGAGCTCTATAAAAAAAAAAAAAAAAGACATAATTTGTATTTGGGTACATTGTTGCATGACTGCGCAATTGTCAGTTAAAGTAACGCAGTGCGGTATCACAAAAAGTGACCTGGTCATGAAGGGGGGTAAATCTTCCGGAGGTCAATTGGCTAAAATTAAGAGGGTCCAGAAGGCACACCAGGGTGCCTAGGCACTCTGGTCTAAAAAGGCTGGTTTAAATTATTATCAAAGACATATCCATTAATGTAAACATGCTGAAGACTTAAAGTGGACATGAACTCAAAAAGTAAAAACTAAGTAGTACCCTGAAAAATTTACTTTTGCCTTGAATTTCTCCTAAAAAATAACAGTGCACTTCCAATGCCTAGGCACTTAAGCCCCATATCTGTATATCTGGATAGTGACATTATCTAAAGCAGTGGTTCTCAACCCTGTCCTCACGTTCCCCCAACAGGCCATGTTTTGGGAATTTCTCTTAGATAAAGTACCTGTCCAAAATACCAAGCCATTGACTCTGATTTAAAGCACCTGTGCAAGATAAAGGAACACCTGCAAACATAGCCTGTTGGGGCACTTGAGAACAGGGTTGAGAACCAATGATCTAAGGTACTGCTGCCATTGACTGCTAGTTTTACCAGATTTGGAGTTTGATTTGGTGATATTACTACTCTGCTGCTCCCCTTGGGGCACTATTTTATCAACAATGGGGCAAAATTCCTGTCGCTGATACCAACAGTGGGGCACAATTCCTTCCATTGACACCAAGGATGGGGCACAATTCCTTCCATTGACAAGGATGGGGCAAAATTCCTTCCATTGACAAGGATGGGGCAAAATTCCTTCCATTGACAAGGATGGGGCAAAATTCCTTCCATTGACACCAAGGATGGGGCAAAATTCCTTCCATTGACACCAAGGATGGGGCAAAATTCCTTCCATTGACACCAAGGATGGGGCAAAATTCCTTCCATTGACACCAAGGATGGGGCAAAATTCCTTCCATTGACACCAAGGATGGGGCACAATTCCTTCCATTGACACCAAGAATGGGGCACAATTCCTTCCATTGACACCAAGGATGGGAGACAATTCCTTCCATTGACACCAGCGATGGGGCACAATTCCTTCCATTGACACCAAGGATGGGAGACAATTCCTTCCATTGACACCAGCGATGGGGCACAATTCCTTCCATTGAAACCAAGGATGGGAGACAATTCCTTCCATTGATACCAACAATGAGCCACTATTCCTCCCACTGACACCAGCGAAAGGGAATAATTCTTCCCACTGACACCAACAATGGGGCAGAATTCTTTCCATTGATACCAACTTTGAGGAACTATTCCTCCACTGACACCAAAGATTTGTCAAAGATTTTCTACTCTCACTGGCCCTTGTCCATCTCCCTTAAAGTCTGAAGGACAGCAAAGTGGCTCTTTGTTTAGAAAGTTTGGAGACCCCTGGTTTATTGGATGTCTTTTCTTCAAATTGTTGAGGCTCAGCATCATCATTACCAAGTGCGACCTGCATGCAAATGCAGTCTGCCTCGCAACACTGAGATCCATCCATCAAAGTATTTTTACATTTGCATTACTACTCCCAAACTAAAAGGATTTATGTAAAATGTAATCAGTGTGTTGCAGGGATATGCAATTAGCGGACCTCCAGCTGTTGCAAAACTACAAGTCCCATCATGCCTCTGCCTCTGGGTTAGAGCTGCACAATTAATCGTTAAAAAATCGTGATCTCGATTCACCTCCCCTGACGATCTCTCCTGCTGAGTTTGACGATTCTTTCATATAAACAAGTGGAGAGATTATCTGCTCACTCAGCTGTCAAAAGAAAACATCCAGGCAGTCTGCCAAGTTTAGAACTTGAAACATTGTATCTAACTTCCTTCTTAGATCAAAGGGATAAACTTCTCTGTGTAAACAAATAACCTGGGCAATCTGCCAAGCTTTAAACAACGTGTAAATGCAGGAAGTTTAACCACTTAAAGTCTAAATCTTTTTCTGACACTTCTTTCTTAAGTTAAAATCAATATTTTTTGCTAAAAAAAATTACTTGGAACCCCCAAACATTAGAGATAAAATATATATATATATTCTAATATTTTATAATATGGAATAAAATGGCAATTGCTGCAATATTTTATGTCACACTGTATTTGCCCAGCGGTCTTTCAAATGCAATTTTTTGGGAAAAAATACACTTCAATAAATAAAAAAAAAGAAACAGTAAAGTTAGCGCAATTTTTTTTTTGTTTTAATGTGAAAGATGATGTTACGCCGCGAGAATCGTGAGAGAATCGTGATCTATCCTCTAAGCAAAAAAAATCGTGATTCTCATTTTAGCCAGAATCGTGCAGCTCTACTCTGGGTGTCATGCTTTTGGCTGTCAGAGTCTTGCTATGCCTCATGGGATTTGTAGTTTTGCAACAGCTGGAGGTCCACTAATTGCATATCCCTGGACTAGGGAATGCTAGACTTTTCACTGTCTTTTCAAATCATTTTTCATTAAAGAGCATTTTTGTATGGTGGAATTCCACTGACATTTATGAAAGGTTTACTTGTGCCCAACAAACTTTATTTTCATTGATTTATTTCTACCCAGTTCTTCAGCTTGGAAGTCATTGAGTTCTGTGATCCTGTAGTGTCCTCGGGAACGGTATATTTCCTATGTAACATATTCTATTTTATCAGCACACCAGTGTGACAGCTATGGTAATGAACTTTACACTAGAGCTAGAGGAGCTGCATACAGAAATTATTTACAGGCTGCTGGGTGAGCCATACTATTTCAAATGCATAGAAAATGCTTTATTCATGGTTCATAGGATTGTACGAAGAGCAGAAATGGCATGCATAGGTTGCTAATCCCTAGTAACCAATCAAATTTCTCACTTTACTGAACAGACTGGTTTAAAGTACAATCTGATTGTATGGATTACTACTCTTTCACCATTATCCTTACAATTTGCACAGGATTGCAGACCATTCCTCCCTATCAAATAATGTACACTCAGTATTACCATGAAGTCACCAGGGCTAGACTGTCCTAATCACTCATGTTTCAAGGGACTTTTAGGCAGATTCCAACGTTTTACTGACAGGATTAAAGTGATTATAAACCTTTGTTTTTTTTTGTTTGTTTTGTTTTTAAACCAAAATAACA